>NW_028227264.1:76587500-76730000 GCF_978045245.1 Mus caroli
GCTGCCCGCAACCATCTGGGTGTGTCTCTGGAGAGAACACTAGGAAACTCCTAGCCTGAAGGTGTATGTGCAGTTTCAATCATGAAACATTGGTGGGAAAATAAAACCTGAGAGATGGGGAGATCAGGAGTTGCCAGGGAATGTGGGGGTACAAGAAGTGGGGAGGCTATGAAAGATATGGGGTCACTGTGGAGAGGAATGATCTGTGCCAAGATTATATTAATGTTTGTACCTGGTATTATGGTTCGGATGTGAAGTGTCCCCCCAAAAGCCCATGTGCTGAAGGCTTGGCGTCCAGTCGGTGGCGCCACAGAGAGGCAATTGGATGGTGGGGAGCTCTGGTCTTATAACTCATTGATGGCTTCCTCAGTGAAGGCACTGCTGGCAGGTAGGGCCTAGGTGGAGTAATTAGGCCCCATGCCTCATGCCTCATGCCCTATGACCTGTGACTTATACCTCGTGACCTAGTTTTCTTTCTATCATTGGAATAAAAAGCAGCTTAGAGGTTTGCTTCAACTCATAATTCTAGACTGCGTTCCATCAAGCAGGTGAGTCAAGGTGACAGGAACATGAACAGCTAGTGATGTCACATTCAGAGTCAGGAGCAGAAGGCGTGCAGCCTGTGCTAGTGCTCAGCTTGCTTTCTCTATGCTCATACAATGCAGGACTCTAAACCAGGGAATGAAGCTGCCCTCTTTGGGGCTAGGCTTTCCCACCTCAGTAAAGGCAGTCAGGACAAACACACACATGCATGCCCACCTCAGTGAAGGCAGTCAGGACAGCCACACACATGCATGCCCACCTCAGTGAAGGCAATCAGGACAACCACACACATGCATGCCCACCTCAGTGAAGACAGTCAGGACAACCACAACCACAGGCATGCATGCCCACCTCAGTGAAGGCAGTCAGGATAACCACAGGCATGCTTGCCCGCAGGCCAGCTTGATCTGAATGATCCCTTGATGAGATGCTAGGTTGGGTCAAGTTGACAACTAGAAGTGACCACTATAAAGGGGCAGGGGATGAAGACTGTCTGTCTGTCTGCCTCTCTCTTTGTCCCTCTGACCGTCTTTGTGTGTGTATGTGTGTGTGTGTGTGTGTGTGTGTGTGTGTGCGTGTATGTGGCCACCTTGAGGTAAGTCACCTTCCACACCTATGTCTTCTGCTTGATGTTCTTCCAGCCTCACACCAATCCAAAGCCACAGAACATGGAGCCCACCGATGCTGAACTGAAGCCTGTGAAACTCAGAGCCAAAATAAGCCTATCGCCCATTAGGTAGTTCTTCCGAGGTATTGGCCACAGTTGTGGATAGCTGCAGAACACACCTGGTTGGAACGTTGTGCTACAGTTTAGTTAAGATATGGCTACACCACCTCCATTGCCCCACCATGAATAGAGAGCCTATTCCTCTCTCTGAAACTGCATGCCTATCTGCATTATCGCAAAATTCAGCTTAGTGTGTCTGTCTGTCTGTCCATCTGCCTGACTGTCTGTCTGTCTATCTATCTATCTATCTATCTATCTATCTATCTATCTATCTATCTGCTTTTTTGAGACAGAGTTTCTCTATGTAGCCCTGGCTGTCCTGGAACTTACTATGTAGACCAGGCTGGCCTTGAACTACCAGGGATCTGCCTTCCTCTGCCTCTGGAGTGCCCGGATTAAATGTATGCACCACCATGCCCAGCTTGGTATTTTAAGAAAAGACCCAACTTGAAAATGGTATCATGTGAATTTCAGGTCACACACAGGGTGCTTCAGGCAGGGCTTCCCGATTCTGTCTCTCCCCTACTGGCCCTCACAAGCTCTCCAGGCATCTGGGGAGCAACTGCACAGGCAGACCAGACATCTGATTCCGACATCCCCTGGAGTGCATTTTACTGCTGCCATTTAACTAATGCTCCCCTAAATGGTTTTCCTCAGGAGATCAGATAGTCCACCGGGGAAGGAAAGCCATAACAATTATAGGCAGATAAGTAAATGGCATGTAAACATTATTTTCCAGCTAAATTAAACTAAGTCCAGATCGGGAGCAGAGTCAAGGTGGTCAAGCATGTGACAGCATATGTCCCAGAGTGACTGCAAAACAGATGCTCTGAAAAGGTGTGACAGCCACTCCCTGAGGCAGCCATCTTGCTGAGGGGCCCTCCCAGACCTTGGCAGGTGTCTAGTTAGGGTTTTACTGCTATAAAGAGACACCATGGCCAAAGCAACTCTTATAAGGACAACATATGTTTGGGCTTGGCTAACAAGTTCTGAGGTTTAGTCCATACATAACATAACATAACAGGTTCTGAGGGTCAGTCCATTATCAACATGGTGGGGCATGGCAGTGTCTGGGCAGGCATGGTGCAGGAGGAGCTGAGAGTTCTACATTTTCATCTGAAGATCACTAGGACAAGACTGGCTCTTACTTGGTTAGGAGGAGGTCTCATTGCCCACCCCCACAATGACACACTTCTTCCAACAAGGCCACACCCACCCCAACAAGGCCATACCCACTCCAAGGCCACACCCACTAATAGTGCCACTCCCTGGGCCAAGCTTATTCAAACCATCACAGTGGGTATCCCTACCCCACACCCCCATTCTCAGACCTCTTCTTCAGGGTCTCATCTTTGCTGCCTCTGTGTTTGCCAGAAGAGGCTCTCTGAATCTGCTTGTGCAGGCACAGCCTGCCTTCCCACGTCACTTAAATAGATATCAATAAAGAGATCAAGCACGGCCCCAGAGACAGCAGTTCCCAACACTGTTCGATGCCCTTATTTTTAGCTCAGCTGCCTTTTTTTTTCCCTTGGCTCCTCACTGTGTCTCACCATGCCAAGTTTATTCCCAAGAAATCTGTCCTTGCCTGTGCCCACGAACCTCAGACTGGGAGCCACCACTGGGCTGAAGTCCTCACCTGAGCTTCACCTTTTCCAGGGCTCCAGGAGTCACTAGCTGCCTTGGAGGCCAAAGCCAACTCAGCCACGGGAGCAAGGCCAATGCCTCTCACACCAGCTCCTGGCATATCTCCAGCTGGGGTGACACAGCAGAGGGTGGTGATGGGAAAGAACTGAACCAAGGATGTCAGCTGACCTGGGCTTCCACAGCTATTCCTGCATGAATGTAGTTATTACTACAGAAAGGGCGTTCAGCTAGAGTTCCGCTTCCAAGACTACCACAGGCTCCAATCTCCTGTTCCAAGCTGAGAACCTTCTCCAAAGAAATCCAAAACCTTAGAACCACCTGGAAGAAACACAGTGAATAAACCCTTAGCTCAGTGAGGCCATATTTAGCTTCAAGGGGATGCTACCATGTGGGGCGGTGGGCTGTGATAGGCAGCCTGGTCCCTGGTCAAGCTCAGCATTAAAATCCTGGTGACCCCGCAGGTGACCCTACAGGGGATAACCTTGCAAGGAACAGTAAGCATTTTGCCACACTCCTGGGCCCCTGGCTCCTGTCACATAGCTACAGCGCCGCCACCCCCCCACCCCCCCACCCCCCGCCTCAGAGGTCTGTGGCCATCAGTCATGTAGGAGCAGCACCCCAAGCCCTTCCACATTCAGATAAGGTATCCCCAAGATCTCAGACCAAGCCAATGGGAAGTACCTGCTGTCAGACCCTGACCCACGCCAAAACTGTATATAAAGATCCTATCCAGATACAGAAAATGTGGTACATTTACACAATGGAGTACTACTCAGCTATGAAAAATGATGAATTCATGAAGTTCTTAGGCAAATGGATGGAACAAAAGAACATACATGGTATGCACTCACTGATAAGTGGATATTAGCCCAGAAGTTTTGAAATACCCAAGATACGATTCACAGACCACATGAAGCTCAAGAAGAAGGAAGACCACAGTGTGGATACTTCAGTCCTTCTTAGAAGGGGGATCAAAATGCCCATGGGAGGAGATACAGAGACAACATTTTGGGCAGAAACTGAAGGAGAGGCCATCCAGTGACTGTCCCACCTAGGGATCCATCCCATATACAGTTACCAAACCCAGACACTATTGCAGATGCCAATAAGAGCTTGCTGACAGGAGCCTGATATAGCTGTCTCCTGAGAGGCTCTGCCAGTACCTGACAAATACAGAGGTGAATGCTCACAGCCATCCATTGGACTGAGCACAGGGTTCCCAATGGAGGAGCTAGAGAAAGGACCCAAGGAGCTGATGGGGTTTGCAGCCCCATAGGAGGAACAACAATATGAACCAACCGGTAACCCCAGAGCTCCCAAGGACTAAACCACCAACCAAAGAGTACACATGGAGGGACCCATGGCTCCAGCTGCACATGTAGCAGAGGATGGCTTTGTGGGACATCAGTGAGAGGAGAGGCACTTGGTCTTGTGAAGGGCCCCAGTGCAGGGGACTGCCAGGACAGGGAAGCAGGAGTGGATGGGTTAGTGAGCAGGGGGAGGGAGGATGGGATAGGGGGTTTTTGGAGGGGAAACCAGGAAAGGGGATAAAATTTGAAATGTAAATAAAGAAAAGATCTATATATCCTATCCAGAAGGAATAAGGTGGCATGAGAGCTACTCTGTCATCTGAGAGTTTCTGTCATAAGAACTGTGACACTACTGCTTGGGAAGAGGTCTGCTCTCCCAAAACACCACCTGGAGCTCTCCGTACTCCTAACTGGCTAGTCGGCTTGGCTTCTCTCCGTTTGGCTCAGCCCCGCCTGACTCAGCGCAGGGCGATGGGTGTAGCCTCTTGGAGCAACTGAGGCAGCACTGGCAGAGACTGAGGTGAAGCCAGCTGGGGCATCAGAGGCAGCGGAGGCTCCTCCCCTCCCTGCTTGCACTCTCTTCCCTTTGCCTGAACCCTCGCACCTGGCCAGGCCAGAGGTCTCCATGGAAAACCTCCAGTTCACAGGCCCACACCACTACAGTCCCTGGATGGCTCCTGGTCCTCCACTGCCTCCCGCCTCCTCCTGGAATATCCCAGATGCCCCAATGCATCCAGGGTCCTGCAAAACTCAGCTATGATGGAGATGCTTTGCTCCCTGATATCCAGCCAAGCACCAGAGCTGAGGTGGAGTCACGGGCTTATCCCACTGCCTGAATGCTCAGGGTCTACTGACCAGGGATGGGCTGGCTCAGAGAGCTGCCACAGTCAACTCTTGAACCTGATCAGCCCTTACTCCTTGTCCTCAGAAAGCCCAGCATCTCTGACGCCTTTTCCCTAACTGTGGAAATAAGTTTGAAAAAAGGCCCTTGGAGGGCTGGTGACCATCTTAGCCAGCCCTCTGGCCTCAGGCCTCCCTCACTCAGGGGTGGGGGAATGGAGCAAAGACCCTCCTCCCTCCCCAGCAGCTGGCTGCCTCTCCCCACCTGCAGGACAGGAGCTCTAGACCAAAATGACAGATATCACAGCTGGCCTGTGTTCTCTGAGGTTTACCAATGTTCACCTGCCCTATGCCTATCTGGGGTGTCCCCGAAATACCAAGTAGGCTTTCTGTGTCAGCAAACCCTACGTAGCTCTAGAGTTTGCCTGGTTCTACACACACACACACACACACACACACACACACACACACCCCTGCTTTGTAGAAATTCCACCCTTAATGAGTCTGAAACTGAAAGCAAACAGGTCCCAAGTACACTGTTCACAGAGCAGATGTAAGGGACATTATTGCAACTTGGCAGCAGGGGTGTGGTTCCTTTCCTCGTGGCAGAGAAACACTCAGAACATCTGCATGCTGAAATGCCCAAATTGGAGAATTAACAAAATCAGGAAACTAAACAAAACTAAAAAAAGAAAAACAAAAGCCATGCTACTTGGAAATCTATGAATTTTTCTCCTTAACTCTCCACCAAAGGCCAGCCCGATAGCACAAATAAACCCAGTAATGCTATTTGTAAAATCCAGATGACAAGCTCACTGCTTGATGGGGCTTGGAAGCAGGCATCACGAAACAACCGTGACCTAAATGTCGTTCTATTAAAGGAGGACTGAGAAGAAATGGACCTAGCACTGACCTGAAAGGTTGGGAGACGTTATTTAAATGCCACAAGAAGGGAGGGATCGATAAAGATAAAAAGCACAGCAGATATTGAGAACTGAAAGGGGTAGGCTTATCTGTCACTTGGAAAACGCCTGAATGAGCAAAGGGCAAGAAGCTTTAAAAAGGGGACGTCCATGCTGAACAAGAAAGGGATATGGCCGAAGCGACCATTACATTTAAATTAGGATGAAAGGGGGTTTTCCAGAGAAAACTGACTTTGGAGCACTGTAGAAAAACTAACTGGCTCCTTTACAACAAACAAATTGGGAAAGTTGCTAAAGAGCCCTTTCCCTTCAAGTCCCTCTCTGGTGCACAAAATACTACCTGACCATAGAGCATCCCAAGGGAGTCTACCAGGCTCAAACCCCCTGAGCCCAGGAAAAGAAGGAGAACAGACAGCTGCCTCTTATTATAGAACTGTAACATTGATGCCAAAACCCAATGAAGAAGAGGCATCCTCACCAGCCGAAATTTTAATGGATACTGCTCATCAGCCCTAAGTGAGGAGTGCTTCTGGGTCACAGGTCACAAAGTGACATGTATTGCAAACACATCAAAGGCTGTTCCTGTCACTCTGCCCATCAACAGTTTTGAGAAGAAATCCCTTATGGTTGTCACTGGAGTTTGACTGTGTCACCAAAGTCCATATATTGGAATTTAATCCCTAGTGGGGTATTTGGGGGTCCTGAGTGGCCACATATGTCCCAAGGCTCTTCTTACAGACATGATGATGTTGATCACAGAAGGCATGGGGCCTCCTGTCTGATCTTTCTTGTTTTCTCTCTGTTCCTCTCTTGCCCTCCCATCTTCTACATTTTTGGCATTAGAATTTCCAACTCCCGGAACCACAAGAAATAAATTTTGGCTGCTTGTAAATTACCTTATGGAACTCTGTCTCGAGGTGACTGTCTTTCTCCAGTGAAAGCATTTACACAAGTTCTTAACAGGGCAGCATACGTCATCTCTGCATATGTAAATATCAACCCAAAAGTCAGCCGTCCTGTGCAGGAGAAAACCGGTTTAACCCATGTGAACAACGGGCTGGTGCAAGTTAAGAAGAGGGGGAAAGAGGAGATTTAGAAACTATTAGCGTTTTAGTGATCAGAGACCATTCACTTAGACATCCGTGGATCTGTGTGAGTACCGGGTCCCTCCCGTTCAGTGCCTCACAACTACCGACCTCATTTAATCCCAACAGTGCAAAAGCTTTGCTGTGAACCCATCAAATGACTCAGTAACAACCTTGCGCTACTTCTGGGTCCCAGATATGCAAAACTGAGTCCTCCCCAAGGGACAGCACTCCTGTCCTTTGCCACGCCTACCACTCCCCTCATTCTGAGACCCTCCCCACAGTCAGACTGCATCCTGAGTCTTCAGACCAAGTGAAGACCATCCTGGCAGCCAAACATCATATTCCCAGTTAACAGTATCTCAGCAATTCCTAAACTGGTTCTGAACTGGCACATCACAGCAGACAGCATTTTTCCCTGTGCTTGATGGTCTAGGAAACACCCCCAGGATGTCCTTCCTAGGCGTCTATCATCCATGCTGGGAACACAAGTTCAGCCATGCTGCAGCAGAGGTTGCTGTTTATACTGTACGAGCCCATGCTCATGGTCTCGTATACTGTACGAGACCATGGGGGAGGGGAGCAACTCTTGGAGCTGGACGCTTGCTCACACCCAACAAGCTGCTGAGCCAAAAACCTGGAGAAGGAAGAGGGTTGAGGGAAGAGGAGGGGGAGGCAACAAGAACTATCCATCCTCTTGCGTGCATAGGTCACTGGCCACTGTGTCTCCAGTTACACGCACCTGGGGAGAGCAGAAGCCCAGTGGAGGGACAGATGGAACCAGGGAACGTGGACCCAGTGGAGGGATGAGGGAGGGAAGAAGTCTGGGGATGGATTGCTGACCCTGTGTGGTGTTGGTGAACGACACACTCCAAGGGTCACTGTCTGCACCTTGGGGGACAGGGCATCTAAGGACATAGTGTGAATGGTCAGCTGACCAAATTTCTGCAGAAGCAGAGTGGCCTAAGACTCTAGGACAGTCGGGCAAGCGGTAGGCACAAAGAATCAGTGTCACATTGGAAGTATGCTTTGCTTGAACCTTCCACTGTCATCCACTCCGGAGCTGGTGCCTGCAGCGTCTGGAGGCTGGAAGGTGAGCAAGGCAGCAGAGCATTCTGGGTGTGACCTGTATTTGGAGCCAAGCACCTGCTAGCTACAGGACTGTCAGAGCAGCCGAGGGTTGTCCTTGATCCGAAAGGACATATGGGGATCCTGAGCCAGCTAGATGGGGTGTCAGAGAGCTCAGAAACAGGGCAGGGAGCTCTGGCAGGTTTTAGAGACAAAGGTTCAGGCCAGGCTTCACTCCCTGAGCTTTTGTTGGAGACCATGGGATCGAGCTTCCTCTAAGCCTAGGAGCTGGCAGGAGCTATGGCATGCATTTTTTAAACGTCCATTAGCTGAGGGTACTCTCTAAGTGGCCTGTGGTGGGCCACAGAGGCTCCAGCAGAATGGCAGGGAGGCTCTGGGGGTGGTCACAGGACACATGCTCAGCCTCTCAGCAGGACTGTGTTGTGCTGCCAAGAAGAACTGTCCTATTTACCCAAGCCCAGCACAGCATGTCCTTAGTTGGCATCTCCGGCCAGGCTAACAGAAGCACCATCGGTGACAAGTGTGGGTAAGGGCCCAGGGCCTGGGATGGGGTTGTGGGCCTAAGGATTTGGGATTGGTTGCTTTCTACTGGAGTGATAAACAGCAGGACTAAAAGTAGCTGGGGGAGAGGGTATTTGGCTTATACCCCCCACCACAGTCTGTCATCAAGGGAAGTTGGTGGCAACTCAAGTCAGAAACTGCAGCAGAGCCGACAGAGGAGTGCTGCTTATGGGATTGGTCCTCATGACCTTCTCAGCTTGCTTCAAACAAAAACAAAAACCAAACCACCCCCAAACAAAACAAAAAACAAACAAACAAACAAAAAACAAACAAACAAACAAAAAAACTCAGGACCATCTCCTCAGGGCTAACTCTGTCCACATTGGGACAGGATGGGCCCTCCAACATCAATTATTAATCAATAAAATGGCCCATAGGCTTGTCCTTAAGCCATCTGATGGAGACATTTCCCCTATCCAGGTTCCCTCTTCCCAGATGACCCTAGCTCATGTGTCAAGTTGACAAAACAGGAACTAGTTCAGATCTCAACCTTAAGTCCTGGCTGAACTAATCCCCTACTGCTGGTCACTCACAGAGCACATGGAGAGGCTGTGGGGAGGTAGCTCAGTGACAAAGCACTTGCCATGCAGGTATGAAGACCTGTGTATGATCCTCAGAATCCTTGTCAAAGGTGGGGAATGGTGATACACCCCTGTTGCCCCAGTGCTGGGCACAGAGCAGAGCTGTGAACAAAAGTGAAATAAAATAAAAAATAGAATAAAATAAAATACTAAGGCAGATGCTGAGGAATGACAACTGATGCTGTGTGGCAGGATATTTGATCACACGGTGAGCCCCTGAGGCTGTGAACTGGAAAAACCCGTTTCTTGTTGTGGTGTGGCTCAGCCCTAGCCATATCTTTAACCTAAGAGCTTTCTGTACACAAGAGCTAAATAAAGTCATCGATGGGTCAAGAGGCAGAACAAGCAACCAGCTGACAGGGAGTGAACATAGGAAAACCCAGGAAAGAGAAAGGAGGGTCTTTGAGCTGAAGGGTATTTAAGACAGTGTGGAGAAGGAGAAGCAAGTTTTTCCTTCTGGGACTTTGGTGGAGTTGGAAGGTCAGCTGGGTGCTTTCTCTCCCTCTCTGAGCTAGCAGGCTTTCACCACAGTGACTAGCTCCTGAGTCTTCATTTGGTAAAATCAAACATTTGACTTTTTTAAAAACAACAACAACAACAACAATGTTGATTTTTGTTCTCCCCCTAAGTGGGACTTCTTGTGGCTGACTCTCCGGGTCTCTAGTTTCTCTGAAGCTGAACTTGGTTTGGATAATGAAATGTTGCCTGTTTTTGCGATAATGGTCCCAGGCAGTCTTGATCCAGGTGAGCCTTGGGGGAGGGCCTCTAGAGCTTCGATCAGAGCCACCTGGGTCGGGCAGGTGCACGGGGATTCAAAAACCAGGAAGACCCAGGACCCTAAGCTACAGCCATCACAGCAGGTGTTTGGCTCAGCTGGCTCCTCTGGGAACACTTACCACTCCATATTCCAGTTAAGGGGTGACCCTGAGAAGGGGTTCAGTATCACTGGAAATCCTCTCTGGAAGGAGCACCGACATTCATATGAGAAAGGCTTAGGCAGTATGATCCTTGCTCAGGTTGCTGGTCAGAGGCTAGAAAGCAGAGAGGTAGGAAGGAAGATGAGAAAGGAGAGCTCTGTGGGCAGCGGAGTTGTCCAAGAAAAGCTTAGTGTCCCCTCCGTGTCTGCTGGGGACATGAACTACTGCAGGGGACTACCAGCATGTAGGGGACTCCCCTGGCATGGTGGTTGGGAGGAAGTGAGCAGGGACCCAACAGTGTGGCCTTGTCTCAGGGCTGCCATGGAGCGAGCATCCTGCTTGCTGTCTACCCGCAGCAAATGAGCACTGTATTTTGCTCTTCTGCTCTGACTGGATGCAGGAAGAAGAGATCTACTTGGTTTATGCTTCCAGGTTATGGTCCATGACTGAAGGAATTCAGGGCGGGGACTGAAGCAGAAACTAAGAGAACAGTACTTACCAGATCCCTAAGTGGCTCATAGCTTTCTTATAAAGGCCAGGTCCACCTGCCTAGAGTTGGCCCCGCTCATATCATCAGTCTGAACAATCTCTCCCAGACAAGGCCATCCTGATCAAAACAGCTCTTCAATTGAGGGTTCCTCTTCCCAAGTGAACCTAGGTTATGCTAAGCGCCCCCTAAAAAGACAAGTGCTGATCTCCAGTGGACAGGGGCTTCTCTTCAGGAACCTCAGTCCTCCATTAGTAGGCATACTGGTCTCATGAAACCCCATGAAGGCACAGCAGTGACTCCTGATACCAGAGTGGACATAGACTCCAGCCCCAAGCCTAACTTACTTATTCAAGTAGTCTCTGGCAGCATCAACATTAAGAGATGCTTTTGAGCCGGGCGTTGGTGGCGCACGCCTTTAATCCCAGCACTCGGGAGGCAGAGGCAGGCGGATTTCTGAGTTCGAGGCCAGCCTGGTCTACAAAGGGAGTTCCAGGACAGCCAGGGCTATACAGAGAAACCCTGTCTCGAAAAACCAAAAAAAAAAAAAAAAAAAAAAAAAAGAGATGCTTTTGTTACATTTAAAATATAACATTGTTTATATTTTTATATACATTGTTATACAACATATAAACATTGTTAATATTTTTGTTACGTTTAACATATATTTATTATGGGGAAGAAATGTGTGTGTGTGTGTGTGTGTGAGAGAGAGAGAGAGAGAGAGAGAGAGAGAGAGAGAGAGAGAGAGAGTTTAGTCAGAGATTATCGGTTGTTTCCTTCTACCACATGGGGCCCAGGGATCAAACTCAAGTCACTAGTTTTGGTTGTAAGCACCTTTCCCCACTGAGCCATCCTGCTGGCCCTACTGCTACAATGTAAGGGCCTCTTGAGGCTTCCCAACACAGGATCCCCAGTTTACATTAGGCAAAAGAATCATGACCACAGAAACCACGGGTCTGTCACTGACTTCCCCATCAGCTCAAGTAGATGGCCCAGAAGAGGGCCTGCCAAGGCCCCAAGCCTACACCCCAGGGCACAGCACACAGATGTGCTCAGTCGCCAGCTGGGTGTCCTGTCTGGGTGTCACCAGAACAGTGTGGCCTTTCCTGTTAGCTCCGGAAACCCACTTGCAGAATCTGTTCCACCCCTAGGTGAAAATCAAACAGCAGTGGAGGACAGATCACCAACTGAGAAATGAAATACTTTCTTTGGATTTCTTAGCCAGAAGAGCAGAAGGCAGAGAATGTCTTAAAGATCAAGAGAGGGGCTTCAGAGATGGCTCAGCAGTTCAGAGCCCTGGCTGCTCTTGTAGAAAGCTTGGGTTTGATCAGTAGCGGTGCGGCAGCTATCACCATTTGCCAACTCCAGTTTCAGGGGGTCTGATGCCCTTCTCTGGCCTCTGTGGGCACTGAACGCGCACAGTGCACATATGTGCACACAGACAAAGCACTCATAAATGTACAATAATTCCTTAAAATCAAAAGAAAGTAATAACAGGCTATGGTTATGTCATGTGGCTAAAACCAGAGAGAAATAGAGGCATTCTCAGAAAAATGAAAACCGAGTTTTTGCCAGAGGAACTTTACAACTGGTTTGTTCACACTGAAGGAACCTTGGCTGGAAGCATTAAGATCAAGCCCCAAACCAAATATGGGGTGGTCTGGGGTGATGACTCAACTTACAAAGTGCCCTCTTTGCAAGCACAAGGACCAGAGGTTGATTTTTAAAATGCAGAGTCCTGAGGAGAGGAAGACAGGCAGACCCTGGCGCTTGCTGGCCCACTGAGCTCCTACTTGGCAAACTCTGGGCTAGTGAGAGACCCTGTCTCAAAAAAGTAAGGTGGAGGGTGAGAGTTTCCAGGTTTGAGGCTGAAGGGGGACAGTGAGGCAAGACTGCCGATTGGGGTAAGAGATTTGCTAAAAGAGTCAATAACGCCACAAACAGTCAGCAGCATGGTAGGGGGTCAGAGGAGAGTACCAGTTTCAGAGGAAAGAGAGTTTCCTTTAAAAAAAAAGAAAAAAGGGCTGGTGAGATGGCTCAGTGGGTAAGAGCACCCGACTGCTCTTCCGAAGGTCCAGAGTTCAAATCCCAGCAACCACATGGTGGCTCACAACCATCCGTAACGAGATCTGGCGCCCTCTTCTGGAGTGTCTGAAGACAGCTACAGTGTACTTACATATAATAAATAAATAAATCTTTAAAAAAAAAAAAAGAAAGTTATTTACTTACTTTATGTATATAAAGTACATTGTAGCTGTCTTCAGAAGCACCAGAAGAGGGCATCGGATCCCATGTGATTGAACCACCATGTGGTTGCTGGGAATTGAACTCAGGCTCTCTAGAAGAACAGTCAGTGTTCCTAACTGCTGAGCCATCTCTCTAGCCCTCGGAAAGAGACTTTCTATGTGGCATGGGGTTGATGAGCAGCCCACAGTATGCCCTGTAGTCAGGCTGTTTCTGAGTCGGCTATAAACTTGGGGTGGGGCAATGGTTATGATAGTTCTAGAAGCTAGTTTGAGGAATTGCCACTGTCCAACTAAAATGGAGGAGCTTTACAAAATGAGACTGTCCTGGCTAACAGACAGCTGATGTCAACCTCTGGCATTGGCACACATGTGCACGCATATCTGTGCACGCACATCCGTGCACACATATCTGCCCATAGAGGACAAAATAAAAAAGAATAATTTTGTGATTTTTCAGCAAGATGGGATTAATCCTAAAACAATACAAAAACATAAAGGAAGAAGGATGGAAGTGGTAGAACACAGGCCTGAGTTCATCAGTGTGGGGAGTGGGGGTGTGGCTTACTGGTGAGGCACCATCAGTGTGGGGAGTGGGGGCGTGGCTTACTGGTAAGGCACCATCTTAGCATACACAAGGCCTTGGGTTCCAGTCTAACCAGCTCAATATGTACTGGGGTAGGGGGCGGGGTTGTCTATTGAGAAAGCCTAACTGCTGGGTCAACAAGCCAGATGCAGTGGCCCACGGCCACTCTGGATGCTCACAGTTAGTGTGGGTAGGAGGCAGAGCAATAGGAGAAGCCCAGAATCAACAAGGTAGAAGAGACTGACTCCCCAAAGTTGTCCTACGATCTCCATGGCACACGCATGACCCACACTCACACACATCACGCACACCCACTGATGGGAAATAAAACCGAATACTTTTTGAAAATGGAAGAAAAAGGAAGACTAGGTTAATAAAATCAGTTTCATTAAAACAAAACACGCGTCTCCAAGACGATGTCAGGAGGGAAACTGAGCTCAGTGTGTGGCTTTCAGAGCATCCACTGGACCAAAGTTAGTGCACCCGAGGTAGGGCGTGTATTCGTCATCAGAATGAGCAAGCAGCATGGAGAGAAGGAACATTCTAGATCGTTCAGAAACGGGGCGAACCCAAGTGGGGGGAACCCACCACTTGGCCTAGATAGTGACCAGGGAAAGGCAAGCTAAAGTCACTAATGGTCCCTTGGCCCCATCACGGTGCCCAGGAGCCATGTCTATTTTGCCACCAATCTGTGTGCCCATTATGGTAACTGATGAATCTTTAAAAAGATAATGTTTATCTTTATCACAAGCTGAGGTGGGGGATGGCGGCATTAGAGTGATTTTCAGTACTCTGACAATGTGGTCCATTTTCTGTGTCCAAGTGAAGGGTCAGTGGCTTCAACAATCACTGGAAAGTAACCCACACCATGGTACACAGAAGTGTCACCCACAGCAGGACTGGTAAAAAAAATAACAACCTATCGCTTAGCTGTGAGACGGCCAAGTTTGATGATTTTTTTTCACCTTGATGAATGTGTGTATATGTGGAGATCAAAAGACAATTTGTAGGAATCAACTCCCTCCTTCCATCATGGGTGTCCTGGGGATTGAACTCATGTCGTCAGGCTTGGCCACAAGCACCTTTATTGCCTAAGCCATCTCGTTAGCCCCAAAGCTGGTGATTTCAATCTCCACTGAAAACCCGTGGGGCTTATGGGTTTAGTCCTATGTCTCTTTGGTCTCAAGGTGGGTAATGATGCCATTCTGATGTAGGTGGAAATTTGGAAATTCAGGATGCCCAGAGGCTCCTCCTGCTATCTCAGAGCAGGTGCCCTCCATGAGTGCCTCATCCCTCGCTCCTCACCCCTCACCCCTGCTGCACTGGCTGTGTTCTGGTCCATATGTGAAGCACTTGACTCTGTCTTTCAGCTCTAGCACTGGAAACCCAACAGGACACAGTCCCTTGTATATGGCAGGAGATACCCATTGGCTGGAGCTACCCAAGTGGGCTCCTGGACAAATGGATTCAACTGCCACTAAATTATAGCCATATAGCTTGACTCTGCCAGGAGGAAGTGACCCTTTTTAAAAATAGTCTCTGTGGGAATCACATTAGAAGCTTAATAGTAAGAGTGACCAGGTATGGTTGGGAAGCAGCCTTGGGCATAGGTAGGAATGGTGTGTGAGTGTGTGTGTGTTAGAGAGAGACAGAGAGAGAAATGAAGAGGCAGAGACAAAGAGAGGCAGACAGACTGACCCAGACACACAGAGACAGAGACACACACAGCTGGGGGGGGGTGGGCATGGCTCAGAGGACCTCCTCTGCCTTTGGTTTTCTGAGCTGGGTCTCATATACTGGCAGGCACTGCATGCTTTTCCCTAGTGTCTTAGCATCCTGAGTGCTCTCTATGATGGTCATGTGATCCACTATGCTTTATGTGGTGCTGGGGATAGAACCCAGGTTAATGCTAACCTGGAACCCTTTGTGAATGCTAACTAAGCAAGACTCCACCAGCTGAGCTACGGCCCTGGGCAATTTCCTTTTTAATGGAGAAAAGGATCCTCATTGTCTCCTCAGAATGAAGGTGGCTTTACCAAAGAAGTCCAGGACGTAGGCACGCTGATTTTGAAAACCATTCACCCTCCAACAGCTTTTAATTTTTTTGAAAAGATGTATTTTTTTTTGTATGAATGTTTTGTCTGTATGTATGTCTCTCTGCATGCCTGGTCCCCAAGGAGGCCAGAAGCAGGCATTGGACTCCCCATGAGTTAGAGATGGTTGTGGATGCTGGGCATCAAGCCTGGGTCCTTTGGGAGAGTATCAGGAGCCTTTGACTGTGGAGTCATCTCTCCAGTCTCCTCAATGGCTTTTAAAACCCAATATGGGGACTTGAGTCCCTAGCATAGGCTAGCTGAATTCCCTCTCTCTGCTGCTCACTCAGAGTGGAGACTCTGGGGCCCTGGGGCAGCGCTGCCAACTGAAGGGCCTCAGAGAAGAGGCAGAGACCAAGGGGTTAGAGGAGGGTGGCCCCGAGGGACAGGAAGCACTTGTAGGGCTGTCCCTCTTGGAATTCTATGCAGACCAGAAAGATAGAAAGAAAAAGAGGCAGAGAGTCACTTTCTCATATATTGTGGATATTTTATGATCCCTTGTTTCACAACAGTGTTTGTAATAAACAAGTATGATACTTATGCATTTTACCTAGAAAGTACCACCAAGCAGGAGCGCCACACCGCTGGAGTGACCTTCTACGTGCTGTGGACAGAGAGCTTTGCATAGCAGTCAGCACAGCCAGGCCGTAGACCCAGGCCTGGGGAGTCCACTGTAGCTCCCAGCCCTGGACATCTTCCTAGAGCACAGACCTCCATCCTTACTACAGAAAGCTTTGTGAGTAGCAAACTTGTAAAAAGAAGAGTACAAAAGGAAACGTCCATATGAACACAGTTGCACCCTGGAGACAAAGTATCCCTTGGAGACTGCCCACAGTCCGATATGGCAATTTCTCACTAATGGAAAAGCAACCCAGATATTTGCGCCCCACCCACCGCAGCACTTGATCATTAAAGTCCATGGTTTGTGCGGCTTCCAGAAAGAGCCGTTTCCTGTAGTTATAGTACTCACTGGTACTCGGTCCAGAAGCCAGGAGGTACAGGCCTTGAGGCAAGTCATGTTTGATTGTCACAATGTTTCTACTCTGAGACAATAAATACAAGTAGAGCACTACAGCTCTTCATTGAATCAAGTAACTCCAGTTTAATAGAATACAATTTAGTGCATTTCAGAGTCTCATTCACAGTTCCGCTTCTGTCCCAACACTTTTGCAACAGAAAGAAACCCAAAAAAGCTACGGAGAAAAAGAAACCTCCAGGTGACCTGTCAGCACAAAGTTCACAGTTTCACAGGTCGCTCTCTGTGAAGAGAGGATGCCACCATCTCTGGTACCTCTGCAAAGTGCTCTCGTTGGTTGATTTCTGGAGTGATTTGGGAGAATACCACCTTTCTCCTGGATTAACCGATTTCAAAAGCCTGTGATAAATTCGATTCATGTGTCCACCCTGTCAGCCAAGCAGATCGCCCAAAGCCTGAACTTGCATTTTAAAATCCTGGCCCCTGTATGCAGGGATCTGGGGCGTGAATGTCAGTACCCACCTGACAGCCCCACGGCAAGACTCTGGGACAAGGCCTGAGGCAGGTCAGGGGTGCCCGAACCCAGGCCCAGTTGCCTTTGGTTTGGGGCTGGCCCATAGGCCAGAGATGTTTCTAGAAAGAAGGCAGCAGGCATCTCAGGTGCGCCATTCTAACCCTGAGCTTCATGACACTGTAGAGGGCTAGAAGCCACACCAAAATGGCTAGCATTAAGCGTCGCATGCATCTAGCTAGTGGTTTGGGTTTATGTGTGGGACAGTTTAGGTGCAGGTCATCAGGACTGGAAAGGCTACTTTTGGCTTGTCCTATACAGTCTCAGGCAGAGACAGGGCAACATGCAGGAAGAGCCACTTAATTCTTCCAGCCTGAACCTGACACAAATTGGGGCTAACCCAGACTTTTTTCCTTGGATGGTATGAAGGCTGGACTAGGTAGAAAAGATTCTCAGGGCAAGGTACACAAAAGGGGAGGGAGGGGCAGCCCAAGGCATCTGTGGAGACACCTGCACTGTTCCTACTAGAAGGTATTGTTACATTGTTGCCATTTGTTATCAAGCAGCCTGAGTATTCAGAGCTCATCTCTTTAATCAGACTGGTTCCGCCTCTCCCCCTTCACTCCCCTCCCCCCAGGACAGGGCTTACAGCATCTCAGAGATGTGCCTCATAGATGTCACCAAAGACCCACAAACAGCATGCATTTGTTTTGTTTGTTTAACCTTTGGGTTAAAAAGTCTTGTCAAAAGGAGAGTGTCCCTGATCTCTGAACTGCCTACATTCTGACCATTCAGCCTTCCTAGTGTGATGCTCCTGCTTCTCCAAGGATGGTCACCAATCAGGATGCGAACACAAAGCCCTCAAAGACAGAAGCACAGTCCCTAGATGCTCAATGTGGGTACCATGAAATGGTATAAGCAGTCAGGAGAATGGCAGCCATTGCTGAAGTTCAGCACAGCTTCAGAGAGGCCTGCATGAGGTATGTGGGTGTGGCCAGGGACCAGGGGTGGGAGACCACCTGGACAGTGGAAGGGTCTCTTGGGGAGATGATGGGAGCCTCACTTATCTGGCTCTTGACCCTGAGTGGGGAGGAGGCCATATCCCAGTCTGGGCTGACCTTTGTGGGGGTCCCTCTCCTGGGGAGCCTGAAGCAGAGCCAGCCTAGCAGGCCAGTCCCCCACCCCCCAGGCCACCAACCACTCCAGTTCCAGAATGCCTCTGGCTCCTAAGCCTGCTGCTTCTAGCAAACTGCTTCAGAAGACACTTCCGCCCGAATCTGGGCATGACATCTGCCATGCCTATCAGTAGTAGGGTGTGAAGGAAAAGAGAAAAAGCATTATTCTGAGATTTATTAATTTAATAGAAAAATTGAAGGGGCTCTCCTCCCCCTTTTCTTTCTGAAGCAGATGAAAAGCAAAATCTGATCCCACCCCACCCTCAAATAAGCCCACACCCACATTCCTAGTGTAGTTTTTATTGCTCTCAGAAGCACTGCATTGGATGATGAGCAGGCCTAGGAGGGCAGAGCCTGCAGCCTGGACTCCTCTGTCATTCATAGACTCAATGGTCAGCTGACCCCAAAGGCTCAGGGCTTCTGTGGGAAGCCAGAGGCATTAGTGAAGTGGTAAAGGCTCTGAGGTTGCTTTCCCCAGCGGGGGAGGAGGGAGGCAGGTGCATGCAGGGCAGGGCCCATTGGCCTGTTACCTTCCCATTTGTGAGGGGACGGTGTGTGGGGAAAGACAGAGACCCCAAGCAGACAGATAGACAGAAAGAAAAAACCCACCAAGGAGGGAGAAGACCCTCAGGAATGCCCAAGATAGCTCGTAGTTGGCAGAGGCCAGGGCGCTCAAGTCTTCAGCTGGAGGGGAAGAGATTCAATGTCTCAGTTAGCTTGACTCAACCTTTCACCCTTACAAGCAGCCTTGTGTGCTGCTGTTACCCAAGAGTGGGAGAAAACACTCTATTGTGTACGGACCGTAGAGACTATTAGCATCTTCTGTGACTCGGTCCCCAGCACTTGGGGCCATACAGTCAGGCCCAGGGCTGCCCTCAGGCTTCTCTAGGCCTCCTTCCTCCATTGTACACTATAAATCTTCTCTGCTTTTACTATGAGCTCTGGTTGCAGTATGCCACAAAAAAAACAAAACAAAAACAAAAACAAAAAAAAAAACCCCAGTTTTTTCTTGTTAGAAAACATGAATGACTTTAAAAGAGCCAGTTCCAGACAGAAGAGAAAAGCTATGATGGTGGTCCTTGAGGACCTAGGTCTCCCAGAAACCAGGCAGGTCCTTCCTGTGCTGAGCGAGAAGGAAATGGGCCTCCAGGGCCAGCAAAGGGACCCTGGCAAGGCACCAAGTGCGGGCTGAGGTCCCCTGTTCTCTGCCAGGACAGTGTATGTCACTGAGGTGGGAAGGGGCAATGGTGGGTATGGTCAGCAGCCATGACACCTGCCTGAATAGAGGCAGAAGAGGGGGAGGTCAGGGAGAAGCTTCGAGCCAGCCACAGACCAACGCCTGTAAAGAGATTCTAATGCTAACAAGCACTAATGGGGTCTGACTGAGAACAGGGAGGCCTGATGGTGACATGGCCCTCTGAAGAGTGTCCCAGGGGAGTCCCATAGGCTGGAGCCCCCAGGCACCACAGCTCTGAGGTGTGGGGCTGGCGTGCGGTCTTCCCATCTGGCCCTGTGCAGGATGGCAGCCTGTTGGCTACAGAGGAAGAGAGTGAGAGAGGGAACAGTACGGAGGTGCTGTTATGAACTCAAGGGTTCCACATTCTGCAGAGTTCTCGGGCGGGCGTTCACTTTTAAAAGAGACTTAAGGTGCTTAGACACAGCCCCCAGCGAGGCGGTGCCAACGGAAGCTGCAGAGGACGGAGGTGTGGTCTTCAGCCCCCAGGGGCCGGGTAGGGAGGGCAAGGGAGGGACAAAAGGGCCAGATCCACATTCAGTGTGTGCTTATCTCTAAGAAGACTTCCTCCCTCTCCCGGGGCTGGAAGCTAAGGTGCCAAGCAGGGCGGGATGAATGCTGCAGGACAGGGGGCCAGCTGACCTGCCCCCAGGAGGCAGCGGCACTCAGGGAGAGCCAGTGTTCTGGGGTGCAGGGCACAGGGTTGGGGCCAGGTTACGTTCCCCAAATAACTGATAATAAACAAAAGCCTCATTCTAAGTTTAAGAAGGGAGAGCAGCCAAGGCTGCCTCTTGGAGGTGAAGTTCTGGGGGAGCGCTGTGGCCCCACCACCTCCCCCAAACCCGCCTCTGTCCCCGCAGAGGGCTGATGGGACCCTGCCGGTGCTGGCCGACCATCTTCAGCTGGCAGGCCGAGTTCTTTGCTCTTGGCTCAAGTTTTGTTAATATTAGTCACCAGTTAATAAGAAAAATAGTCTCTAAGTGTCTCTTTCCCTCGCTCTTGTGTGTTCTGTTTTTAATTGAGTTAATTGGATACCGCATCAGGTTATGGGTGTTCAATCACAGCATTAATTATTCCTTTTTCTTAAGCTCTTGGTTGCCATAGCTGGAGCCTTTCTCTATCTCAGTCACTCCTATCAGTCTCCGGACTCCGAAGGAAGCTTGAAAGACAAGAGAGAAGAGATTAGAGGCCAACCTCACCAGGACACCCCCCACCTCACTTGCTTCCTCCCCAGGTGTGGTCACTCTAGTACAGGAAACCACAGGAGAGTGAGAGGAGGGTACAGTCCTCCACAGCCACCATGCTCAGGAGCCAGGGTCATTCAGTCCCTGACCTGGGTCAGTTGCTGCCTCCTGGGCCCATCATGATGAACCAAAAGTCCTGGGTATGGGTGGCCCAGTGACCCCAGCATGTGGGCGGGCACATCTGTGCTCTTTACCTGCTCCCACAAACCCCAAGAACATCAGGATGAGGAGCGGGGATCCACTGGCAAAGACACCCAGGACGAAGCTGAAGAGGGGTGAGAGGAGGATGGTGGCCCAGCACAGGAAGTTCAGGAGGGTCCACGGCCTTCGGGCAGGCTTGAACTGCTCCCCTGGGAATACACCCTTCTGCTTGTACATCTCTTGCAGGGCATCCTGAAAGTCAAGGGGACAGTACGAAGTTGAGATCCACAAGTGTGACTCTGATTCAGGAGAAAACTCAGCAATAAAAGTCACTTGCCCAGGGCACAGAATGAAGCTGACTCTGCCCCAGTGCAGGTGGGAGGAGCACTTCCTTGGAGGACCTTCAGTTGCTGTGTGTCATCTGCACCCAGGAAAGGAATTAGCTAGGATCCAGCCAGCCAAGCAAGCAAAGCTGCCAGGGGTCATAACTAGCCTATGGCTGGCTGGTGCAGACCCCAGTCTTTATCAAAGAACAGCCAAAGGGTCCTGGGCCTAGCCACAGTCCATACCCCTACTGCAAGGCTTTTCATCTCTCCTACCACAGCATCCACGGACCAAACTCAGGTCAGCAGCTTGCATGGTAAGCCCTTTTACCCCCTGAGCCATCTTGCCGGCCCCATACCATTTCTATGTTTTCCTCCTCCTCCTCCTCCTCTTCCTTCATCTTCCTCCTCCTTCTCTTCCCCCTCTTCCTTCATCTTCCTCCTTTTTTGACACAGGCTCTCCTGCAACTCATGTTGGTGTGGAACTTTCCTCATAGTTGGTCCTGGCCTTGAACTTCTGATCCTTTAGAATGGTGGAATCATAGGCATAAACTACTACCCAACTACATTTTCTTTCTGAGAGGTATACTATCCTAGGTGAGTATGTGTGTGTGTGTGTGTGTGTGTGTGTGTGTGTGTGAGAGAGAGAGAGAGAGAGAGAGAGAGAGAGAGAGAGAGACTGTCTATCCACCTATCTAAAACTTTAACTGACATAATTGTACATTTGTGGGTCACAGTCTCTCTCTTATAGACACATACTCACACACATGCATGCACGCGCGCGCACACACACACACACACACACACACACACACACAGTGTAATGACTGGGTGTTCACTATTTCAGATGAAGACCATTTCTTTGTGTGGAGAATGATTATAGCCCTCTCCACTGAAACATTTAAAATACATACTTGCCATCAGCCATAGTCAGTGATCTAACACAGCTGAGCCATAGGACATGGCACATCTGCTGGCATCCTCTGTCTATAATTCCATCCTCCCAGCCTCCGTCTACTGCTCTACCCTCTACAACAGTATGTGCTATGTCCTGCCACTCGCTGGCCTCACTTCTGTAGCATTCCTTCACTTCCATCTACGTTGCTCCAAATGGCAAGAGTTGGTTGGTTGGTTGGTGACATCATTGTCACCTTTTTTGTTTGCTTGTTTATTGTTGTTTTTGTTTTGTTTTGTGTTTCTCTATGTAGTCCTGGCTGTCCTGGAACTCAAATTTAGAGATCCACCTGTCTCTGCCTCCTTAGTGCTATTATTAAAGGTGCAGGCTACCACCCAACTTCATTATAGTTTTTTTATTTATCCATCAGTGAACGGAAAGTGTGTGTGTGCATGTGTGTGTGTATGTGTGTGTGCATGTGTGAGAATTTTGTTACTTTGGCAACCATGGACAGCAGTGACATAATGCTGCCTGCAGCGTCTTGCATTGGAATGCGTTTTCTTCTGACACTCTCATCAGGAGGACTTCAATGTCTGACGGTAGCACAGTGACTTAGGTTTTACTGGGATTTGTCTTTCAGCTAGTTTTTGACACAGGGAAATGATATTAATTTTTGGATACTGTTTTTTTTTTTTTTTAATCCCACAACTTTAGGGAACTTTTCAGTTCTAACATTCTGGCAGTTTTGAGGTTTTTCTAAATATTGGGCTGTGCATCTGTAAACAGGGTAGGTAGTTCACCTATCCTCCTTTCCAATCTGGGCATTCTCATCTTCTCCATAATTGCTCTGCTAAGACTTCTAATGCTATGCTGGGTAAGGACAACCAGACAGACACACACACACACATGTTCTAGACTCCAGGGGAGTCTGTGGTACGTGGCCTGTGCTGTGTGAGCTAAGAACCTTCTATACCTACTTTGTTGGACAACTGTCATAGGGTGTGGTAGAAGAGATGACAAACTTTGTCCAAGTTTTCAAACAGGTGAGCACAGAGCCAGTTATGCCTAGCTCATGAATTAGCTCTCCTGCTTGTTGCTTGTGCCTTGTTTTACCACAGTTTTCTTCTCTCTCTCTCTCTCTCTCTCTCTATATATATATATATATATATATATATAGATATATATAGATAGATATAGATAGATATAGATAGATAGATATAGATATAGATATATAGATATAGATCTGAGATGAGCTCTCACACCATGTCACCTTGGCTGTCCTGGAATGCTGGCCTTGAACCTCAAACTCAGAGATCCTTCTGCCCCTGTCTCTGTCTCTGTCTCTGTCTCTGTCTCTGTCTCTGTCTCCGTCTCCGCCTCTGGAGTGCTGGGATCAAAGGTGTACTCCACTACCCTTGGCTCCTCCTGTTATAGTTTGTTTTAATTTTGCATGCCTTGGTGTTTTGCCTGCATGCATGTCTGTGTGAGGGGTATCAGAAGCCCTGGAATTAAGAGTTTCAGACAGGTGTAAGCTGCCACTTGGGTGTTAGGAATTGAACCTGGGTCCTCTGGAAGAACAGCCAGAGCTCTTAAATGCTAAACCATCTGTCTCTTCAGCCCCTATATCAATAATTCTCTTGAGGAACACTGACAAATGGAGGGGATCTGCACAAGGCAAGCACTGTTCACACAGTCCTCGCCTCACCGCACTGCTCTGCTGGCTGGCTGCTTCTGTTCTCTGCTTGCCCCTGACATTTTTCCACTGCTCTTTCCATTTTTCTGTGGGTCTTCTCGTTTTCCATTTTCATCTTTACATGCTCATTCTAGCCCGTGTCTGCTCCTTCTCAGGTTCCTCTGAAGCCTTTGACAGTTGTGTCCGGTATTAGGAAGGGTTGGTTCCCTTGAGTGTTTTGTCTTGTGGTAGCCTGCAGCTGGTCTTCAACTTGAATCCAGTCTAGGCAGACCCTGAGCTGTCTGCCTCTGGGGTCACCTCCCTCCAGCTGTGCACAGGTTTCCTTTGGCAGCCTGAGGGAACTCTCTGGGTACCACTTTCTAGTCTAGTGTCTCCATCTTCTGGAACTGTGTAGGTGGGAGGATAGTCACCAGGGCAGCACTCTTCAGCATGGAGGACGAGGAGGAAGAAGGGGAGGAGGAGGAAGTAGGTTGGGACAAGTTCAACCTTCCCCAGCTGACTCCCTGAAAGGTCCAGCCTCATGTAGGGATATGCCATCACCTTACTGCCTTGAGTGAAGTCACATGTCACCATCTGACTCCATGAAGGCTTATGATTCAAGACTTTGGGGGAACCAGCCAACATGACCAGCAGGGTGTGGGGTGTGTAGTGTCAGCACAGGCCCTTCGTCCTCCCGACTTGGTCTCTGGAGCTCCCTTTCTTCCTTGGAAGCTGCTCCCAGCACTGGAGGGAATTTTGTTCACTATAGGTTTTTCTGACCATCTGGTTTTCAGAACATTGCAAAGAGGACACTTATTGTCCCAGGTATGCTCTGTGGAGTGGGAACTGGACATGTGTGCTCAGAAGCCCCCTGAGACCTCTGCTGTAGGGTTCCGTGACATAACATGCTGTTGTAAATCTGGGGGACACCCGCAGCAGAAGCAAGCGGTTCTAAATCTGGGCAACGTCTGCTACACGCTTAACATTTCTTTAAGGAACAAATGTGGTAAAATGTCATCAACACAGTTGCACTTGTACATACCAGGCAATGCACAAGGGCTCTGCACTGTTGCACACACCAGGCACCGTTACACTTCACTTTATCATGAATCTCATACATTTTAAGAAAAAGAAGACTCTAAGGCAGGTGAGTACCACCAGTCTTTGGCACCCAAAGGGGAACCATGTGGCTCCTTCCTTCCTTCCCAACTGCCCCAGCCTGCTTTGGAGGTGGGGTGAGGGCAAGCAGGAGCCTTTACCTTCTCCTGGTACAGCTTGTGAAGCCACTGGGCGGCGCTGGTCTCATCTGCTGGGATGTCTTCCAGGGGGAACCTCCTGTAAAGTGTAAAGTGAGTGAATGGGCACCTGCCCCACCCTGGGAGAGAGCAAGTGACACATTCGAGGCCACCTGAAGCTCTCTATTTGAGCCTCATTCTTAATTTCTAAAATAAGCAGATGGCAAAGTAAGCTCTTGACAGCCATCTGACATACTGGAACCTTCTAGGCATGGTCAGGCCGTCCCCCACACGAGGACTGAAAGATGTCTCTATGTCTGGGAACCCTTGTGAGCCACCTGCCTGGCAGACCATCCCTCGACTTCCCCATAGGGTGAATGCAGTGGTGTTGGTCTTTCCCAACACACGAACTGCTGCAGATGATCCACGCCAAGGGTCTGTGGCGTTTGACCTTGATCGTGACCTTCAATGGATTGACAGCTATGAGTGGCGGTGGCCCCACACCACATATTGAAGTTTCCAAAAAATGCCATTTTCTACTGTGTAAGTAGTTATGTGAGATTTGTATAAGTTGTAGAATGAAGAAAGTTATAAAGTATTTATGGAATGCATTGGTAGGAGCTACAGGTGGGTGGGTTACAGCAAGGGGTCTGAGAGTCTAGGGGTCTGAGGCAAGGGGTCTGAGGGTCTCAGAGTCTATCTGATGGCATCCTAGCCTTCGGGTTAGCGAGAACTGGTAGTCTGCTAAGAATACATTGTAAGGTTTGATAGTCAGCAGGATGTTAGGTCACACAGGGTGGGCAAGGGGTGGCTTTCAGTCATAGTAAAAATGACTGAAGATCGTCTGTAGTCTGCAACTAGCAATGCTACCCCAGGAGAGTGTGATACTGAGCCATGATACCTGCAGGGAGATCCAGCTCAGACTCTTCCACGAGAGAATAAGTCTTTGTGTCATAAACTTTAAAATGCTAGAACCAAGTCAGGTGCAGTAGCGCATGCCTTTAAGTCCAGCACTTGGGAGGCAGAGATAGGAGGATCTCTGAGTTCGAGTTCAGCCTGAGCGACAGAGTGAGTTCCAGGACAGCCAGGGTTACTTGGAGAAACTCTGTCTCCAAAAACCAACATAAAACAAAACACAAGGCATAGAGCTGGACATGGTAGCACATGCATTTAGTCCCAGCACTTGGGAGGCAGAGAGAGGGTCATAGCTATCATGGTCTACATGTCAAGGTCCAGGTCACACGAGACTACATAGGAATCTAGACCTGTGGCACATTCCTGTGATGCCAGAACTTGGGATGTGGAGCAAGAGAATAAGGAGCTACATATCAGCCTCTGTGACATAGCAGGCTTCATGGAAGCCTGGGCTCCAGACAGGTGGGTCCTGCTTTCCACCGGGAACTGCAGTACCTCATGATGCCCAGGAGGTGGCACAGAGCACTTGGGTTCACATAGGCTCCCAAGGACTGGGGTGATCAGGGTCCTCTATTGGGGACAGATCCCAAGTCCCAAGGGAAATTGACACCTTGAGCGTGCAGCTCCCTCTGCACACTGTTTGCTGGTGTGCTGTGCTCCACACTCCAGTGCTCCCTCTGCACACTGTTTGCTGGTGTGCTGTGCTCCACACCCTCGTGCTCCCCTCGTTTCACGCCCCTTGTGCTTTGAAGCTATTACTAAGTCACATTTAAACACAAGCACTGTGAGTCTGTGTGAATGACTTTAGGAGGGTGGCTGACCCAAGCAGAGTACACTAGACAAGGCTTTGCATCCAGGGTGACAGGGCGAGGCTGACATGTTCCATCATGCTGCTCAGAGCGTGTGTAATTTAAAGTTCACAAAGAGCTTGCTTCTGGAGATTTCCGTTTAGTGTTTTCAGACTTCATTTGCTTGTGGGTAGATGGAACTAGGAATAAGGGGGGAATTGGCAAATCTAGCTCTGGTGAGGGGCATGGACGGCCACCATGATAGCCCACAGTCTGTCCTTTCAGAAAAAAAGCCACGTGAAAGGTTCACGGAGTCGGGCATGGTGGCACACGCCTTTAATCCCAGCACTTGGGAGGCAGAGGCAGGCAGATTTCTAAGTTTGAGGCCAGCCTGGTCTACAGAGTGAGTTCCAGGACAGCCAGGGCTACACAGAGAAACCCAGGCTCAAAAAACAAAACAAAACAAAACAAAACAAAGAAAAAAAGAAAGAAAGGTTCATGGGCTGAGACAAATCTGTACATTTAAAATGGAGGCCCCAGGGTGCTGTGGCTGTGTGGGCTATGCCCAGGAACCTCTCCACCACAGCACAGTACTGGTGGAGCCCAGGGCTACAAAGCATGTGACTCCACAGCATCACTGCAGGCTCATGGCCACATCAGGGTCAGAGGTGACAGTGTCTTAGAAGATAAAATATTTATGTCTGTACCTTCCAAGGGCTCCATCCACATGTTTGGGGACTGCATGGGGAGAGTTTGGCACAGATGGCATACAGTCAGGGGGTATAGCAGAAGGTCACCTCCTATAGCAAGAGGACCACAAGGCTTGGACCTATTTCATAGCTCTCCTAGTGCATGTGATAAGATGGATACTTGTAGCTGGGCGGTGGTGGCGCACGCCTTTAATCCCAGCACTTGGGAGGCAGAGGCAGGCGGATTTCTGAGTTCGAGGCCAGCCTGGTCTACAAAGTGAGTTCCAGGACAGCCAGGGCTATACAGAGAAACGCTGTCTCGAAAAACCAAAAAAAAAAAAAAAAAAAAAAAGATGGATACATGTTAGTAGGGCCCTACAGGCTCCCTGCTCATAGCAGCTAGAGCTTGAGTTTATTACCCTGAACTTTCCAGGAGTACCTCTGCCATCATGAGGCTAGCCAACACGCCAGCACAAAGAACAGAGGTACCCTGGGGCTATGCACATGCAGGCCTGCATGCCCGTCACAGCCCTAGAGTTCTGTCTCCCTTGAGGAAGGTGTGGGGGAGGGCCCTTGGCTGTGACTGCAGAGTTGTGCTGGATGGGAACATACCTGAGATAATTAACTTACAAAGAAGAGACTTTGTTTAGACACAGGGTTTTAACACTTTCAGTCCACAGTTGAATTTGAACAGCACACTTGGACAAAGTCAGTGCTCAAGAGCACATACCAGCCAAGGCTTCTGCGAGCTTGAAGCTATCCGTTGAAATGCAGCTAGCTCAACATCTCTACAGAATCAGTATATTTCGGAGGAAAGGGCATAGAGAGGCCTCCCTTGTCACAGCTGGGTGCCCATGTGGGGGCATTTCAGCTTGATGGCTGACTGGGCAGCTGGATGACAGGGATCTGGCCACCCAGCCACAATCGGGATCTAACCTGAGGCAGTTAAGCCAAGGACAGGTGCATGACTGGCCCCTGAGGGGGTCTCACTTTTGGACATGGCTGGATTCTTAGTCATTGCCATCTACCTTTAAAGTTTTTCTTTTGTTCTCCTCTGTCTCTCAAAGATCATGTATTAGCATTTTGGTCTCCCAGGATCCTGGTCCTACTTTTAAAAAAGGGAGGAGGGTGTCCAGTGGGAGGTCCTAGGTCATGGCTATCTCTGAGGGGTCAACATCCTAGCCCTCCCTCTTTAGCCAACTGGCTGATGAGGTGATTGCTGTGTTCAGCCCTGTGCGTGTTCCTGACAGTTTATGTCCACAACAGTGTGCTGACTCCACACTGGACCAAAGCAACAGAAATTCAACTGTGGACTGAAAGTGTTAAAACCCTGAGTCTAAACAAAGTCTCTTCTTTGTAAGTTAATTATCTCAGGTATGTACAGTGTTAGGAAGCTAACTAACACACCTGGCCATAGAAACCAGCTAAGGCTCAGAACTAATACCACAGTTCCCTGGGGTTAACTTCCTTGTTGGAAACTGAACAATACGAAGGAGAAGACCCTAGGCTTACTTGTTGACTCCAACCCAGGGTGAGTTCTCAAGACCCGGGATTAGGGTCTTCAACCCCACCAGTTACCTAGCTGTTTACAAAGTCAGGAGGAAAAGGCCAACAACCTTAGTGTTTATTATTACAGCCGGTCTTTGCTACTTTGTGGGTTCTTCTTTTTCCTACCCTTTATCCCTCCTCCCTCATTTTATCCACTATCACTAGATGAGAGAGAAAGAAGGATTCGGGGAGTCTGATTTCTTTTTGCTTCTTCTGTGAGCATGGCTATTAACAAGCTGCAGCCACAACCCCTAACTGACTAACAACTAACCCTCCCTCTCAGAACCCTAACATTTACCCCTGAAAGGTCCCCAGAAACGCACACCCCACAGAGTCACAGAAACTTCTGCAGCTGGCAAAAACTATCACGCCTCTCGCTAGAGCACAAGGCAAACTGTAGTCAGCTGCTGCAGACAGTCCGAAGTAGCCCTATATCCCCATACCTGGGATTAAAATGAAAAACATACTCATAGTATTCGTGTTTTTAAAAGAACCCCAAATTCCAGAATTTTCACTACAGTTTATGTCCACAACCTCATTTTTGGAAGTTTCCTCGCAGTGTAATTTGTAAACCAGTATGAGCTCAAGTCGACTCAGAAGAACCAATCCCAGGCACGGAGTGGAACAGATTTTGGATGAACCATTCTCTTGGGTGGCACAGAGATGAACATCACCTTGGCTATGGTCTCCGGCCAACACTGAGACATGGACTCTACCCACCCTGTCCACCTGTGCCCTTGTGTTCTAGAAGGCAGGCTGCTTCTGTGTGAGAGGTCTCAGCTGTGCCTTGGGCCCTTCCAATGGATCCTGACAGTGGCTGCACCACAGAAGATGGCCAAGCAAGCCCTGCAGGCACCATCACCTGGGCTCTGAAGCATAGGCAAAGCCTTCCCCAGCCAGTACTCCCTATGGATGCCCAGGCCACTATCTAGAAGTTACCAAGCCAGATCAGAGCCACCCGGTGACAGTGCCACTCCAGCAGGGGCTCTACAGGATGTTCCATTTCACTAGCTCAAAGCAAGAGATTAAAGGTTAGCGTTTAGTTAAGTTCACCACATGTGTGACTGCTGCTCGGGGAGACCAACTGACTCTGCCAGATTTGGGATCGAGCTTTCCTCGGGGACGTGTGCATAGGTGTTCACTGAGACTGAGAAACAGACAAGAATCAACCCTCACACTGGCCAGGGGACTCCAGGGACTGCTAGGTTGCCGTGCTGTGTCCCACACCCTTGGGAGTCCTGCAGCAGGCCACATCAAGTCCTGATAGACACTCACCTCACACACATGTCTGCCTCATATTTCTTCCCATACAGGATCCCCAGTAGAGATGGGTTCTTGTTCCCTCTGAAGTTCAGGGTCACGTCATAGATAGCTGCAACTGAGGGGTGGAGACAGGACCAGTGAGCAGTAGATGATGGGAAACACTACAGCAGTGACGTCACCACCAAACAGAAAAGCCACTTTTACACCTGGGTCTGCCCCTCCACACAGCGATGATCTTCACTCCCAGCTGGCTGCCAAGTGCTCAGGCTCTCCCTGCTGGTGGTTCCCTCCTGCCCAGGGCTCCTGGCCTCTTTCTGTGGCTCATGTGACCCCTTCCAGATGTCTCTGCTCTGACATTCTCCTTTATAATGCTTTGCTTTGTTTGAATTTTACTATTGGACAGTTTGCCACCAAGTAACATTTATCATCCCCACAGGTCTTATAACATGCCAATCCTATTTCTGACATTCTTCTGTGCTTCTAGTATATTTTACATTTTTATATTTTATATTCTACTTAAAAAAAAATGATCTGATGAGACTGATCCTGGCTCCATCTCCTAAGTATTGTGACTGCAGGAAATTCTCCAATGCCTGATTTATGGGGTGCCAGAACACAGGACCCCATGTATTCAAGGCAGCATCCCCAGCCCTGTTCAACTTCTTGCTTCACACAGTGGCCTAGCAGGCAATGATGGACTCCAGCTTCTTACCACAGGTCCCCGTCTCCTACCTGTCCCCCGGAGGCACTGGACTGCCATGGTAAAACCCTTGGTCCGGGGCAGCAGGTGGTACTTGAGTGGGGGCAGCCCCTTGGAGGCAGCCACCTCCATGCTGATGCGATGCTTGGTCTCTGTGAAGCGTGTTCCTTCGCAGTACAGGAGAAACTAGGTACAGAATGAACAGAGGGCCAGGAGAGGCCAGAGGGTTATTCCAGGACAGTGGGGATGGAACCAGAGCCCTGCCATTCAAGGCCTGTAACATTCCAGGCCTCACCCGCCATAGTCACATAGCACACTCGGCTGGAGGTAGAGAGAAGAAAGCATGGACGCATCCAGCGGCAAGCATGTTGTGTCATTGAAACAGTATTTTATTTTAGGGCTGCAATCTGCACTGCAGTCACACAGATGAGTACAATCAGAACAGTTTTTCTCAAAGAATTCTCCAGAAGAAGAGAAACCTGAAAGTGTCCCTGGGCAGCAGCCTTTGACCAGAAAACAGAAAGCATCCACTGTCCCTGAGCATGGTGTGGGAGATGGGAAGTAAGAAGCTAGGTTTCGGAGAGTAGACAAGAAAAGGATGAGAAATACCATGCAGGATGGCTCGCCCACCGCCTGCACCCTAGGAGGGTGTGTGCTAAAGCTGGGCTTGCAGCAGCGGGGACAGTGGAAGCTATGTCCTAGGAATGAGGCCAAGTCTGCAAAATGGGGATAGTATCATGGGCATGTGTGTGCATAGGTGTGTGTGTGCACAGGTGTGTGTATGTGTGTGTGTGTGTGTGTGAACCCTGGGTGAGGTTCCTCAGGCACTGCCCACCTTGTTTTTTGAGATGGGGGCTCCCAATGGTCTGGAGCTTGCCAAATACATTAGACTAGCCAGCCGGTGAGCCTCAGAGGTCTACTTGCCTCTGCTTCCCCAGTGCTGGGATTATTTACATGCTCACCACAGCCTGCCTTTTCTGTTTGGGTTCCAGGGCTCAAACCCAGTTTCTTACACCTGTGTGCCAAGCACTTTACCAAATGAGCTATTCCCCTGGCTGGAGATTTTACAACTTATAACTTGGGCCCTGGTACACAGGAAGACTGAGTTTCATCCACAAGCCCCTACCACCTCGTAGTACACGCAAGCACACTCACCCACATGTACTCTGGGTAGTCAGCCAAGCGCCTCAGTCCCTCTATGACGGTGTCCCGGTCTTCCTCCCACTTCCGTTTGCAGAATACGATCTCTAGGAAGTACCACGTCCAGCCGATGAGAGGCACACACAGCAGCTCCCTCTTAGCCAGCACCTTGGAGCTCTGCAGGGAGACCATGGCACCTGTCAGAGGTGGGGAGGCCCAGCCAGAAGCCCTCACAAACACACACACCAGGGGCTCAAGCCTTGCTTCTCCTGGCTCAAAGCATTTGCTATAAATGGGACCCCCAGCTTATGACTGAATGATCCTTGACTTGGTACCCCTCAAATACACACAGGAGACCACCCCAGAAACTACTCAAGAGCCCAGCCTTGGTGTTGTGGCAGGCCCATGGTAGATAGCCCCACCTCAGTACCTGGTCTCTTCCTGACCCCTATCTTCCTGCCATTGCTTAGGGGCTTTAGCTGCACTGAACTCCCTGGCCCTCTTAGAGTGGTTTAAATTCACCTAAGGCCACTAACCAATTATTCAGTTAGCCTTGAGTGGGATCCTCTGGACGGTGAACAGTAGTAACAAGAAATGAAGTCACAGTGAGTCCCAAGAGCAGGCAGGAAACTTCAGAGAAGACCACATGGGAAAACACATCCCTCCCACCACCTCCATCAGCCATACTGCTCAATGAGAAGGGGCCAAGCCAGGAAAACCTCTAAGGAACAAGCCTCTAGAGTCTCGGGGACTCTGATGGCAGGTCTCCTCCTGGGGCCCCATTCTGCCATCATTCACCCAGCCCTCCCTGACCCCATTGCTCACCCCCAGCACGCCAAACCGCTCGCACATCGTCCACCCACAAAGGAAGTCGATCTCGAAGTTGTGGTTGAGGATAACAACCACATGCTCCTTCCCAAAGTGGTCCACGGTGGCCTGGTCGGTGAAGAGAGTGCACTCCGTGCAGGACCACCACTCCAGGAGCATGACCAGCTCTGCGGGAGGGTGGGGTCAGCACTGGGAGATGCCTGCCCAGTGCCCTGCTCCAGCCCCAGCCCCGCCCCGGTTTCCCACAGGTTCTGGGAGAGCAGTATCAGACCCACATCCATTTCCATTTCCATTTCCATCTAGAGGGGAACTCTTTTCTAGAAGTGAGCTTGGAGGGCCTGCGTTTATAAGCTTTCCCGAGTCACAGCTACTTTGTGTGATGGAAGTTGTGGCGGCAGCAAACGGAAGAAGCAGGGCCCTGCAGCTCTAAATAGTCAGGCTGCCTCAGTGTTCAGCCACCATGTCACGTGACCACTGGCTTGCTTGTGTGGGAGGCAGACAGGAGTTGTGTCCTGAATGACCAGGAAGAGAATGCCTGTGGGGCTGTGCAATTCACAGTTGGAGAGCGAAGATAAGGTAGACATCAAGTGTAAGCTATGGTGCACATTCAGTCTTGCCCACCCCAGGCCGGCCTACGGAAGAGCTCCTATGAGATCTACTGCTGCCCAGGAGGATGTGGGATGCCCCAAGGATGAGGAGGGGCACTGTGGTCAGGAGCTCAGAGGGCAATCAGCAGCTGACTGCAGCAGCATCTCCACAAGAATGAGGAGGGTCACTGCAACTCAGAACCCAGCCTCTACCTGCCTGCATCTCACAGGCCATGACAGATCCAAGATGAGGCAGGACCAGGACCTTATCCAAGATAAGGTCAGGGCCAGAAGGTTCCATGCTAAGAGCTTTTGTTCAGCGTAGAGTTTGAATATAAATGAGTATTGAATATAAATGTCTGGCAGGAAGCACACAAGGGCAGGCATCCTGCATGGGTGCCATGGTCTGCAGTGGGATGACTACAGCCAGGCATCTGAGGCAGGTGGACCAGGATGTAACTGCCACATGCAGGATGGCGGCAGGAAGCACTTCTGGCTCTGGCCACTGCTTCATGAGAGAGCTCCAGGGCCCCCTGAAAAGAACTGATCCCTGGGGATGGAGCCAGGGCATGCTGCCAGCCTCAAACACAGAGCCCACAAATAGGGTGAGGCCCTGGGCACACAGGAGTTCTCACTTAGTCCCAGGAGGGGTGCCAAATGGTGTAGCTGCTTTGGAATACTGCAGAGGTGGGGTCCTTAATGTTTTCCAAACACATTAGCATGTGGCCAGAAGGGCATCCCATATGTGTGCCCTAGAGCCATACGTGTGTCTACACAAGAACACACACAGGGTGGCTCTGCCATTAGAGAGTGGTGACAGTCATCATCCTCCAGTCTAGCACAGGCTATCACCCAGTCACATGACAGAAGGAAGTTCTGAGGCCTGGGCACCCAGGAAGTCCCCAAGGATATGCTCTTCAGTTGCCATGTACCCCTCCTCCAATCTCTGCCTGAAGCCAGGCTGATGCTAACTGGCTTCTCTGCCCCTCCCAGGGCGTGCTCAGAAAGCCTCAGGGGGGGGGGGGAGGGATCTGACTTTCTAGCGCATCTCCCATGATAGCTGAGGGGCTCTGTTTCCTTTCCTCTCCGGATTTGGTGTGTGTGCAGTTCTGGAGTCAGAGTAGCACCAGATTCAGGAGTCTAGAGTTTTAGCTTTTATCTGTCAACACTGGAGTGGTCTTGCCACCAAGTCATGTTGCACGTGTGGGGTTTGTAGTTTGCTCTCTGTGCAACAGCTGTCACCTTTTGAGTCAAGCTGAGAAGGGGGATCAGGCAGACTGGAGTCACTGGCTTCTAGGTAGGGAGGGGATAAGGGTACAGAAATCCTGTGAGATGGTACGTGCCCTCTCCTGTGGGGTAGCATACACCATCATGTACCCCTTCCTGGGGCATTGCTGTCCCTTCCTGCCTCTTCCATGCCTCTGCCATGGTGTAAGCAGTTATGGACTTTTTCCCCCCACTTAGAACTGCATTTGGAAGAGGGTTCTCAGATACAAAAAGGCTACTCATTTTCTTGGTGTCTGTGTGGGCACACTGAGGACGGGATATGGCCAGGGCATCCACAAGATGACCTGGTTAGCTTTGGGCCCATATAAACAAGAGATGGTGAGGATGCCTGTGGGGCATGGGCAGTGGTAGAAATCTCAGGGCTGTGTCCTTGTCCTGTGGGAACGGAGTCAAATTGGCATCATGTAAACTGCAGGTAGCTGCATCCAGGTCCGGACCCTCCCCGGTGCATAGGCCGGGAGTAAGTGGCTGTCTGTCCATGTAGATGTGGAGAAGGGATATCATGTATATGTGCATTCATGCACTAGTACGCTCTGATGCATAGGTAGCACTCACACACTTGTGCCAAAGGGGCACCCTTGTTTTTACTTGCACCCTGCAATGTGAAGAGGGACATTCAGTACCCTGTGCTGGTGGCCGGTTGCAGATCAGTGGGCCTATTTTTATCTCACTTTTGCTGGTCTGAAAGCACCCACCGTGCCGTGTTAGACCCTCCTTTTGTGTGAGTCACACAGCCTGATGTGGAAATATCGTGGTTGAGCCTGGTAAAGTTACTCTGAGCACGTGTTCACACGGCCCTGGAAGGGTGTGACCTCAGGGAACCTGAGATGCACCCGGCTCTGTTCTGCGATGGAGTGTCAGGTGTGGCCCTGTCCTTACTGCCCCTTGAGAGCCCTGGCAAGAGAAGCTTTCCCCCACCTCCGTACCCCCCGCCCCAGAAGTCCCTGCACGATGCCCTTATGGGCGGGGACACTTACGGCTCCAGAGCGAGTAGGCCAAGCGGCAGTTGATGCGGCGGTATAGGTGCTTGCTGATGGGCCAGAGGGCCAGTGTGCACAGCTGGGTGAAGTTGATAATTAACCCGCTCACCACGAAGACGAAGCCAATGAGCAGGTGCACCACGAACTGGGTCTTCAGGTAGGCAAGCAGGCCCATGGTCGCTGCTCAGGGGCGGCCGCACGGTCCTTCACTGAGAACAGCCGTCCTGGAAACACAGAGCTCAGCTGTTAGTGTGTGTGTAGACAAGGCATAGGCTTGTGATCTGGACAACACGGCCCTCATTCAGGACATGGGTAGGAGATGCGCTGTTTTGCCTGGCTTAGAGAGAGGCTGCCCCTGGAAAGCTGAGGGACAAAAACACTATGCATCTTATGCAAACATCACACATGAACACTCCCCCCCACCCCACCCCCCACACGGAGTGACTTAGAGCACAGGAAGGCTGAATAAATGGCTGATTCAAGGGGCCAGCAGGAGATCTCAGTGTTGACGCTGAGGCCTGAGACTGCTCATGTCCCAAGGCCAGGGTCTGCAGGCCATGTGCCCCGACACTTCAGGGACCTTAAAGTTCCTCTCTACACCATGCAGGACAGATCCACATAGACCTGAATATATGAGGTGGCTGAGGGTCTCCACAGCCATCACACGACACTACCCTAGCTGTGATAGCTCTGACCCAGCAGCCTCAGGGGAAACGACAGCCCTCAGCACGCCATGCTCATGTTCATGTCACAGGCTCTATCCTGTGCCCTTCCCAGTGGCTTTGCGGCTTTCAAAGGAGATGCCAGGCTCTATAGCACACCTTCGACCCTGGGCCCCAGGGACAGACTATGATTTTCAAAACTGAACTTCAGTGAGGTCTTACATACAGTCACTATGTACTCAGCTTTGGGTGACAAAACTCAGTGACCAGAAGCCGGGCAGTGGTGGCACATGCCTTTAGTCCCAACATTTGGGAGGCAGAGGCAGAGGCAGGTGGATTTCTGAGTTTGAGGCCAGCCTGGTCTACAGAGTTCCAGGACAGCCAGGGCTATGCAGAGAAACCCTGTCTCAAAAAAAAAAAAAAAAAAAAAAAAAGACTCAGTGACCAGGTGGCCACCGCCACTACACACAGAAGGAGCCATGCAGGCTGGTCCCACCCCAGGCCCTGGCTGTGCCCATCACTGTTCTGGTAGCTTGGCTTTGCTTCTTTCCCAAGGCATAGGATGGGATGGATGGGCTGGCATCAGGCTGCTGAGCTTGGCCCTGCTGGGGTGCAACGTCAGCACTGTGTCCCCAGCTAAGTCCTCAGCTGTCCCTCTGTCATAATGGCCCCCACCTGTTCGTGCTCCAGCTGTGAGGATGGCTTTCATTGAGCATCCCACTCGATCAACCATCCCCTGTGCTGCGCAGTAGAGGAGGCTTCCTGCTCTACCTGCTGGAGTCTGAACTAGAGAGTTTGTGCAGAACCTGTGGTGAGCCTATACCAACCTCAGTATTCCGTCCCTAGAGTGTGTTGCCACCTACCACATCCACCTCTGGATTTCTGGTGTCCCTGGGTCTAGCCAAACCTGAAGGGGGCAGATGGACTTAGCCAAATGCTAGCCTGGAGCTCAACTCAGGCACCAAGACCACATCTCTACATCATAGCCCAGGATATCTCGTATAGCTTTATAGCCTCATCATCCACATAGAACCGTCTAACACACTGTCCCAGAAGGCCATCTGACATGTGTCTGTGCTGCAGAGCATGACCTCAGTCATCACTCTCTAGTCCCCAAGTATTCCAGTGACAGACACGGGGCCTGCTTCCTCAATGCTAGCTGCACCCCATTTCCAGGACTATTTCCTTATTGCCTTCTTTAAAACTTCAGTGCTGTCCACAGAAATTCGACTCAGCCTTCGTGCCAGCTCCTGCTCTGCTCTGCTCTTGGCTACAAAGTTTCTGGTCCACCAGAGCAGGGAAGTGTGGGAAAGGCCTGCATTGAATGACCACAGTGTTGGTCAAAAATACTGACCACAGTATTTTTTTAAGGCACAGTCTCACTATGTAGCCCAGGCTAGCCTAGGACTCATAAAGATCTGCCTGTCTTTGCCTCCAAAATGTTGAAGCTTGAGGCATACAGTGCCATGCCCAGCAAGTTTTTAAAAGTCTTGTGTCCTAAGACCATTTCAAGTTGACACCTACATTTCAGATCCGAGTTTAAATGTGCAGAGTGTATACTGGAGTGCTGGTAAATACGACTTTTAAAAGTGGAGCTTTAATCTTATAAATGCAACCACAGACCAGCCTAGAGATCCTGCATCCCCATGGTTGCTTCACAGCCTCTCTGCTGGCTCCCTGGCTGTGGATTTCCACTGCGTAAATTCCCTACAGGATTTTATCACCGGGCATCACACCAAGAGTCTCTTTGGCTTGAAATGATGCTTGAGAGCGTTTTATTGATTACTGTGACCTACTGTCCCAGCAAAACTGTGGACCATTTTAGCCTCCTTTGGACACTTCTGGCACACAGGCCCAGAGGTGAGGCATCTCAGACGTCAGAACTGCATACGAACTGTCCTGTTTGTCGGGACCACCTATTTGTAAAGCTGTGATCACAACACCAGCTTGAGCCCCCGGGTAGCACAGGACATCCAGCTGCACCCTGCAGATACCTCACAGCACTTCTTGGGCTACATCTTATTCTCTTGTCTTTCCTTTTCTTTTTTTTAACCATGCACCTGATCCTGACAACTCTGAGGTCTACATAGCCATCTGGGAGCGCACCCCTCCACCTCAATGGGAAACTTCTTCATGGTCACTTTAGGTTCAAGGCTTTTGGCCAAGAAAACTCCACAGGGCTGATGGACAGCTAACAGGAGCTAAGAGGAGGTGCCTAGTGCTCTACCCCCAGGGGAGTGGTGCCTCCAGACACCCTTGGCATGAGAGCATGGTGCAGCTAATTACCACAATCCTTGCAGGGCATGCCTGAGAGCAGGCTGACCCTGACCATAAGACACGTCGTCTGTGAATCTGCCGTTTCGTCCTGCAGTGGGATGGCCCTGTCAGACTCACAACCTCTTTCTCCCAAGGCCCTCTCATCTCCTTGGATAGTCCTGCCCTGGCATCTGGTCCCCATTATGATCTCTGGGCACCGGTGTCATGTGACCAGTCACCATATGACCTTTGAAGACTGGGTGTGACTAAAAGCTTAGACATGGTTTCTGGAGCCTAAATGACCAACAGCTGGAGGACAGGGTGGTACCTAGAGCTCACAGGTGGTTTCCTGGAATCTCCTATAACTCTCATTTAGTTGGGCCAAGTGTGTTCTCAAGGCCAGTCTAGCATTAGAACATCTTGCCCCTGAAAGTGACACCATTGCTTCCTGTGTTTCATCATGGCCCTTCACAGCCTGCCAGAACTCACACCCTTCCTGGGTCAGAAGGTGGTGATAGGTGAGAGGCAAGCCAGCCTTGCCTTCCAAGGAACAGGCAGAGTGCTTTCCAGCTGGGGAGGAGGAAGCCGTGGCTCAGCAAATCTGTGCTGATGACAGGGTTAGCCACACTCAACATCAGCACCAGCATCACTCCACGTGTGACCTTGTAGGGGACTTAAACCCTCAAATGTTACCACAGCTGGGAACCAGAAACTGAAGAGATGCTACTCCCAAAAGGATGTCCCTTTGGGAGGTCCAGGACCCTGAGCCAGACTCCCTTTCCATAGATACCACTCACTAAGAAGTGGGACCCTTCCTTATTTAACCTTATTTGACCTAAGGGAGCCCTCAGTCTTGGCCTGAGATATCTGGGGCTCAGGGCATCATCAGGACACTGAACCTGCCAACTGCACACCAGGAGGACCTTACTCGTTCCTCTGCCCTGTCTCCTCACTAGGACTGAATTGAGTCACCCCCATGGGTAAACCCCTAGCACCTCAGAATACCACGGTACTTAGAGACGAGGGCTCCACAGATGATAAAGGTAAGTGCTTTGTTTCTGATCTGATCGCCCATGTGCTCTGCAGAGTAGGAATGAAGGCACAAGCCAGGCGAAGAGGCACCAGTTCTGCCAGCAACTCAGCTAAACTATGGGTCTCATCTCCAGAGTTCTGGGTCCCTAAATCAAACAGTGCAGCCCAAGGCCTGCGGACTTATGAACCTCTTGCAAACACACAGGCTTTAGGCTCCCTAATCTGAGATCTGGGACACCTGTTGGTCCCTCTTCCCACAGCCAGCTTCCTGATCACATTCAGTCCCCATCCTCTGGGAGCCTCTCCATCATCCTTGGTCCTCTGCCCTGCTTCCCTGGGGACTACTTCCCAGCATGCCCTCAGTCTCTATCTCTTAGTGCCCAACCTCCCTATACTACACACTGCCTGGCTGAGGGGGAAGAGTCTCTCAGAGAGAGTGGCTGCCATTGAACAAGTGAACTAACAAAAGGAAGACACTGAACTATGGAAAATGAGTTATTTGTGATGCTTGAGACAGGAGACTCAGTCACAAGGAAGACACCAGCATGTGGGTTTCAGTGATCAAACTCCAGTTTACAGGATAACACCGCCGTCACCGTCCTCTCTTCCTCCTGTTCACTCATGTTCAGTTCCCTAGCAAGGCCTGGATGCAGGAGCAGGAGCAGGAGCAGGAGCAGGAGCAGGAGCAGGAGCAGGAGCAGGAGCAGGAGCAGGAGCAGGAGCAGGAGCAGGAGCAGGAGCAGGAGCAGGAGCAGGAGCAGGAGCAGGAGCAGGAGCAGGAGCAGGAGCAGGAGCAGGAGCAGGAGCAGGAGCAGGAGCAGGAGCAGGAGCAGGAGCAGGAGCAGGAGCAGGAGCAGGAGCAGGAGCAGGAGCAGGAGCAGGAGCAGGAGCAGGAGCAGGAGCAGGAGCAGGAGCAGGCTGTGTGAGGAACTAGGCCCAGGGCATTCCCTGCATACCCCACCACCACCTTTGTTTTGTAAGTGGTGATCTGAGCTGGTCCAGAATTAGCAGATGCTGGAGAATTATGAACAGGGATGAGTAAGAGGACATTCGGTAGCAGAGATGGCATAGTTAGTTTCTCAAACTGTCTTAATTCAGGAGCAACATTCACTATTCATAAACAGCCAAGAAAAAAAGAGATATTGCCCAAACCTTTCTGAGCAGTCAAGGGGGTGTAGAAAAGTGGAGCGCTCAGGGTAGTGGCTCCAAGAGCCCTCACATCCTTCCCCTTCCTCACGTAGTGGGGTGCAACGTGGCTTCTCGGCCACAGCCTGTGTGCACACTGGAGAGAGGGGGCTGGGAGGGACTTGGGGCAGACAGTGCTGGTGGCAGCTGACTGAGATAGCCGTACCGTGACGTTATGGAGTGTTGCTGAGGACAGGCCTGTACCTTGTCATCTGGATAGACCCTGTTCCTTAGGGTGTTGAACTACAGTGGACATGAAATAAAAGCAATCAAAGGGCAAACCAGTCCTTAGGCAAATTCAACTGCAGACTCTAGGAATACAGGGAGATAAAGTGTGAGACCTTACCCAGTTTCACCAGCCTATGGAGGGAAAGGTGTCTAACTGTGGTGAAGGAAGGGGTGCCATCAGTACCATTTGCTCCAGATGGCCAGTACTGTCACACCTAGCAAGAGGACAGGGATATTGAGCAGATGAAGCACAATGCACAGAGTCCAAGATGGTGGAGATGTTGTAAGCTTCTGGCTACACTGGGTCCAGGTAGCTTTGCTCAACCTGGTTAGTGCTATTCGGTTGATTACTGACAGATCTACCAGGGCCAGCCTCCAGCAGTTCTGATGTCTCACAAGCATGTCCCTGTGGCCATGTTGCCTTTTAAGCAGGCAGAAAGTAGGGAGTTAGAACCCCCAGAGCTAAAGGCTTCAACTATAGCAAGTAGGGTATGGGGTCCCAAGTGCTAGTGACCAGACAGATGAAGACACTCCAGCCCCTCTTGTGTCCAGACTATAGGACACAGACTATAGCTGTACACACACAATGCACAAACACATTACACGGAACAGTGTGGCTGAAACAGAAAATCCAACTGAGTAAGGCCCCAAGCATCGAGCAACAGGCCACTTCTGTGTGCAAGCTTCTCAGATGAGCACTGACCCCTGGCTCGGGACCTGGACTGGATGCCTGGGTGGCAGTGCCATTTATGACTTCCAGGGTTGCCTCCAGAGATCTTGCAGCCTGCTGTGACCTTTGGCCATTAGTTGGGGATGTGTGGGTCAGTGTACAGACCCATGTCTGCTGAGCCTGATCCAGCCCAGGTCACCAGACCACAACCTTGGGGTATCTCTCAGTGAACAAGAACGATCCAGAGGGACCAGAAACATCCAGTTAAGCCCAGATGAAACTGCTGACCCATGTAGCCTTGGTGAAGTGGATGTGGTCTTAGATTGCTTAGGCACACCATAAGCCTTTCCAATACATAAGCTGTCTATAAATATTACTAAAGACTAATTACACTATCCAAAGATCCCCCCACCTTGGAACGAACTGACTTCAGTTCATAGGAAATACAACCAGGACAGAAAAGCAAGTGACTCAGTAAAGGCAGGAGAGAACAGCCTACAGGCCCCACAGTTATGAAGCCTGTCACCCCAGGATGGGCTGCACAACATAGCACCCAGACTAAGAACACAGGCCCAGAGGCAAGGCTCCAGCCTCCAGTGTGCAACCCCACCCTCTCCTACTGAGAGCAGGTAACCCCCGGCTACGGTCTGCAGCCTCAGGTCGTCTGTGCTGGAGCACAGCACAGGCCATGAATGTCAGGTGTCACACAGCAGCCTACACAGGCCCTCTGGGCTCCAGTGGACTTGTGTTTCTGCTGGATTTAGACAAATTTTTAAAAGTAACCATAAAACCATGCCTGATATATAAAGAACTCAAGAAGGTGGACTCCAGAAAGTCAAATAACCCCATTAAAAAATGGGGCTCAGAACTGAACAAAGAATTCTCACCTGAGGAATACCGAATGGCAGAGAAACACCTGAAAAAATGTTCAACATCCTTAATCATCAGGGAAATGCAAATCAAAACAACCCTGAGATTCCACCTCACACCAGTCAGAATGGCTAAGATCAAAAATTCAGGTGACAGCAGATGCTGACGAGGATGTGGAGAAAGAGGAACACTCCTCCATTGTTGGTGGGATTGCAAGCTTGTACAACCACTCTGGAAATCAGTCTGGCGGTTCCTCAGAAAATTGGATATAGTACTACCGGAGGATCCAGCAATACCTCTCCTGGGCATATATCCAGAAGATGTCCCAACCGGTAAAAAGGACACATGCTCCACTATGTTCATAGCAGCCCTATTTATAATAGCCAGAAGCTGGAAAGAACCCAGATGTCCCTCAACAGAGGAATGGATACAGAAATTATGGTACATTTACACAATGGAGTACTACTCAGCTATTAAAAAGAATGAATTTATGAAATTCCTAGCCAAATGGATGGACCTGGAGGGCATCATCTTGAGTGAAGTAACACAATCACAAAAGAACTCACACAATATGTATTCACTGATAAGTGGATATTAGCCCAAAACTTAGGATACCCAAGATATAAGATACAATTTGCTAAACGCATGAAACTCAAGAAGAATGAAGACCAAAGTGTGGACACTGTGCACCTTCTTAGAATTGGGAACAAAACACCCAGGGAAGGAGTTACAGAGACAAAGTTCGTAGCTGTGATGAAAGGATGGACCATTTAGAGACTGCCGTATCCAGGGATCCATCCCATAATCAGCTTCTAAACGCTGACACCATTGCATACACTAGCAAGATTTTGCTGAAAGGACCCAAAGATAGCTGTCTCTTGTGAGACGATGCCGGGGCCTAGCAAACACAGGAGTGGATGTTCACAGTCAGCTATTGGATGTATCACAGGGCTCCCAATGGAGAAGCTAGAGAAAGTACCCAAGGAGCTAAAGGGATCTGCAACCCTATTGTTGGAACAACATGATGTATTAACCAGAACCCCGGAGCTCTTGTCTCTAGCTGCATATGTATCGAAAGATGGCCTAGTCGGCCATCAATGGAAAGAGAGGCCCATTGGACTTGCAAACTTTATATGCCCCAATATAGGGGAATGCCAGGGCCAAAAGAATGGGAATGGGTGGGTAGGGAAGTGGGGGGCGCTATGGGGGACTTTTGGGATAGCATTGGAAATGTAATTGAGGAAAATATGTAATAAAAATATTAAAAAAAAAAGAAAACAAAACACAAACAAGCAGAAACTCCCACAAAGAATAAATAAATTAATTAATAAAAAGAAAAAAAAAAGAAAATATCTAATAAAAAAAGAAAAAGAAAAAAAAACAAAACAAAAAACCATGCCTGAGTTTGTGGGAATCTTAGAGCATTTCATTGTCTTGACTAATGGATTTGAAGGTACAATTAAATGTCACACACTAGCCCCTCCAACTCCTGACAGAACTCTGCTTTGTGGTACCAGAATCATCCAAGGTTAGTTAATAGCCCTGGACTGGGGGGTGGGGGAGCATGTCTACATGCTACACTACAGCAGCATATATCCCAGTTTTCTGAGAACAGAGCCCCAGCCCGATATCAAACCACAAGGCCACACCCCTCTCCTCCTGAAACAGGTATGCAGGAGAACACGTGACCTAGTTCTAGCTAGTGGGAGAAGGTGGGGGAGGGAGGGAGGGAGGGAGGGAGGGAGGGGGAGAGAGGGAGGGAGAAAGGAAAAGGGAGAGAGAAAGAGGGAAAAGGAAGGGGAGGGGAGGGGAGAGAGAGAGACAGAGACGGAGACAGAGACAGAGACACCAGGCAAATTTTTTGCTGTCCCAGGGAGGGGAAGCTCTTCTTCCCCTCTGAGCTAGAAAGGCACATTCAAGACACAGTAGTCCCTTTTGGTCTCTTTGGCTACTGCACAGGAACTACGAAGCCATTTATGTGAGTACCAGCAAGGCCTGGAGTCCCTCCCCTTTCCAGGAGTCAAGGGACCAGAGGGAAGAGACGCCCCCACCTTGGGTGCTTTTAGTATGAGATGGATGGTTGCAGCTGAGTCCTAGTGGCCTCTAGGCTGTTTCTAAAGAATGAGGAAGGACAGGGAGTCAGTGAGCCTTGGCAGGGAAGTAGACAGTAGGGGCAGCAGATGCAACTCCACTGATCAGGCCTCAGTGCCACCAAGCACAAGAGCAAATGAAAAACTCCAGGCCCCTCACTTACCCCAAGTCCCCAGCTCCTGAATCTTTATGGCCTCCAGGGTGTTTCTGTGACTGCCCCAGCCTGAGCAGTGGCGATGGTGGGGAGGGAAGCAGAGAGAGGCACAAAGCTCCCAGGCCTGATGACCCCACAATGGGCCTGTGACAGGACCAGGCTCACAGGTGTGGCTGTGTCTCTTACCCTAGGACACCACCCTGGGCCAAGGCTCCCACACATGCATGTTTTGCACTTACACACAAACGTGTGCGTGCACACACACACACACACACACATATGAATAGTACACAAATGAGCAGGACACATATATGCCTAATGCACACAGATATAGCCATATACATGCACATACATATGTATGCTCATGTCTAACACATTCATGAACAGCCACACAATGAGTATGCACATACGTACATACGTGCACACATGACATATTGGCCATCTTACACACATGCCCATGATGACGATTGCTCCTAGAGCTCTTGCATCACAGTGGACATTCTTGGTCATGCACTCTTTTTTTTTTTTTTTTTTTTAAAGATTTTATTTATTTATTATATGTAAGTACACTGTAGCTGTCTTCAGACACTCCAGAAGAGGGCACCAGATCTCATTGCGGATGGTTGTGAGCCACCATGTGGTTGCTGGGATTTGAACTCTGGACCTTCGGAAGAGCAGTCGGGTGCTCTTACCCACTGAGCCATCTCACCAGCCCCCGGTCATGCACTCTTGTACACACACTGCCACTCACAGTTAAGAAGCTGGTGGAAGGCTGGAGAGATGGCTCAGCAGATAAGAGCACTGATTGCTCTTCTGAAGGTCCTGAGTTCAAATCCCAGCAATCACATAGTAGATCACAACCACCCGTAATAAGATCTGACTCCCTCTTCTGGTGCATCTGACGATAGCTACAGTGTACTTATCTATAATAATAAATAAATCTTTGGGCCAGAGTGAGCAGGGACTGAGTGAGCGGAGTTGACCAGAGTGAGCGGGGTCAACTGGAGCAAATGGGGCTGACCGGAGCAAGCAGAGGTCCTAAATTCAATTCTCAACAACCACATGAAGGCTCACAACAGTGTTTTCATACACATAAAGTAAATAAATCTGTTACAAAAATGTTGGTGGAGTTGGATTCTAGTTTTTCCTGGGTGGGGGTAGGGGGAATGGGCAGAGTTGAGGGGTGGGGAGAGCTCATTGCTCCTTCCCTCAGGACAAAGCCTAGGCACCTGTAATGTGCAGCCTGTCTTCATCCTATCAGAAGCCTGAGGTCCCGTGACCACCAACCAGAAGAATCAGAAGAGACACACTGTCTGCCAAGGGGCTAGGTGGGGCCGAAGGTGGGTCAGGAGCAGCCTAGCTGGGTGGAGTGGGGCTCTTTTCTCCAAGGGATTCCAGCCCTGCCCCAGGCTCCCTCGGTGCCACAGGGACACTGAAGAGTCCTCCTGAGAGCGGCTATCTTGTGCAATCCCAGAGGTGCAGGCATCTGAAGGCCTTTAACAGACCTTGATCAAGCACAAGGGCACTGAAACATTTGCACTAAACTGGCACCACATTTCATGCTTGTAAACTAGATTTTTGGGAAGGTGGGGATTCAAACTAAGTAGGTCTCAGAACGACCACCTCAGCCTCCACAGGGCACACAGCAGTGGGGTGTTACCACCTGGGACCTGCAGCTACCGAGAAGTCAGGCCTGCAGGGTAACCATGGAAGGGCTAGAAAGGGGCCCACTTTCTCCCATGCACTGGGGTCATCCTCTCAGCAATCAAATACTTGAGCTCCATGTCTGAATAGAAACTCAGAAAAATCTCAGTAGGTGTGTTTTAAAAGCGTTTCTAAAATACTAATCCAGCCAGTGGTACATAAGAAGAAGATATGAGGAGTAATAGAGGCCGCCCTTAACAAGCAGCAAGGTCATGCTTCGCTGTGGTGACCACTGCAATTGCTACAGGCATATGCAGTAGCCTAAGGCCATCCTAATACTCACAGACCCAGCTTGACCTTGGGCTGCTCTCCACTTCTAGTCGGTGCCCTTCACCCCTTCCTGGGACCTGTATTGCTGCAGTGACCACTCCCAGAGCCTACCACCTTGACCAAACCCCTCCTCGTGTATTCTTTAATGCAACTAACACTGTCACAGGGGTTGGAGCTACATGGGCTAAGTGGGATAAGGGACCAGGCCTTCTGCCCTGCGACCCCCTGGGAGGGGTTGGCTCAGATCTCCATAGAAGTAGGTAGACCCTTCAGGAAGGAGGCCTATTCTGAAGAGGTCATCTGTGAGAAAAATATGTAAATTCATACCTAAATTCTCCTCTCCCCACGCCCTGCAACTGTTACCTTCTTATGTGTGTCCTTTTCCCTGCTGTCCCTGAACTTGATACCAAAATCAAGTTTTGGTCTATAACTTATCCTAGTCACTCCACCCCCCATCCCACTCCAAGATCAAGATGGCCCATCAGGCCACCCGGCTTGGCTAGTTGTCGGGGAACCTATACAACCTTCTTGTTGTTGAGGGATGAGCCTGGCTTTCTATATCTGGAGATACAAGGCCCTTTCTGCTCAGTGACCAGGGAATCTAGGTCAGCAGGGTCAGTGCCCTTAAAGCCACTCTGAGCCTGTCCCTGTGCTTCCGTTCCGGCAGAAAGCAGGCCCTCCATCAGGCTTCCCTCTGTCCTCCCAGCCCCAGCAGGCTCCTGCCAGGGTGCCCCGGCTCCTTACCCACTCTTCTGCTTTCCTTCTCTCCCTGGGCTCTGGATTCCAGTTGGTTGGGGTCCTGGCTGGGGGAGTCTGTAGCCTCCTCCCACAGCAGGGCAACAGAACTCAGCTGGCAGGAGTGGGGATAGTGTAGTGACCACTCAGCTATGTCCCAGAGTACAAAAATAGCCATTCTGCCAAGTGGGTGAAACGTCAGGGCAGGCTGTGTGGCCAGCTCATGTTCACACTTGGCACATGAGAGCAGCAGGGCTTGTGGAGGGGGCAGGAAGGCAGCGTGCAGAAAAGCAAGCTCCCAGCAGCCGAGGTGCCCAGGCCAGATTACCCACACTCTCAGCAGCCTTACACCCACTGCTCCGAAGGGCCCAGCCTCAAGCAATGCTATACTCCCTAACCACAGGAAGCTGGTGGGTGGGGACGATGTCACACGAGGCTCACAGGAAGGCTGTGCTCTCAGGGCCTCCTCACTATAAGTATGGCTCAGTCTTCTGACCTGGGAACTCTGCTTGATTTCACCAAGTACAGGAAGCAGCTGCAGCCAGGTCATACCACCTCACACCAAGCCACAGTATAGGGTCTTTCCCCATGGTCCCTTCCCTTAGCCCTCTGCAGCCTAACCTGCTTCTCTATACTGGGCAGGGACAACAGTCCCTTCCTCTGTGGATTAAGGGCCACAGGCCCAGTCTGGAATTACAGAGCAATAATGGAATGACCCAGTATCCACTGATGGAGGTGGTGAATACACGCAGCAAGGCAAAACAACACAGAGAAGGCCCTAGGCTGTGTCTGATAAGGGGGAACAAGAGATGAAAGCTGAGCAAGAACTACAGTCCAGAAGATGAAATGACCCTCCATGCTGGCCACTCAGAGACAAGGCTGGAGACTGGGGTGTGCCTGGGCTAACAACTGGTTCTTCCCGAGGAGGTGGAGGTACTTTCTCACCACTGTACCCCATGTTTAGCTGGTGCTAGCCCTGCAGGTGTGATCGATAGCAGCTTTTGTGTGTGTGTGTGGGGGGGGGATATTTTCCAGTTGGCATACTGAATACGGAGAAACACCTAGAGCTGGGGCCTCCGGGTGTCACACAGCATAGCTGAGAGCTTCCAGGAAGGCAGAATGGCAGACCAGCTTCAAGAAAGTGTCTTAACACTCAGACTCACAGTCCACCACTCCCCTGGCATGCAGTAGACAGGCCCCCTGTGAGGAACCACCAAGGCCTGGTCCCTTAGCCCTGGGGCTAAGGGACTGACAGACTCAGGTTTTCCTCAACTCTGGGTCCAGCATGCAACTCAGGCTCAACACTGTTGCCTGCAGCCAAGCCACCTGGCCCTCCAGGTCACAGTGGAACAATAACGACCCATAAGTCTCCTGAAGCTACTAGAACATTTACAAACCTAATTCTGAAGACACCTACCTCGCATACCCCTGGAGTCTAAATAATTTCCCTTTTAAAGATTTGATTTTATAAAAAGGGATACACTACTCACTTTTGCCATCACCTGGAGAATGACGTGGAGTGACAACAGAGATGGGGTCACCCCAGGCAGGGACTTGGCCCAAGAAAGGCACAATGATGACCCCTGGGGACTGGGACCGAGTGTTGAAGGCACAATCACAGTGTCCCATGACAGGTCAGCCACTGTAGCTATAGTACACCATCTCCTGGGACATGCAGCTGCCAAACCATAGCTGCAGACTCCACACTGGTTGTCTGAGACAGACTTTTGTATACCAAGTGACTACATTATAAGGCACAGGTGTCCCCTCCCCTGGGAGACATTAATTATCCATCCTGAAGGTAACCCTGGCTTCAATGCAATAGGGTTTGGGGCACTGTTTTGCTTTTCATATTTTTTTTGGCATGAAGTAGTTATTTCCACAATTATGAAATATGAAAAAGCTGAAAGACAGTTGGATGTGGTGGTGTTCACTTTTAGTTCCAGCACTTGGAAGGCAGAGGCAGGTGGATCTCTGTGAGGTCAAGGGCAGCCTGGTCTATGTAGAGAGTTCCAGAACAGCCAGGGCTATGTAGAGAGACCCTGTCTCAAAGACAAAAGTAAGTGAAGAAGAAAATAGAAAGACAATATTGAAGCCCACTGCTCAACGCACCATCGGTGGAGAAGAGGATGGGACTTTGTCACTGTGCACGTTTTGTCTTTTCCTTGTGGTGCTGGGGAAGGAATCCAGGACCTTGAACGGTCTCTGCAAAGATGCTGCTTCTGATCTCTACCCCCAGCCTGGAGAACTTCCTAGTGAATCTCTGAGCTACACAGACTGCATATACCTGGCATGGTGAACCAGACCTCATGTGTCCAGGAATAGCAACTGACACCAACTTTTGTCATTCTGGTGGTTTGTCTCTAGATACAACTGCTCTTTCTACTGAAGCCAGCACTTCCCAAGCAAGACTCTGTGTGTGTGGCATGTCACCCACCCCCACACACAGACAGAAATTTCTGTGAACCAGCCTTCCCAAGAAAAAAAGAAGATGAGCCGCACCAATGACTCACAAGGCAGCCTGATACATCAGAGCTGTTTCATTATTTCTTATGTTTCTGTGTCTGTAGAGAGATGGAATCTTACAGGTCCCAGAACTAAATCATCCTGAGCTATCTTCAGCCCTCTTAAGAGATATTCATAGCCCACCTCTGTGTTTGATGTAATATTTTTATGATTGAGGTCAATCCTTTTGGAATGTACTGAGTCCCCTAATTCCCACCAATTGAGGGCTATGAATGCCACCAGACAGCATCTGAAGCCTACGTCAGAGGCTTCCCCATTTTACTGTAACAACCTACCAGATGTTTCCACCAAGGTATTTTGATACTACCTTAATGTATGACTTCTTTGTTCTGTTATAAAAATTTCATATAGCTGTTACTACACTGCGATATGGTATTTGGGGGTACCCTGAATCTGTGTACATGGGCTTTGGTCACTGGTATTTGGCTCCAGAATAAACTCTTATTTCCTTGAGCTACAAGCTGTGTTGCTCATGGGCAGTTCTGGGCACCTAAATGTGGGGCCTGAGGATGCTTCACAGTCACTGGAGGAGTAACATTGATCAGAGCCCGGTTCCAGCCCGAGTCCTGCCCGGCTGTCCAGGAGGCCTCCTCGTTCATGCTGATGAGCTCTTTCTGGAGTGGAGAGCTCCCTAGGCTGGGTGGATGGGCCGCTGGCTTATTCTGATCTAGTTATTAGATTTAGTACAAAGTCAAGAGAAGAGAGGAAACGTTTCTCCACTAGCATTTCCCGTGTAAGGCTCCATCTGGCTAAGTAGCCTTACAGGGAAATGATCACCTAGTTCTCCCCTCCACGCTTCATCTCAGTTTTCTTCCTTTGGTTCAGGTCCTTCTCATGGCTGAAGATGTAGAGACGCCAGCTTGATACTCTGTTTCTCTCAGGAGCTCACTCTGTGCTGCAGGTGCAGGGATGATTATTTGCCTGTGTGGTTTTATTTAGAGCCAAACCCACCCATCCCTAAAGTTCTTCAAAGTAACAGGCAAACTCTGCAGTGGCTTCACTTTACTTTTATTTTCTTGTTCCTTTGTTTGTTTTATAACAGAGTCTCACTCTGTAGCTCTGACAGTCCTGGAACTCACTAAGTAGGCCAGGCTGACCTCAAACTCACAGAGATCTGCCTGCCTCTGCCTCTGCCTCCCAAATGCTGGGATTAAATGTGTGTGTTACCACACCCAGTTCATTTTACATTTTTATAATTGTGCTAAACTTATTATTCTTAGCATACCTCGTATATGACATGTGTCTTTAGAATGGCTTTTGTTGTTGTTTTTAGAGAGAGGGTTTCTCTGTGTAGCTTTGGCTGTCTTGGAACTTGGTTGGTAGACCAGGCTGACCTCAAACTCACAGAGATCCATTTACCTCTGCCTCCTGAGTGCTAGGATTAAAGACTTGTGCCACCACTACCCAGCTTTAAGATGGTTTTTGACAGCGATTAGCCCTTATAAAACAGTATGTTCAAGGCCCTTCTCTTGGACAAACGTAAGATACAACTTAGAAGAAGAAGAAGAAGAAGAAGAAGAAGAAGAAGGAGGAGGAGGAGGAGGAGGAGGAGGAGGAGGAGGAGGAGGAGGAACAGAAAAAAAAGTCATTTAAAACTTGCTGACCTGTTACTCCCTCCACCTTACTCCCCATACCTTGGATTTTCGAGACAGGGTTTCTCTTGTTTAGCTCTGGCTGTCCTGAACTGGCTCTGTAGACCTGGCTGGCCTCAAACTCAGAGATCCACCTGCCTAAGCCTCCCGAATGCTGGGATTGAAGGCATGTATCACCACTGCCTGGCTTCCAGCAGCAACTTAAAGTTGACAGATGATACTAATGTGCTTTATCACACACAGAGCTTAGACTTGGCTCCTCTTTCACAGTGGCTTTGAAAAGCTTTAACCCACTGCACCATCTCATCCCCTGGGCTTTCTTGAATGTTGGTCTGGTCTTGGTAACATTTATAGAAAGTCTGGCTTATGGAACAAGTATTTTTTATTTTTATTTTATTTATTTACTGATACAGTCACTTAAAGCTCTGTGGTTAGATTTTACCCAAATATCTATATGTTCTCCCATTGGCCAAGGGTTTCTCTTGCTAGATAGCTACCCCTTGACAGTGGGGAAGTCTACAAGGACAAGGAGTTATTAGGACTGGGAGATGGCTCAATGGATACTTGCCATGCAAACCTAAACACCTGAGTTTGAGCCCTGGATCTCATATAAAAAAACACATGTGCCATCGCAGGACTCACACTGTGAGATGGGTAAAAAAGACAAGAGAACCAACCAGAAACTCACAGCCGGGGGTAGCCTGGTATACACCGCAGTGACAGCAATAAGAGACCCTGCATCAACAATGAGTATGTCAAGAACCAACTCCTAATTGTCTCTGACCTCTACATGTGTAGCATGGTGCATAAGTGACTTTACTCCTGCATGCAAAATAAATGTTTTTTAAAAAGAATTTTCAACAACTTAGAGGCTGTGTAGCTAGTTTTATGTTGACTTGACATAAGCTAGAGTCATCAGAGAGGAGGGGGCTTCAATTGAGAAAATGCCTCCTTAAGATTCAACTTCAGGCAAGCCATAAAGGATTTTCATAATTAGTGATTAGTGGAGAGGCCCCAGGCCATGGTGGGTGGTGCCATCCCTGGGCTGGACAGTCCTGGATTCTATAAGAAACCAGGCTGAGCAAAATATGGGAAGCAAGCCAGTAAGCAGCACCCCTCTATGACTTCTGCATCAGCTCCAGCCTCCAGGTTCCTGCCCTAGCCCTGCCCTTTCTAATTTGCTTTTGATCATGGTGCTTCATTGCAGCAATAGAAACCCTAACTAGGGCAAGGTATTGCTGCTAAATTGCATAGTTATGAAACTTATCTTACTGGGAAAACATTTCAGTCTGTTTATAAGACTTGACCAGTTACACAAAACTCATTATACCTATGAATCTGGGTTGATGGTTAAATAGATACGGCACTAACTGTCAAAACCGACTGATGCCTTTATTCTCAGCCTATGGAACACCGGTGACTCTAAGGTCTACCTCTCTAGAAAAGTGTTGTCTGTTTACAAAGTAAGTGTTGGGAGTTCTGTAAAACATTAAGGATTGTATGAACAATCTCTACCAAAGAATACAGTGCACATCACCATAAGGGACTTTGGAGCATGACAATAAAAATTCAGAGTTGGTCACAGAGGTCCCACAGTCAGCTCCTGGGAGAAGAGGAACTGGAGAGAAACAGAAACCACTGAAGCTGATCCAATCAGCTGGGGAAGACGCAGCAGCAGGACTCCCTTCAGCCAGACGGAAGGGCTGTGTAGGTGTGGCTAACGGTGCCCATGCTGTCCAGCTCACCGTGCCTGTGTGGCTCACAGTGTTTGTGTAGCTCACTGTGCCTGTGCGGCTAACAGTGCCTGTGTGGCTCACGATGCCTGTGTGGCTAACAGTACCTCTGTAGCAAAGCCAGGAAGTGAACGCCTAGACTCATATCTCACCTCAAGGTTGTGCCAGCTGCCTCTGAGCCCATCATACAGGCATCATATACTGCGAGAAATTCATGTCCACTACACCAACCACAGAGGGTCGGTCCCAAGTGCTGAACACTTCCATTAACTCTCACTGTTGACAGTCCATCCGACCTTTCATGTTTAGATTTTCTTTGTAACGTTTGGCACTGGTGAGATGGTGAAGGCACTTATCATGCAACTGAGTTCAATCCTTGAAGCCTGTAGTTTCCCCTCCCCCAGCCTGAAACCTGTTTGTTCAGGGGTGGAGCTTTTCGTTCAATCGTTTTGTCATGTCCACTGTTGGAGCCTGCCGCTTTGCTGTTCCGAAGCCATCATGTGATTACCCTGTTACTGGACCCCAAGATTATTTGGCGGGAATTGGGCTCCTCCCCCTTCCTTCATAACTGAGTGCCGAAATAGTAAAAATTGAACCTTGAGCAGAGACCTTTGTCTTGGTTCCTTCCTTATCTCACGCAGCCCAGCCCCTCTTCTCTTCCAGGTTTCCAAAATGCCTTTCCAGGCAAGAACCCAGGTTGTGATCTACTGGCCAGACACAACAGAAGCCCACACAAGGTGAGAGAACCCTCTGACCTCCACATGCATTCCATGGCAGGTACACACACACTCACACACACACTCTAATATTTTTCAATTGTCTAAGAAACTTAACTCTTTTCTTGGTATATTCCCAAGCTATAGAAACAACACTGATCCAGCTATTGGTAACCAAAGAAGGATGTGCCTGGGTCCTCACCACCATTGTGTGTTCCCACCTGCTTACCCAGACCTCCCAAGGGACCAAACTGTCATGTTCAAGATTTGGGGATTGTCATCATTCATAAAAGAATCTTCTCATCATTCAGTATAATTTGGGTTTTAAAATTTCTGGTTTTTCAATCTCCCTAAAGGAATTTCATTCTGAGATACCTCTGTTTGAAATCCCAAATCTCAGAACCCAAGATAAACTAATAAGGAAAAAGAAAAGAATGTTAATCAGGTCTGACCAACTGAATTACTACATTTCTACTAATATTCAAACTTAAAATACAACAAATTAAAGAATCTAAAAAGCCCCCTGACACTCAGACTTCTAACTACATTAAAAAACATTAGCTGCAGAGATCCGGACTGATTCTTATCTAAATTATAATGTGTAAACCAATCTGTTTCTCATCTGAAGAGCATAGGCTGACGGCTCCTGTCAGGTCTACCAGTGCCTTTGAGGGTAAATGGAATGAGTGTCTGGGCAGTCTTCGTGTCAGGAGGTAGCATGGCCCAACTCCAACACACAAAGCCTGGAAAATCCCCTAAGCCAACTGTGAGATTATCCAGGGTCCCATCAGCAAACAATGGCACCATTCTCCTGACAGGCAACACAAATGGCCATGTGCTGGTCAACCCTTGTGGTCAAACCACATGATCAGAACAGGAACCTGCTGAAGCGTGAGGTCAGGAAGCTGTGTTCCACTCCTTTCTGAAGATGACCAATCACCTCCCTATAAGGCTCTGTCCAGTTGCTTTATCAAATCACTAGCTCAAGTTTCTATCCCCTGCTGTGTGAGTGTGCCAAGCAAAGCTCTCTCTCTGTGCATGTGAGTGAAGCTTCAGTTACACACACACACACACACACACACACACACACACACACACACACAGAGTCTGATTTCAGAGCAATCCCAAGTCCCACACTCTGCTCAGCTGCTATTCAGTTAAGGCTTTGCCTCTGGTTTGTTTTCTCAAAGAAACGACAGTAGTAGTAGACTGCTTTCACTCAGATAAAGGGAAACAGTAGTAGTCCAACTCAGAAAAACTTGAGGCAGCATTGCTCTGATGCCCACAAAGGCTTCTGAGGGGTTGGTACATTCAAAGTGGGATCACATCCCAAGACTGGGTTCCAAGGACTCAACGGACAGGCCCCTCGCTGCACAGGCAGGCTGATAACGGACAGGCCCCTCGCTGCACAGGCAAGCTGATAAATGCCTTTCTCTACTTTAGTTGCTTCTCAGGGGGGGGTTTTCCTTGAAACGGGCAATGCTCAAGTCCACGCAGCAACCAGATTTTATTAGCTGAAACATTTAAAGTATAAGGGCAGAGTAAGGTCCGAGGCCCTGCACCCAGGGCCTGCCTACTGCACTGCCAGGTGCCTGGGTGGGGTTCTTAACTCTGCTTCTTTTCACCAAACTAAGCCACACAGATTTCCTGGTTCAAGAGCTGACTGGAGATGCTGTGAGGACATAAAAAGGACCTTCAAGAGATGGTGGATGTGTAGTCAGGGGTCAGCATGCCGTCTTTCCTATCACTGGGATGTCTTGGGGAATCTTATACAGACATCTGAGGCAAGGTTTACTGAAAAGACATTAGAGATGGTGCCAGGACTGAAGACTGACTTAATGGTGAGCACTTGGCTCAACACAAAGAATCCTTTCAGCCAGTCCATTCATTTGCAGCTCAGACAGCTGTTTAGTCAGTGGCAACACATGTCCAAAGTAAAGAAGTCATGCAGAATAGGAAGCAGCATGCTCCTACCACAGCAGGACAAGGGCCCAGCTTCCACACGGCAGGACAGACAGCTTGCCCTCCACACCCTCAGCTGACTCCTCCTCCAGAGCTGTAACTGCTCATGCCACTCAATGCTAATGGAGATGATGTGAGTGTGGCATGGCATGATGGCGTACTGTCCCTCACTCGGCATGGCATGATGGCATACTGTCCCTCACTTGGCATGGCATGATGGCATACTGTCCCTCACTCGGCACACCCCTGACAGAACCCTGAATTGGGTTTCCCTGCATCATGTGCTGATAACACCCAAAGCGGGGACACTGACCCCTCAGGTGGCTGCCCCACTGGGCAGTGTCCTCTGTCTTCCACAGAGCCACAGCATCATGTTCCTGCCTTACTGGGGAACACTGGAGAGCGGAGGTTCACTGGTGGCATGATATGGTCACAGGGTTCTCAAGCAAGGCAGAGTCTAGTTCCTGGGCTGAGCTTCTGTGACGGGCACTGCCTAGTCTCTGTTTCATTCACAGATCCCATCTAAGCTGGCTCACCCAGCAGGGGAGGCAAGAGGTGAGGGACACAGGAGATTGTGTAGAAAAAGCAGATAAACTTTGTCAACAAAGCCTACCAGGTTGAAAGGACCCATACCTGTGCCCCCAGGGGATACAGGGGACACCAGTGATCAACCTCCAACATGATTTAGGAACTGGGAGATCAGATGAGCTAGTTCCTGTCCCTCTGCCCCTTCACTTGGCTCTTATGGTCTCAGGGTAGGAACCAAGGGTTAGAGCAGATCCTTAGAGGCAGAAGTAGCCACCCAGAGCCCCACTGTACCTCCCGCACCCACAATGCTCACACCTGCACTGTATGCTCTGAACCACCGACACCCAGAGTGGTAGCACCTTGGGTCCCAACATTGCCTGCACCCACACAACCCATATCCTCACCTTCCCAGCCTATAGCCCGCCCCAGCACACACCTGCATCACTCATGCCGCAATCCCCAAACACACACAGCCTGCACCAGGCCTCCCTCACCAGTAGAAGTAATAGGCCAAGGCCACGGCCAGCAGGGCGACGCAGACCCCAGAGAAGAGGCAGGTTGAAGAGCTGGCCAACATGGCTATCCTCTGTCTGGTGAGCTTCTGAGAGGGGATGAGGAGGATCCTGGCTCTGAATTCAGGTCTCTGGCAGATTAGGGAGCAGGCTCAAGGAGAGAAGATCTGACTGGGCTTGATTGTCCACGTCAGGCACTGAGACTACTGGAAAAAGGGAGGTAGACTGTCCCGAGAATTATGCTGGGCAGTGCCTTCCCAGACTACCTAGTGACAGAGGACACATTGAAGCAGGTCACAGGGCAGCCTGTTGTCTGAGCACCACTGCAGATCTGCTGTGGGACATACGCTAATCCAATAAGCAGCTTTTCTAGGAGCTATAATGACATGACGCAGGTCACTGGGCCCTGTCCATGGACGACCGCAGGACTGGGACCAAAGAGAACCATAGGTTCCTTACCTAGTTAGTGGCCAGAGACTCTAGGTTCAAACAGAAGGCTGGCCAAGTCCCAGAGTCCCCAATTCTATGCCTAAGACACTGTCCTTTGGGTTCCTGAGTCTGATGCAGTGTAAGAAGAGTCATTCCACAGCCTGGGCACATTGTATGGAACCCTCAGAGGCTTAATGCCCTGTGCTCTGTGGCTCCAGAATCCAGAAGGAAGGAGTGTAAATGCTGCGCTGAAAGATGCTGAGCTAGTGAGGCAAAGCAACCCTGGGGCCAGAGCATCACACAAGGGCCCATCCCTCACACAGATGGGCCTCAGTAGCTCCACCCATGTGAGGATAGTGGACTCAGCTTAGCCAGGCTCTCACTAGTGTCTTTTCTTTTAGGGACCCAGAGCCCTGTTGTTAACAGGAAAGACATGATGATAAGAGCAATCAGCCTCCTGGAAGTTTAATACTGGGTACCCTCCCCTTACTTGCAGCCCTCATGATTTTATTTATAGAACTGGAGTTGATATCTGAAGAAAAAAAGAGTATTTAAAAATTCAGGAATTCCTTCTCCTTGCTTCAGGAACTTCCTTCCCAAGAGCGGTGTTGAGGAACCCCTCCTTGGTGAGACAGGCTCACTGACATGAAGGAATGGTTCACTCAGTCGTGTCAGGAGCCTGACCGCTGGGTAGGGGTGGGCAGGTAGAGCCAGGCTTTCCCATCTGGCAGCAGCAAGGGTAGCCCTCATGGGGAGGACCTCATGCCTTCTCCAGCCTGGCAAGTTTGAACAGCCTCAGGAGGGGTGCTCTTGCACCAGATCAAGGCAGATGAGACTGGCTGCATGTGCAACATTGTCCTCTCACTTCCTGCCTGAGTGTGGTATCACCCATGGAGCAGGGAAGCCCAGCTCTTGGGAAACCAGGACTGGTCTAAGACGTTTATTAAGACTGATCTTCAAAGTAGTTCATAAGACTTCCAGAGTACAACAGGGGCTCCCCAGAACCAGCCACTCCCCAGTGGCAGGGTGCAGAAGGATACTCCCACATCCACATTATGGTGGGATGGCCAAAGCAGGGCAAAGGTCAGCAACAAAGGGCCAGGCCTGCAACAAGAGCCATGACTAAGCTCGAAGAGCGCCCACCCAGTGGCCCCCAGGGCAGATTCTACTTTTCCAGCTGAAGCTGCACTCTTCTGTTCTGGCCAATGGGCCTCTTGACTCTCAAAAGATGAGAGTCACCTATAGATAGCTCCTCCTAGAGAGGGAGGAGCACTCACTGTCCTTAGGTTTGGGGGAGGAACACTATCATCTTAAAGCAGACACAGTGGTAGTGCAGACAGTATGTGAGCAGAGCATTTACTCCAAAAGAAGCTGAAGATGACCATTGGAGGAGGCACTGGGGGTGTCACCCAGGCAACCCACGGACTGCTGAGGATCAGCCCATTTTCCTTGAGGTAGAAGTTAGATGCTGCTCATATCAAGACTTCAACAAGGTTTTGATGAAGCCCCTGATTCCACTGGAGGCATTTCTTGCAACATATTTCTACATCAGGTTCCTCAGAACCTGAAGAAATGGAACCCCTTAAACATAGGCCTGGCTGTCCTGGAACTAAGCATGTGGACCAGGCTGTCCTCCAACTCACAGAGCTCTGCCTGCCTCTGTGCTGGGATTAAAATGTGTGCACTACCACGCCCAACAAGACTAAAGCTTTTTCAATTGGACAGGACCAGCAATGGGCAGGTTACACCACTTGCCACCAAGCCTGACAACAGGAGTTCAAGTCCCAAAACCCGCAAAGGTCAGAGCCATCCTCTGACCTCCACATTTGCACCGTGGCTCCGAAAACTAAATACATGTTATAAATAAACAAATAAATGAACAGAGTAGGCCAATCTCCTGTCCACAGTGTCCTCTTTGCTGCCTGTACAACCATGACTTGCTAAGCTGCTTTTGGTGGTATGTGCTGCTCTGGGAACTTGCAGGGATTCTAGGACACTGCCCCCCAGTCCTCTGTCTCAGTCTCCCTTCCCGTGTGGCTGGCCTGCCCTTGGATGGCCCTCACAGTGGGGAACTCCTATGTGTGGCCAAAGCTTGGCTGCAGTATTCTGGCATGTCCATGTCTTCTGATGGAGAGCCAGCACATGGCCTCTTCTACTCTCAGCTCCCTGACCTGTGTGTGCCCCATGGTGCAGCCAAAGTGACATGTTTAAACATGCATGGGTGTTGGCCCTCCCCACAGTCAGTGCCAGCACCCAGCCAGCGGGTGCCGCCTCCACTGCAGGCCTGTGGTAGGGTGCTCAAGCTCACCTCCTGAGGTTGTGCTTCTCTGTCACCCCGGGGACCATGGGGACATGGCCCCGCCCTTCTCTCTATTCAGGGCTGGATTGTAAAGACACTGGGAAGGATGCTAAAAGAACAGCATCCAGCATAGGCTGAACATGACAAAGGTCACCATCCCTGCGCCCAAACCTTCTCTGTGGAGGAAACAGACCAAGACTCAACAGATCACATGGGAAAAGCAAAGGCAGAAAAAAGACTGCATCAAACTGAGAGACTTCTGCAGAGTGAAGGACACAGCAACAGCATGAGGAGGTGGCTGCAGACTCCGAGGAGCCTGTCAATCAAATGCTTGGTCAGCAGCCGTGATGGTTAATATTGACTGGTAGGATCTGGAATCACCAAAAAGACAAGTCTCTAAGCTTTTCGGGGAGAGGCTATACAAGATAAGTTAGATCTGGGAGGTGGATCAGTGAGCAAAGTGCTTGTTTTATGAGGCCCATGTGGTGGCTTGAGGCTGTAATCCCAGTGTCCCTTCCTGGTGATGGGAGGTGGGGACAGGAGACTCCCAGGTGTGTCAGTCAGCCTGAACCCTGGCCCAAACAAGGAGGAAGTTCTGAGAAAGCTGCTAGCTGAAAGTTGCCCTGGACACAGAAGCACCTTCTCGCTCTCTCTCTCTCCTCCCCCCCCCCTGTGTCTGTCTCTCTCTTTGACTCTCTCCTCTTTCTCTCTCTTTCACACACACACACACAATCACACAGAGACAGACACAGACACACAGACAGAGGCAGACACACAGAGACAGAAAGACAGATACACAGTCAAACAGACATAGGTGGGAGGAGAGTATTAAAAAAAAGATTAGGTTAGCCTCTGGGCATGCCCTCTGGGGATTATACAAACTAGGTTAATGAAGGTAGAAAGGCTGATCCTAACTGTGGGTGGGTTCATCCCACGGCTAGAGTCCCAGACTAAGGGAACAGGAACTAGTGAGCTGAGCACCAGCGTCTCTCTCTCTCTGCTCCTGGCCTGGGACACGCTGTGACCAGACGCCTCCCCACACTCCTACACCGCGTCTGCCCTGCCTTCCAATCCTGAGCCCAAGGAAACCTTCCTTCAGCTTCCTTCAGCTGCTTTGCTTAGGCCTTTCATCTCAGTCACTAACACAGAGACCAGTGTCCAACAGAGGGCTCAACAAAACTTTCCCTAAAGACAACATAACATATAAATGGCAAAGAGATACCGGGAACAGTAGTTAGTGGCACAGTGCAAATGAAACCTACAGTAGCCATCATCAGGACAAGCACTGGAGAGAGGAGACCCTTGCACAGCAGCACAGCTGCTGTCGTTCAAAGCATGAAGTTAAGAAACTAGAGATATCTGATCTACTAACTGTCAACCGGTGGATGAACAGGCAGCAAAATTAGCACATGCACACAACGGAATATTACCCAGCCATAAAAATCAGTCAATAAACAGACAAATAAAGCAAGTCTTAACACCTGCATCAGAGTGGATAGAAAAGGAGAGCACTGTGCTAAGACAAGCCAGGCACAGAAGACATCCCTCACTCTCATAGGTGGAATCTAAGTCCATCTCACAGACATAGGGCAGAAGTGCGGGGGGCAGCAGCCATGGTCCAAAGCCTCCAGATGGACTGGAGAAGTGGTGGAGTTGTGAGGCGCTGTGGCAACCACAATGACTGATAGCACTATCACCATACCTCTGTCCCAGATGGCGGTTCTAGCCTCCCATCTCTTCTCCATCCCAAGAGTGTCTCCAGCACAGGACTCCCCAGGGCTGGCCCCAGCACCCCCATGGCTCTGGGGCATGTGAGGGCTGGGGAAACACCTTGTCCAGGCAGCCAGGCGCCACTGCCCACTACTTTGCTTACTAGGTAAAGGAACCCAGGTCACCATTTCCTCAGCTTACCCAGTTTGCTGCAAGTCAGAAGGCCAGTGAGGCATGGAAACCTCTCCAGGAGGAAGCTGCCTAGTGCTCACCAGCCCCGCCCACACTTCCAGGGTTCTCACCACACCCATCCCTCCAGCTCTGCCTTGGAAGGAGCAAGAGTTGCTGCTTGCTAGTGCTGAGTGGAGGACCATCACATGACCATATGGTGGAGGGTTCTGTGTCCCACTCTCAGCCTGGCTCTGTAGGGGCCCATTCATTGGACAGACACCTATAGGAAGTGACTTCTATCCAGCCCCTCAACCCCGTCTACCCTCCCCATCTTTACATTAAGCAAGCACGTGCAGAAGCAAAGCAGTGTCCTACCCGTAGCCAGCCCAGTGCTGCAGACAGTGAAAGCAGAGAACCCAGGAACAAGGCAGCTGGGGATCTCAGGGACCCAGCTGGTAAAATGCCCTTCCAACAACATAGGGACATGTGGGGAATGAAGTTACTATGTAGACCAAACAAAGAGTAAACAGGCCATGGCATGAGCCCAGGAGTCTGGGGCCCTGTCTCCAGGGTGCTGCACATATTTGGAAACGTTCTCCCCAGGTGTTGTCTGGGCAGCTTGTAATCACCCCAAGACATTTTTAAAGGCAAGCACAAAGGAGAGAAAAGACACCCCAGGCTGTATCTGTAGAGGGTGGGTTCTGTACTAAGAGCATGGACCTGCCTGGCCCCTGCATCTGGCACTATTTGCTAGGATAAAGATATACCCAGTGTCAGCACAGGTTGGCCAACTGTGCCCACAACCACAGGGCCTGTGTAAGCAGATACAAACACTGGGGATCATCATCAGAAGGGATGGATGCAGACAGCTCAATGAGCTTGTAGAGGCCATCTCAGGGTGGTAAGGAAGAGACCCAGCAGGAAAGACAAGGGCAGGACAGCGGCTCTGTGGAAGAGGCATGCGCAAAGTCCCAGTTCCATCTCCAGCTTCCCTCCTTTCCCTGGCTGTAGCAGGGGAACATCACACTGTGTATGGCTGACAGGCAGAAACTTGCCCCTCCTGGAACATCTGACACCATAATTGTGCTACCGGCTTGAAACCTTGAGGAGAAGCAGTTCTTTCAGACAAAATAGCTATGACATTTATGATAACCCATAGGAAGCAGCCTGCTTTGCTCTGTGCTTCTTACACTAACTAATCTACAGCTGCATTTCTGTCATCTGCAAGTTGTGTGCCTTGCAATGGGAGCACCACAACCTATGTAACAGGGAGCACCTTGACATGGGAGCACCACAACCTATGTAACAGGGAGCACCTTGACATGGGAGCACCACAACCTATGTAACAGGGAGCACCTTGACATGGGAGCACCACAACCTATGTAACTGGGAGCACCTTGACATGGGAGCACCACAACCTATGTAACTGGGAGCATCTTGACATGGGAGCACCACAACCTATGTAACTGGGAGCATCTTGCTATGGGAGCATCACAACCTATGTTAACAGGGAGCAGTTTCCTGTCCTTCCCAATCATTCCAGAGGACTGTCCACTCTGTCCCTGTGTCTCAGGGGTAGTTTCCTAACTCAAAGCAACAAAGCCAGAGCTATTCGACATGGCACTTGAGGACATAAAACCCACGTACCTAGCCTTGAACTGTATGTCTCAGCTCCAAACCCTGCTGGTAGCTCTGGGTGAGGAGTGATGTCCACACAGGCACCAGCTTCTGCCCCAACCCCACACAGGGTTGCCTCTGCACCTTGGGGTCCCTGTACCGAGCACCCCAAATGCTCACCATCTGCAAATGACACTACTGGTCACCAGCTTGTTCCTGGGGATATGTTCACTGCACCCCTGAGAGGCATTGCCCACTGCCCTCTACAGTTAGGAACTGTAGGCACTGCTCTTCCTGCTGGCACAAGGAGACATGGCCATGAAGAGAGAGGAGCTGGCAGAGGCAGGAGCAGCTTTGGTACAAGTCTCCTCATTTAAAGTCTCCTGATTTAAAGATGATAATACTGGTCTTACTTAATAGAACAATTATTCTTTCTCTGCATCAGCGCTCTGAGCTACAGGAGACTTGTTCACTCATGAACGGTTGTGGGTGAATTCTTTGAGTGTCCTTTCCTGTTTCCTGAGTGCTTGTGGGAGGTTCTTTTGGTTTGCTGGAGAATTACAGATAGCCAGGCATCCCAGGAAGAACCCTTTTGGCCCTGCTGGCCGGTTCCATGTAATTTATTGGTCTGTCCAACATGGAGCGATACTAGGTAGCTTGCACTGAGGCATTCTGGGATGTGGGGGCCCCCATCCTTTTTACAGTCTTGGAGGAAATGTATATAAAATGTAAAAAAAAAAAATGGCTTATGTAAAAATCTCATTTGTCTTGCCTTTGGAACTTTTTATTTTGAGACCTAAGACATCTCACCAGAAACAACAAGAACCAACCAGCTTCCTGGAGCCTGGGCCCTATTGGGTCTGTCCAAAGCACCTTTGAAAGACCCAGCATTTGAGGAGATGGGTCCCTTTAGCAATCACACTGTCATAAATATATTTTTAAACATAGTCCCTCCTTGGCCAAGGTGGGCCTTTCTGGTTTTGGCTTCATGCTACTCCAAGAAGCCAGAATCAGCAGGTGAACATGGGTTAAGCTAGGGGTGCTAAATGGCTGGGGACCCATCTCTGCTGGACCTTTTGCCCTGCTGGTAAGGGTGGCAGCGTGGGTACTGAGGTGTTTTTGAGGGTGAATGCAGGCAGGTAAGAGGCAGAACAGGTGCGGTTCTGTCCTGGGTATAGCTTTTCCATGCCTGTCCTTATGTGGCTCTACCAGGGTGGCACAATGAAGAGCATGAGTTATTTGTAGTTATTTTAGTTTCTTACTATGCTTTCTTTTCTTTCTTCCTTTCTGACTGAGACAGGAAGACCTGGGGCCTTCACAGTGCTTGCTCTGTGGTACTAACCCTGGGGTCTTACCAGCTCTGCAGCTGTGGGATTGTCCCATTGAGGGTCCCAAGACCCTGGGTGGCCTCTAGCTACAGCCCTGCTCCCTAGCACCAGCTGCACCTTGAACCTATCCCAGCAGCTGTCTGACCTTGAGCACCACACTGAAGGGCTCTTGGACCCTTCTTAGTTCAAACATCCTGTGGCTTGGAACCCTGAAATACTGCTTGGAAAGGAACCCAGTAAGGAAGCTTGAAATCCAGTATTTCTGATGTGTGTGTCTGTGTTTGAGTGTGTGTGTGTGTGTGTCTGAGAGTGTATGTGTATGTCTGTGTCTGAGTGTGTATATCTAAGAGTGTGTGTCTGTGTCTGAGTGTATATGTCTGAGAGTGTGTGTGTGTGAGAGTGTGTGTCTGTGTCTGTGTGTGTTCATGTGTAACCGGATGTAAGTTTTGTGTGTTAAGCCAGAAGTATGCAATGGGCATAGAAACAATTTCCATGAAAAGGTCGCTGAGGACCAGCAAGATAGCTCTGCAGGATAAAGGCGTTTGCCATGTGTCCCCAGTGACCTGAGTATCATTCCTGGAATCCACATAGTGGAGAGGAACTGACTCCCGAAAGCGTCCTCTGCCGTCTTCACTCATACGCTGGCACGCTGGTACTCACACACTAGGCACATACACAGGTAGGTAGGTCACAGAGCTGGAGGAGGTGAGACAGTAAGGCACCCCATTTAGGGGATGCCACCCCCACTAGAAAAGCCAGTGTGTGCAAGGAGCCACAGCCATGATTTACAGCCATACCTAAAAACTCCTCCCTTCAGGAATGGAGCTTGGGGTCGACGAGGGAAAAATCTGAAGCTATAGTGGAAACTACTCACCCTGCAACAAACACTCAATGCTCTGGAAAACAGTGACCCTGGGCTTTATAGAGTCTGGTTTGGTGGGTATGAACAGAAGGACAGACAGCACTGCCACAGAAGGGAGCAGACTGGACAGGAAAGGTGACCTTGGCAGAGGCCACCCCGTCACCACCCCTCCTGTCCAGTTAGACCAACGGTCTTAATGCGATTGGTGCCTCCCTGAAGGTGCCAGGTCACCTACTTCCACAAAGTCACCTACTAAAAATACAGGGCTTACGGGGAGGGAGGGCAGGCAAGGCAGCACTGTCCCAGCACGGCCACACTGGCCAGAGGCCACTATTCACAGAGCCTCTCACCCAGGGGCTGGGGTGGAAGGGTGAACAGATGGTTTGGGTTCTTCAAATTCAGGGCCAGTTGCTCTGCAGAGGAGATGCCTGAGGCTGCCATGTTCTCGTGAAGAGAGACACAGAGATACAGTCACCAGCTCCCTGTATCCCCAAGCTGGCCTGGTCTCAAATGAGCCGCAAACCGGACTAGCCCTTAGCTGTGGGCCCCTAGAGGTTGGTCACATTCATTTACAGAGCAGGCAGCAGCCATAGGCCCACAACATTGTAGCCTCTAGCACCCCTCATTTTTCTGGGTAGGCAGTGTGGAGCTGGGGCTGAGCCTGGGCCTTCTGCTCCTTGCTCCTTATAAAACCCCTTCATCTACTCTCCAGCACGCAGTCCGCAGGCCGAGCTCATGGAACAAGAGTCCCTGCCAGCCAGGCTGGTGGCTGTCATCCTTGCTGGTCCTACTTGGCAGAGGGAAGAAAGCCTCCCATCTCATCTCTGCCACAGCTATCTTAGGTAGAAGCAGCCCCTGCTGAGCACAGCACCAAGTTCCCCATCACAGGGGTTCCGATGACCCCTGCTGGGCATCTGGAAGAGCCATTTGGCCATTCTGCCTGTTGCCCGTGTCCCTGCTCTGTCTGTCCACAGCTAGCCTGGTCCAGCCCTGGGATCTGCAGGCCCCCACAGCCATATCCACTCATACCACATGCTTGGTAGGATGCAAACTACCCATCTCTCCACAAGCACCCCAAGATGGATGGCATCCTGAGAAGATCAAATACAAGTAGATAAAGGGTCCCAAGAGTCACATGTCAATCAGAGCAGTCCCAGGCCTGTCCCCAACCCCAGAAGTAACATATATCATCTGTCAGCATTAAGCTCTGTCTCTGGAGCAATAGGCTCTGGCAGCTCCCACTTTCCCAGGACAGTAGACAGCAGGAACCCCTCTCTGGAGTTCTGACTCATCTGCTTAAAACCAAGTCTGTACAGGCCCATGCTGTAGCAGGTGACCAGAGTCACCACCTACTCCCAGCAGCCGTGCAGGTGCACTCCCAAGGCCCCTCCCCTTATCTTCGGGTGCTTGATAATCTAGGGGAGGGCTGCAACATTTCCCCATGACTTTGTACACTGTGTTTTCTGAAAACGGGGAAAGGGTCACACTTGAGGGTGCACACTGGTCCTTCAGTCTCTGTGGGCTCCTGCCTACCCTCACTGTCCTCTCAGCCTACAGAAAGCAGGCAGACCAAGGACACAGGAGGGGCTGGCCTGCAGAGCTCAGCCTGTGAGCCTCCTGCCTGAGCAGCCAGCCCACAGATGAGCTCACCCTGTGGGCTGGCAGTCTACTTTCGCCAGGAAGCCATCTTGCCGGACACATGAATCCTATCTTCCCACATCAGGAGCAAATACTGAGACCTCTGACCTCTAACCTCTGGGACCTGGCACTGCATTTCCCTCACTGGTCATGCAAGGGTGGGAGGGAAGCCAGGAGTCTTAGGAAGCCCCAATCTACAACTCCTTACTTCTACCTTCTAGCTCTAGCTCCAGCAGACTTTACATCGGTACCTTGCTCTCTGGCACCTGAGCCTGCACACCTCAGGCTCTGTGGACTTCATGAAATCGCTCTCAGGTAGACAGAACCTGACTCCAGTGGCCTGCATGCCCAGGTTGGCTTATCCCCCGTGGAAGTCCACAGGTGCTCCCTCTGCCTTCTTCAGCATCTGAGGCCTTTCATCAGCACCAGGACAGAGGGAGCGTGGTGTCCTTTGGTCTCCTCTACTCCCAACATGCCCGGAAGCCATAGCCACTTGCTAGCTTTGTCCCCAACCTTGTTCCAGTTGCTGACAGCACTCAGTCTTGCCAGCCCAGGCTCCAAGCAGTGAGTCCAGTGTGGCTAAACAATGAGCCACCCCCACCCCCCAAAGCATTGTGATGGTTCTGCTCTGGCCCATGGGTATAGTTACTGTTTTGGTAACCTGTAGCTTTGGGGTGGCTCTTCTTTCACTGTTCCTGCCTGACAAACAATACTAATGGGCTTTCTATGTTGTCTACATGCTGTATATACTCCTAAGCTAATCTGTCCAGCCAGGGAGAAAAACCAGCCTTCTGTAGAGAGCAATTTCCAGGGACAAAGAGAGACCCTGTCTCAAGTGCACACACATACACACACACACACACACACACACGCACACTGAACTCATGGTGCTGGCTTGCAGCTCTGCAGAGAGGCCCAGGGCCCTCCCTAGCATGGGAGAGGGAGACTGCCTACCTACTGAGGTTAATTGTAGGACAGGGCAGTGAGGCTACCCCACCCACCTCTCCTGCTGGCCACTGGATGTACATTCTAGGGTCTGCCAAGATGGCCGTGTAGCTTTAAGAACCCAGGAACAGTTCTTTCTTGGTCCCTCACGCCATGGTTTCATTGACTCCCCCCAGCACCCTGTGCTCCCGGGGGCTGGTGTGCAGCTCTGCCTTCTGAACCCAAGCCAGGCCTTGTCACCGCTGCTCCTCAGGGTGCTGCACACCCTGTCCCACCATTACCTCAGCCATGATAGGCATCAACACCTGGTACCTGATTGTGAAATGGTGGGGCTGTGGATGACTCTGGGTAAAACTGCCTAATGGACCTCTCACGTTCTCTCTCTCTCTCTCTCTCTCTCTCTCTCTCTCTCTCTCTCTCTCTCTCTCTCTCTTTCTCTCTGTGTGTGTGTGTGTGTGTGTGTGTGTGTGTCTCCCCTTCTCTCCCCTCCTCTCTCCTCCCCTTTCCATATCCCATTCCTATGGCTTGGCTTCCACAGTTCAAAACTGCAATGCAAAATCCCAGGTGTAAACAATTTATATTTTAAATTATTTCTTTTGTAACACACTGTATTCCTTGTCCTAGTTTCTGAGTGGTTGTGTTAGCTACTGTTTGTCTCTTTGTGCACATAATCTTTAAATTCAAGTGCACCACGGGCAAGCTAGCAACACATCCATAGGGTTTGAGCACACCTGTGGCTCCGGTATTCATCGGGATGGAACCAAGGGTGAGGCAGGACTGAGCTTTTGCAGACAAGAATCTTAACTTTCCCCTCACACCAATCTAGAGCCTGTGGCCCTGCAGGAAGAGCTAGCACCTTATTAGACAAGGGGTATGCACTCGCACTCCTAAGACAAGCCCACACTTGAGAGCGCTACTGTCAGGTGTGAAGTGATTCACCTGCAGCTGACACCCCTTGGTACCCAGGGTCCCCTCCCAACTCCCAGTTTGGCAACGTGGGGGCAGACAGAATCCCAGGGCTTCTCCACTCTGTGCAGCAGAAATGCATCTTCTTAGAACTAACCCCGAGCCCACCGCACCCCCAACCCACCTCAGCATTCTCTCTCTCCTAAAGATGTGGGTAATTTTGCAGCATAAAAACACACTCTGCTGAAGGACCTGCAGGTCCGAGTTCATTCCAACACCTGGGCATCTGCGGATAAAGTGGACGCCAGGGCCATGATTCCGGCCCTAATTAGCCACAGTGAATGGACACCCCTCCCTCAAGCCCACTCTGGCTGATGGTGGTCCAAGAGAAATACTGGCTCATCATAGACAGCAAGTGACACCCCATGGGTGTGTTTCTGCAAGCATGAGACTGGTTAGTTACCCAGTGCTGGTTACCCAAGAACTCATTTCACAACCGTGGGAATGGAGCTGTGAGGGAGCTGTGCAGGCAAGAACATCCCTCGGGATATCAGCAACACCCAGTACCCATCCAAACCACAGCAGCGATGCTGTAAGCCTAAACTCAGCACTCTCCTGTGAGCAGAGGAGGGCGCTACCCTAGAGGTATGTGCCATCTGTCTAACACACTCAACACACCAGCTCAGCTGGGTGAGCACAGAGAGATGCTGGGAACTGCCAGGCTGCTTGCCACTCATCCTGTGCCAATCAAACCCAGAGTCTTAGTGTAGCCTCACTGCCTTCCGAGGGTGAAGTGGCTATGCACGTCTAGAAGCCACCATGCTGAGATCCGGGCTCTGTCGTCTCCTTTACTAGGTGGCATCTGTCTGCACATAAGAGATAGGCACTCAGGGAAGTCCCACTGCCGTGGCAGTAGCAACAATAGGCATCCCAAAGGATGCATCCAAAGGAGGCCAGCAAGCCATCAGAGGCAAGTGTTACTCACCCAAATTTTTGAGAGAACTGCTTTGGAACTTGGGCAATGAAGAACCACAGGCCCAGAAGTCAGACTAGAGGAGGACACTCATCTAGCGCCAGGGTGGAGGCAGGGGATCTGGAGAGGGCCAGCAGGGTCTAAGAGATGCCCCTGTGACTCCCCTTCAGTTGGTGTGGATATTGGAGCACAGTCACCCTTACCTGTGTCAGCAGGCAGGTCCCCAGCAGAGCTGTAGGTGGCTCAGAAGTACCAGGAGGCAGACTGGGCTGGCTTTTATCCCCAGTGCTGGGAGGAGCTGGACCCAGGCCCTGACACCTGATCACACCTGACAGGATTCTGGACCAGAGACAGAGCAGGGGTGTGGCCTGGAGTAAGAGTCCAGCCAGACTCCTGCCCACATCCACCAAGGACCTACGTGTGCCCACAGAAAAGGTCCTTATCTAAGTGCCCAGAATGAAGTCTGAGTCTGGCTAGCCCCGCCACTTAATTAGAATCACTGAAACAGCTACAAAAATCCAAACACGTGGCTCCACATGAAAGGTAGAGGATAATCAGGAACAGAAAATGCCTTTTCTCCACAGCTCAGTGAAGGACAGAGGGTGCTTCACAAGCCTTCCCCCACCTAAGCCCACTTTCCCTTGCTTCCCGACCATTAGCTGTGTCTAGGAAAGTCACGGCTCATCAGCACTTAACAACGTGGCCTCTTAAGCAGGCAGGCACTAAGTGGGGGTTTAAGGTGAACAAGTTAAAAGGAAAAAGTCAAGTGTGACTGGACCACACGTGAACCAGCAGTGGGAGACAACAATCCTGAGGCTTGGAGACCACAAGGAAAGACAGAAATAGAAGCAAGCAGGCCTAGGGACAGCTGCCCACTCTCAGTCCTCCTTGCCACAGGGAGTGCTCTTAGAAGGGGATCCTGCTTCTCAAGGTGCAGACACTGGGCTGTAAGATGAGAAACAAGTGCGTTTTGGTCTTAGTCCTCAGTTCTTCATGGCCTGACAGTGCAGCTCCTTATTACTGAGTCATAGTTTGGAAGTTCCTAATTAGCTCTTCCAGTCATGCCCCGACACACTAATGAGCTATCAACTATAGCCTTGGGCTGGGGTGGTGACTGGAGAGGCCCTGTGACAAGGGGACTGAAGACCTGACAGAAGAGAAAGTGGGGAATAGCCTTGAAGGAACTGGCACAGGAAACAATTTCCTGAACAGAACACTGATAGCTCAGGCACTAAGATTGACAATTGGTAAATGGGGCCCCATGGAACCAAGAAGCCTCTGCAAAGCAAAGGACACCATCAATAGGACAGAACAGCAGCCTATAGAATGGGAAGATCTTCACCAACCCCACATCTTACAGAGGGCTAATATCCAAAATACATAAAGAACTCAAGAAACTAGACATCAACAAACCAAACAATCCAATTAGAAAATGGGGTACCAATCTAAACAGAATTCTCAATAGAGGAATCTCCAATGGCTTAGCAACACTTAAAGAAATGTTCAGCATCCTTAGCCATCTGGGGACTACAAATCAAAACTATTTTGAGATTCCATCTTATTATACCTGTGAGAGCAGCTAAGATCAATAAGGCAGGTCACGCTGGCCAGGGATGGAGCAAGGGGAACACTCCTCCATTGCTGGTGGGAGTGCAAACTTGTAGAGCCATGATGAAAATCAATATGGCAGTTTTTCAGAAAATTGGGAATTGATCTACCTTAAGACCCAGCTATACTACTCTTGGGCATATACCCAAAGGACACTCCATCCTACCACAAGGACATTTGTTCAAGTATGTTCACAGTGGCTTTATTCATAATAACCAGAAACTGGAAACAGCCTACATGTCCCTCTTCTGAAGAATGGATAAAGAAAATGAAATATATTCACACAATGGAGTATCATTCAGCTGTGTTACATCATAAAATTTACATAAAAATGACATCATGAAATTTATAGGCAAATGAAAAAAATTTAGAGTGAGGTAACCCAGACCCAGAAAGACAAACATGGCGTGTGCTCACTTATAGTGAATATTAGCTGCTAATAAAGGATAATCACGCTGTAATCTACACACTGAGAGAGGCTGAGTAACACGAAGGGCTCTGAGGAGTGAAGTGGGGGTGGGGACGGATGCATAGAGCTCCCTGGGAAGGAGAAATAGAACAGATTTTGCAGGCAGACTGGGAAGCAGGGATGGGACTAGGTAGGGGGTGGAGGGAGAGAGTACAAGGAGAAGCAGCTGGAATTGAGGGGACAATCTGGAAACCTAGTGCAGTGAAAACTCCCTGGAATCAACGAGGGTGACCCTAGTGAGGACTCCTAGGATACAGAGTCTAAACCAGTCATCTTCTGTAACCAAGCAAGGCTTCCCGTGGTGGGGCTAGGATGGCAACACAGCAACAAAACCTTCCACCCACATTCTGTCCTCCCTTAAGATCTGCTGTGGCCATGGTGGCGCAGAGCTCCTGGGAGTGACCAAGCAATGGCTGCTCTCATTAGAAGCCCACACCACAAGAGGGAGCCCTTGCCTGGGGTTGGATAGGCCAGAGACCTAGGACAAAATAGGACCAAAACAAAAAGGAAGGAAGCAGGGAGGAAGGGAGGGAGGGAAAAATTAATGAAACGACCCCTAATCATGTTCAGAAATCCTCAGAGCTCAGTGCTAGTCCCATCAGAGAGGCTGCCTCCAGCAGCTGATGGGAGAGAATGCTGAGACCAAGCAGCCACACATTAGGCGAAAAGAGCACAGGTCACAGGTCTCCATCCAGTCCCTCCCCAGGGAGCTCAGGGAACCCTTGGAAGAGGGGGAGGGGAACTGTGGGAACCTGAGGGATTGAGGAGCTTGGGCAGTGGAGCCGGCAGCACTCTGAGGTGACAGCTGTCTGTCCATGATTAGCTCTGAGGACATGGAATGAATTCATGACATTTCTTCTGCGTGAACACAGGACAGCAGCCTAACCGTTCAAACCTACTTTCAGATTAGACAGTGGTGCGGCAGTCAATCCATAACATTCCATATATGTATTATGATAAGTCATCTGAGCTGACACTTCTACTCTGCCATCTGCCAGAGGCATCTGTGCCCCAGTCAGCAAATTACCGAGAGGAGAGACAGCAAGTGCCAGGATCAAGAGAGGCCCTTTGGAAAGGTCTGCCTCAGCCAGGAGCAGATAAGACAGCCTACAGATTGGCCCCAGCCTTATGCAACAAGCCAAAGGACCATCAAAGCTGCTGTGTCCAGGACATGGGAAGGTGAACTACAGCAAATACATTAATGTTACTACTGACAACAAAAGCTAAAGGGAGAGAAGGGACAGCACGGCTCAATGAGATGTGAGGAAAAGCCACCTGCCACAGAGACTTGTGTTCTGGACCCATCCGCAGCCATTGTGCTAAGGAGGGACAGGAGGAAGAACTGGTAAGGCAGTCTCAGCATGCAGGAGGCTGAGGCCGGTGGATCACTGCTGTTCACTTTAAACAGAGATCAGAAGAGAGACAAATAAAGAGGAGTACCTCAGTGGCAGTGCTGGGTGGTTTCAGGAAGTCCGAGATGTTCTTAAGGCCAGAATAAGAAACAAAGCTTCCCATGAGGCCTTGCTCATGTGAGTCCAGATCGACACACTCTCTGTGCACGCACCTGTGCACACAGCCTTTTCCTCTGGGCTCCACGCTGCCCCCAAGTCTCTCCCAGGTGTCTGCATAGCAGCTAGCACACCTCATATAGGAAAAATATCTTCCCTCCAGGAGGACAGTGAAGTGTGGAAATGCAGGGTGGCCTCCACACACTAGCACCTGCCTTACAGTCTGTGCTGAAGCCACACACTTCTCCATGTCCCTTGTGTTCCTGTGGGCTCAGCTCCTGATTCCAGCTCACACTGGGTGAACAGGGGAAAGGCAAGGCCCACGCCAATGGGGATGACCCGGACTCATCGCAGATGTCACCTCCCAGAGTTTTACCCAGAGCCCCATTCCATACAAAGCTGGCCCAGCCTAGAGGTGTGCTAGCACTGTAGAGACCAGGTTCAGATGTAGCCTCAGCTTACTACGTGATGAACAGAACCTAGCAGATGGTAGCTATAAGACAGACCCAGGACACTCAATAGTGCAATCATGATGGAGGCGGGGGTGCATCTGGCCTGGCCAGCAGAGGGCTGCAGGAGACCTTGCTGATGGACACTGTCCACACAGGTCAGAAGCGCCAGAGAGGTGCACATGTGCAGCCCTTTACCTGTGTTCTACACATGGGACCATGGTGCAGGTAACAGACAGTCCTCAGTGGAAAGGTGTCAGAGGCCAGATCACTCTCCTCCTGCAGCCATTTGTCACCAGAGAAACTTACAAACAGCACCAGCTGGTGGGACAGGTGCAGAGAGCCAGCTCTATATAACATGGAAGGCAAAGTCCACTTCCATGGAGGCAGCTTACTGGGGCAGCCTGCAGGGTTGTAAGGGCCAAGTCTCCCAAGTTAGTTGAACAGGTGGCCTCTGGCCCTAGCTGGCCCTCATGGGAAGATGAGCAAGCTAGCTCAACACTGCTCTCTAAACCAGAGATATGGGTCAAGCCCATTCCAGTTAACCTCCCTGAGCCATCCCAGAGCCCACAGGCATAGGTATGAGTGAGAGCATGCCCAAATAAACACACACTTCAGGACATTAGTAAAACAAGAAGGCCTTTCAGTTGTTGTTTTAAGACAGAGCTTCTCAGGCTGGAGAGATGGCTCAGTGGTTAAGAGTACTAACTGCTCTTCTAGAGGTTCTGAGTTCAATTCCTAGCAGCCACACGGTGGCTCACAACCGTCTGTAATGGGATCAGATGCCCTCTTCTAGTGTATCTGAAGACAGCCACAGTGTATAAATAAAATAAATAAATAAAAAAAAAAGACAGAGCTTCTCTGAACAGCCCTGGCTGTCCTGGAATGTGTTATGTAGACCAGGCTGGCCTTGAACGTGGAGAACCACTTGCCTCTGCCTCCCAAGCACCAGGATTAAAGGGGCGTGCTGCCATACCATTGCCTGGCAAGAAGAGCTTTTATAAAAGGAGGCAGGTCTGTGCAAACTGACAGCTAGAATCCAGCTATAGAAGCTGTCCCACAGAACTGCAGTTAGTAACTGTTTGGTTATCTTTTTAAAAATCTGTTTGCTTGCTTGAAACAAGGTAAAACCTAACCCAAGTCCAGGCTGTTCTCAAACTTGACACGGAACAGGAGAAGACCTTGATCTCCTGACCCTCCTGCTTCAGCCTCCCCAGTGCTGTGATAACTGGCACGGTCATCATGCTGGTGTATGCAGTGTTTGGGGGTCACTCCCAAGGCTTTATACATGCTGGGTGAGCACTCTACTGACACAGGCTGCTCGTGTGTTCCTCCTGGGAGCTTTCTGTGAGTTTTGGAAGATTAACTACAAGCCACTCTAGGTTGGCGCATCCTCCCGGAAGAGTGAAATCCTAGACAGAGTAAGGAACACAGCTTTATTTATTATACTTCATTCTGGTTCCATCTTTCCAAGCATATGCTACTTCTATAATTAAATTTTAAGTGTTGAGAACAAAGTTAACTCACATCAGGCTCCTACCTTTGTGTCTGCATGGCAGCAGCCTACCCACCCACCCTGCACCGATAAGACTCAGCTCTTCTTTCAAGAAAGTGCCTCCCTTTGCAGGATGTCTGCCATTACCAGACAGCCTGCCAGGGTGATGTCTGTGCCCTTTGCTCTCCCCTCACACAACCCCTTCAGAAGACAAAGATAATCTCCACCCAGCACAGCGAGACACAGTGAACCCTTCTGTAGCCTTCACCTATCTCCCCTTCTCTGCTCCTGCAGGGCACCCTGGGCCTCCAGCATCCACCCAGCACCTGCTCACTTCCTGCAATCTCAGACTTTGTCTGTAACCTTTGTCACCAGGGCAACACACCTGGGCTACAGGACTCACGTGACCGGAGAGAGGATTGTCCCCAATTGTTCCGAGAGACACAATTGAGAGCCTGCACCTCTGAAGATTCCTGCTCGATTCCCAACCTGGCTGAAAACAACCTGAGCTTGACATTTAGGCCTTGCTGGGAAGTAGCTCTGCCTGGTATAGACTCAGATGGGGCTCCCCTCAGGGCTGGCCACACTTCTGGAGTCTTCTGTGTCCCTGGGTGACCACACACAGACACACAGACACACACACACTGCCTCCTATCCCCCACCCCCTCCCAACTCCTAATTTGGCTGGCAAATCCCTTTTGGCCAATTATTTTATGCTGTTAGGTAAGGTCTCCTGCACACCCTAGAGAGTCTCAGCAAGGCCCAGAACTTCACAGTACTTCCCCCTACTGCAGGGCTCTCCGAATGTCCCGTCCTCCAGCACCCCACACTGTGCTGTGACCCCGGAGCATGCACCTTTCCAGATGTTTACTAGCTATTTGAATGGCTAGTAATAATAAAAAAATTTATTATTTTTTTCTGAAGATTTATTTATGTATATGAGTCCACTGCAGCTGTCTTCAGACACATCAGAAGAGGGCATCGGATTACAGGTGGTTCTGAGCCACCATGTGGTTGCTGGGAATTGAATTCAGGACCTCTGGAAGAGCAGTCAGTGCTCTTAACTGCTAAGCCAACTCTCCAGCCTCATTTATTATTTTTTTATATTTATATTTATTTTGGGGTGTTGCATGCCATAGCATGTATGCGGTGGTCAAAGGACAACACACAGGAGTCAGTTCTTCCCTTCTGCCATGTTTCCTGTGGTCAGACTCAGTTGTCCAGCTCATAAGGAAGTGATAAGAATCACTGACACGACTTACTGGCCCTTGCAAGCTTTCAAGAGATGCCAGTTGTAGGAAGAATGTGTTACTATAAATTTCAACATTAGCAGTGGGATAATCTGTGAGCTGTTCCTGTCTTGCCTCTCATGAAGAGTCGAGCATCAGTGGGCTGTGTGCACTGAGCTGACCCCCGATCCAGTTTAGGCCTCACTCCTAGCTTCCCAGGTCCACCAATGTCCAACATCAGGCACTTCTCCCACCTCATTTCCCAGCCCTCAGATGTGATACAACCAGAGTCCATGTCCCCATGGTGAGGTACACTCAGTGCCTCTCACAACTTACTTTCTACAGAGCTCTGCCAAGCAGCTGTCTACCCCTGCCCCCAGACTCAGAAGGGTCACAACATCTGCACTGTCCCATCTGGGCAATCTCTGGCCACACATACAATTAGCCATGGTGGTACCTGACTTTAGAATCTCTGTGTCTTTGGTGAGGAGTACTGGTTCTCGAGAATGTAGTTCTGTGTAAGCAAAGTATTCACTTTGCAGAAACACCAAGAGCGTGAGTGTGTGTGTGTGTGTGTGTGTGTGTGTGTGTGTGTGTGTGTGTGTACCTGGAGAAGGACTGCCCAGAGCGCCAGTCAGTCAGAACTGCTGTGGGTACCCTATGAGACTAGCTATCCAACTGGGGAACAAAGGAAAAGTTAGATACTGTCTTCAGGAAATCATAACTAAAAACAGAAAAAGTGTGAGACTAGAATTTGGTTGCTACAATCCTAGATCTATTTTGGACTAAAGAGGGAGGGCTTATGCCAGGATTTCACTCTGCAGTCCATACAGGCCCAAACCACATGATGCTCCTGCCACAGCCTCCCAAGTGCCGGGATAATAGAAATGTATTATTGCAAAGGCCTAGCTCCTACTTATTCAAAATGTGTTTGTTGTCGTAAATAAAATAGTGGGTTTCAGAATACTCTTGGATACAATTTTGTCCCAGAAAGTTAAACTACCCACCCACTGCCTGCCAAGAACTGGGACATTGACCTAAACCATGATCCTGCAGTCTGAACCAAGGGATCTGCATGACAGACAGCACCCACTCTACAGATATCTTCTGGGTCATGGAGGAAAGGCAGGAAGCCACCTGATCCAGGTTTGACCATGAAGGATGAGCCTGTGGTTCAAGCTCCTTCATTAAAAGGCTCTGGGGATGGCATGAAACTCCAAAGGATGGGGGCATGGGAATAGGCAGAGATGTCCCACCCCTGTCACATAGAAGGCTAGGCTCTATTCTCAGGCCTTGTGACCCAGAACCCACTGTCGGACTGACCCAGCTAATACCCACCAACATCAGCCCCCGTGGCCTTCAGAAGGAGATGCACCTGCTCTGTTTCTATCAGGAAGAAACTCTGACCCCAGGACCACAAGCTTTCAGGTCCCGTAAGTGGCTATCAGCTGGTCTCAAGGAGGCTGCTGTGCTTCCAGGGCCATTCTGTTGAGGGGATTGCATGTGAGAGCTGTGTCCTGGTAGCCACCCTGGCTCACCAACATCCTAGCTCACCAGCTCTTCACTGGTCACACACACATATATATGACACATATAGATGCCTCCTGACCATAGAGGGCATAAAAATGCATGCCCTTTAAGAAAATCAGCAGGCATCTTAAGGCCTGGCCATGCCCAGGGCTCAGATTGTCCCAGTATCCCTATCTAACCTAGGTATGAACTGGGGTCAAAGATCTTCCACTACCAGGAGTTGGCTTTGTCACACAGGGGACCCACACCTAAGCTGTGCCCAGGACACACATAGAGACATGCAGAAACAAACTCATGAAACCCACCATGCCCTCTTCACTTACCAAGGCACAGGCTAGCAGGGCCAGGCGATGGCTGTCCTCAAGGGTGTCCGACCTGCAGGGCCTAGAAGAAGAGGACATGGTCATGAATGTGGCATACAGGGCTTAGGAGAGGCATTTCCCTCAAAGCAGGCAAACAGCGGTAGGCAAGAACTTCACTAGGGACTCAAGCCAATCCGAGGATCATGCCCCTGGAGTTCAGGAAGTTGAGCCTGCACTTCCATTGTATAGCAGGAGGTTCGCAGATGACTCATAAGTGAACAAACCCAGAGACAGGCACCAGTTACATTCCAGGACACCAGGGACCACTGCAGAGACCTGCAGGTCCCTAAGCAATGGAACTGGGCTGCTGCATCTGCCAGAACAGAACAGCCTCCCTCTGCCAGGGGCTGTCCTACCCAGAGCCACTGCCCAGCTTGTGTGCATGATGGCGCATCTCCCCACTCTACACACCGGGCTCCTCTGGCCCGTTAGCCCTGCCATGCCACACCACACCCCAGCCCTTAAGGATCACTTTGCCAAAACGTCCATTTTAAACTGTGGCAAACCCTGCACAAGACTGACCATCTTGAGCATGTCTGAGGCACGTATGCATGGCTGTGAAGCCATTGGTACTCTCCACCCACAGAGCTTTCCCATCTTCCCAGATGGATACCCAGCCTCTCCCATAAGCTAGCAGCCGAGCCCTCAGTACCCAGGATGCTCTCTGTCTTCACACTAGAAACCCTAGCAACTCCATGTAAGTGGAGTCACACAATCGCTCTTTCTGGGTGGGGTCTCTCTCTTCAGGCCAAAGACCATTCTGCTGGGTGGGTGCAGCAGAGCAAGTGTCTGTGTCCCTACCCCACCATGACAGTGCAGACAGCAGTGTCTTTGACAGTGATCGGGTCTTGAGTCTTAGTGTCCTCAAGAGAAGAGAACAGGCTCCAAACTCATGATCCTCCTGCCTCGACCTCCCTAGTGCTGGGATTAGAGGCTCATGCCACCCTGCCTGGCCACTTTCCAGTATTTTAGGCTGCCTCTACACTATCATTGGGCCACATACTCCTGAGGAAAATCCATTCCACTACCAGCTCTGCCCCTCTGTAGTGACAGGAGCCCACCAGCGTGGGTGCAGCAGCTCACTTGGGACGTGGCACTGTGGACTGCCTTGCTTCTTCAGAGTAGGGTTTGGTGAGTTTCTTGGATTTAAATTTTCACCAAACTTGGAAAAATTCAAGGCCTTGCTTTTTCCCAGCATGGGAGATCTTTATGTTCTTTCCCACTCGACACAGTCCCACTGATGTCTTCTTTGTCTTTTGTGCTTTTCAAAGCATCCTGTCTTTGAATATACTGATCTCTTCTGCACCCTTTAACTGACCAAATCAATCCCAGCCAGGATGGTTTATTTTTACCTCTAAAATGTGTGTGTGTGTGTGTGTGTGTACACTCCAGAAGACAACCTTAAGTGTCAACTTCAGAAATGGTACCCACTAGGGCTGGAGAGATAGCTCAGTGGTTTAGAGCACTGGTTGCTCTTCCCTAAGACATCAAGTTCAATTCCAAGCATGCACATGGTAGCTGACAATCATGTGTTAAATCCAGTTCTAAGGGATCCGACACCTTCTTCTAGGCCTTGCAGGCACTAGGCACATGGTGTACAAGCATGCATGCAGGCAGAACACACACACACACACACACACACCACACACATACATAATAAAATAAACTTAAAACAGTTGAGGACAGTGTACCTTTACTATAATCACCACCAGGGGGTCAGTCAGAAGCAGGTAAATCTCTTTGACTTCAAGACCTGTCTGGTCTAGAGCAAGTTCTAGGCTAGCCAAGGCTACATTGTGACACACTGTCTCAGAAAAGAAACAGAAACAAAGAAACAAAAAAAGAAAGAAAGAAAGAAAGAAAAACAAAGAAAGAAACAACGAAACAAAAGAAACACCACTCACCTCCTTTGAAACAAGGTCTCTCATTAGCTTGAAACCTCACAGTCCAGCCAGTCTGGCTGGCACCTGTATCCCTCTGATCCCCTCATCTCTGCCTCCCAAATCTTTCATTATGGCAACACCACCATGCCCAGCAGTTTTATGTGGGTTCCAGAGACTGAAGTTCAGGTTCTTTTTTTGGGGGGGGGGGTTCGAGACAGGGTTTCTCTGTATAGCCCTGGCTGTCCTGGAACTCACTCTGTAGACCAGGCTGGCCTCGAACTCAGAAATCCGCCTGCCTCTGCCTCCCGAGTGCTGGGATTAAAGGCGTGCGCCACCACGCCTGCTAGTTCAGGTTCTCATATACAAGTCTAGAGACAGACAAACTCAAGCCCCAGTTCCATTAAAAATAATAATAATAAAAATAAAACAAAATGAAATAAAAGAAAATAAAAACTGCACATAGAAGAGAAAGTGGGAAGGCTGAGTACAGATGTCTGCAGCCTCAGCCTTAGGAGGCAGAGGCAGGAAAGGTTACGAGGGCAGAAGCCAGCCAGGGCGACAGAGCAAGAGCTGGTCTCCTGACCAACTACTAAGGACAAGAGACATATGGCTACTGTAAATAAGACAGAGTTAGCTACACAGCGGCATGTTAGGAGATGGAACTGATTGTGACAGATGGTCCTCAGGCTCTTGAGTCTTCCCAAACACTGAAGCCATGCTTAGTTTTGCCTTTTGGTAAGTAAGGCTTCCATCACGGCAGGGGACAGGGTACAAACCACAAACGGAAAAAAATGTGATGGTCATTCAGAAATTATGTAAAGGGCTGGTGTGAAGCTGGGGGGAGGGGGGCTCTAAATTATCTTGTCAAGCCGAGCATGGCGACACATACCTTGAATCCCAGCAGAAGCAGAGGCAGGTGGATCTCTGTGGTGTTAGCCTGATCTACATTTGGAGTCCCAGGATAGTCAGGGCTACACAGTGAGACCAAAAATAAAAGTAAAATAAAAATTTTCAGACATTAAGATGATCAATTTTCAATTGAAAAGGCTCTCTCTCCATGTGCAGATGTCAGGCCGTGTTCTGCTCTAAGTGACTCCAGACTGTACAGAGTGGCCTTCCAAAGAGACAGGAAGACTTCATTTCAGAAGCAGCTTTGACTCCATTTTGAGGGAGGATGATGACTGCCCCTGAGTGAACCCCGAAACTGTACCCAATAGGTATTCAGCAGACTGATAAATAACTTATTTCTAAGAACAGAAAGAATGCCACCCTATAAGTTGTTGAGGTGAATTGAGCCTATAGGGGCCCAGGGAAATATTAAAATCATAGCAGAAAACCAAGCCCAAAAACTTACTGAACATACCAGACTAAGGAAAGTGCCTCTCCCTTACTTGGACTCCATAAAATGAGTGACACCTAACAGCCCCTTGCAAAGCTATCATGTGATACCTTGTATGGGCATCAAGGACCAAGGACTGTTATATCTGTTTATCACAAAATATAGGCCAGCCTGGGCTACATAGGGAGTTCTGGGCTAGCCTGATCTACATAGAGATACTCTACTCCACCTGCTTTCACCCTTCAAAATTTTTTTTTCAAAAAAAGAAGGGAGCTGGAGAGATCACTCAATGGTTAAGAGCACTTACTGTTCTTACAGAGGACCCATATTTAGTTCCCAACACCCACCTGGTGCTCACAACCATCCATATGCTCACATAAAGCACACATACATACATGCAGGCAAAACACTCACATGCATTAAATAAATAAATCTGATTTAAAAAATGTAAGACTCAAAAAGAAACTGTAGTCATGATTGAGCCTCTTCTTAGGAACTAGAAAAGCAAGTTGGGAGTCAGACACCAGCAGTCCAAAGAAAAAGTTACCCAAGCTCAAAGAGCCCCGGCAGACCCTGCGAACAAACATCCAGAGCAGGAGCCCAGCGTCTCAAACTCTCTCAAGACATGAAGAAAAATAGAAAAACAGAAGTAGGAGAGGCCCGTTCCCTGCACACTTGAGGCTAGTCTAATCTTCTCATTATTTAAAAAAGGGGAGTGGGGCTGGAGGGAGAGATAAAGAGCTGTTGCTACTGGAAAATCCCTCAGTTGTCATGTGTGCCCATAGACAGAGCCTCAGGAAGATTAGCGAGTAGCTCATCAAAGAGTACGGCTAGGCTAGGTCTCCACGGGAAAGCCGGAGTGCTGAACAGTAATCAGCAATCAAAGGGAAGCAGCCTGATTGGTTAAGATGGTAACATCATTTATAGACATGGTTTAAAAAGCCAAAATGAGCATGGACATCAGCAATACAAACCCTGAGGTTAGCAAGGCCACTGTGCAGGATGACCTGTAAATGTGTGGTGTCCCATCCTGAAAATCATCGTTACCATCACCATCACCATTATCATCATCACCACCACCACCACCATCATCACCATGACCACCACCATCATCACCACCACCATCACCATCATAAGTTAAAACCTTTAGAAACACGAGGAATAGAAGAAAATGTCCTCAACTTGATAAAGAAGCTAAACACAAAGCAAACCAATCCAGTGTGACTCATATAACACAAGCACTCAGAAACTGAGGCAGGAGGACTGAGATAACCTACAAACAGATCTCTAAGTCAGCAAGATGCTGGATGAATAGTGACAGACATTCCTGAATCAGTTCAACTCAGCCATCACAGTAAGAAGTACAGAGCACGTTCAACAAGACACATCCTGCAGAAAAGTCTCTCAGACAGTTAGTGTCTAAGACTTTCTTCTCTAATCTCTGTGTCTCTGTCTCTTCTCTGTCTCTGTCTGTGTTTCTCTCTCTCTCTCTCTCTCTCTGTGTGTGTGTGTGTGTGTGTGTGTGTGTGTGTGTACACACGTGCCACCCACCTCCTTTGACCCAGGATCTCTCACTGGCCTGGGGCTCACTGATTAACTAGCACGGGCTGGCCAGTGAGCCTCAGGATCCTTGTGTCTGCTTCCCCCATCCCTGCCAGTGCTGGGGTCCCATCTCCACACCTGTTTCTCTAAGTGGGTCCTCATGTTTGCAAGGTTGAGTCATCCTGGCAGCACCCTTCTTTTAGTCTTCTGAGACATAGTCTCAGGTAGCTCAGGTTGACCTCAAATTTGCTATGTAGCCAAGGCTGGCCTTGATCTCATCATATTCCTGGTTCAGCCTTCCAAATCCTGGGATTACAAGGTATGAGCCGACACACTTGGCTCTCCAGCTTTCTTGAGAAAAACCTTTTTTAAAAGTTCTGTAGAGTTGAAGCTATAGTAACAAACATCTGGGTATGAGTATCTAGTTTAAATTTAGCATTTTGCCAAATGAGTTTTTGCACACACACGTGTGTTCTTTCCTGAGCTGTGTAAGGGCACAGCTTGACTCTCCTAGAAGTACATTGTTCACTAGTACAGCACAGTGCACACATGGAGGACGAAACAGCTCACCCAGCATCTCTCTCAAGGTTCACTCCTGACACCTGGTTGCTTCGCCAGGCCCCTTCTGTTGGGAGTTGAGAGTGGCACTTGAGAGTGGCACTTGTACAGGGAAGACAGTAAGAACCTTTGGCTCATGGGTGGCACAGTCTGCTGTGAGCCCTCCAGAGCCATGGGCAGTAAGGAGCAAGCAAGGCAGCTGTGCTGGCAAAACTCATTCTCAGCATTTTTGAGGGAAAGGAAAGCTCTGTCCTGACTGTCAGCTCTGAATGATTGGTGGTGATTGAGGGCAGGGAGAGCTGAGCAGAAACAAATGACAAATCATTAAGTTATTCCAGCACTCAAGGACGGCCTACAGCTCTCTGCCCCTCAGTGACCAGCACACGACCTCCTAGCCTAGTACTGGAACCACCCAAAGCCACTGGGAAAATAGGCTGAGCCAGGAAAAGGTCCCCGAGCAGTGAGCCAGATAAGCTAGGTCTTGGCAGGACGGGACCTTGTGGCCACAGCTTGCTGCAATTAGAAAGACATGCTCCACCGAGCAGAAAGTGAGTCTTAGCGTCCTGATACAGAGTCCTGATACTCTTGATCAGCTTTTTCACTGACAAGCATTACCCAATGCCTAATGACCAGATCCCTCCAGGACATGGAAAAGGGGGAAAGATTTGTATCGGGAGAACCAAAGGACCAAAGAAAAGCGCCAGGAACCAGGGATGGACATATGACTTGGCCCAGCTCTATAGTTGGTTAAGACTGCCAAACTCTACTGAGTTGAAAACAGGGACCAGCCGGGCGTGGTGGCGCACGCCTTTAATCCCAGCACTCGGGAGGCAGAGGCAGGCGGATTTCTGAGTTCGAGGCCAACCTGGTCTACAAAGTGAGTTCCAGGACAGCCAGAGCTACACAGAGAAACCCTGTCTCGAAAAATCAACAAAAAAAAAAGAAAAAGAAAGAAAGAAAGAAAGAAAGAAAGAAAGAAAGAAAGAAAGAAAGAAAGAAAACAGGGACCAGCCCATGCTTCTGGAACAGATCCTGCCATGGGGTCTAGCCTCTAAAGTTGCACAGGGCACCTGCTTTTCAGCAGGACAGGCACTAGGACCCTCCACCCAAGCCTCGGGCACAGGAAGCCTGGCTGGGGAGCCCAGGGCTGTGGAAGAAGACATATGAACCTGGGTCTCTGGGCTGAGACCGCTTACTGAATGCCTCAGAGTGCTTCATGACCACCCTTGAGAAGCCAGAGTCCAGCTTAGAGGTGTGCCTCACTCACCACTGATGTCACAACCACACCGTCCAGGCTCATTCCCTATCTTTTCATGTACCTGTGCAATGAAGCCCACATAAAGAAGGGATGTCCCAACTCAGGGCCTCACATGGAAAGGAGAGGCAGCACCTTCTCAGATGCAGGCAGACATGGACTGGAGAAAGGGGCAGGGTGACAGCTGCCTGGCTTTCATTCTGATCTGAGTGTTAACAACCCAGGCATCACATTAGGACTTTGCCACCTTAGGGTCCCCAGAAACAGAGTTGGCAGGCAGAACCAGGAAGGTTCCTCCTGTAACCCATCCAGATGTGCACACCACCAAATGTAACCTAGGGATCATGTTCAACTGCTGGCTCCTGATACACTAGGGATGGTCCTGGAGGGGGCATCCATTGCTACAGTGAAGGGACACACTGCTACCTCCTGAGGGGGCCTCACATGACACCAACTCTTAGAGCTCAGAACCCAGCAGGCAGGAAGATGAAGTCTGCCCTGACCACCTCGCCAGGGATAGTAACTACCCTCTCCTCAGCCCTTCCAGGCAGCTTGAGCAGGAGGGGACCATTCTGCTCCCAGCCTGGATACGCCCAAGAATCGGGCATAGAGATGGGTGCCACTTTAAAATCCTAGTACAGCATGTCAAATCTATGTCCAGAGGAAGTGTCCTGGAGCATGCTACACATGGATCCAGCTTCAAGTCTGGGCCTGAGGGGAGGTCAGGATTCAACACCTTACACACGCATGGTCAACCAGAAAACTGCCACCCATCTTCATAATTCACTGCACACACAATGCTACACTGTGGAGGTGTATGACAGAGAGATATGCAGAACCTTAGTGCTCTGGCTTCTCAGAACTAGAAAATGAATGAAAAGGAAAACCCACAGCAGCACCCAGGGCTGTTCCTTTACACACCAGTGGAATGGACAGAGACTGGCATGGCGGGCCAGGTCTGGGCGGACAGTCTGGAGGCTTCACCTGCTCTGTGCTCTCCACACAGAAGAGCCCATCACACTAATAACATGGGAGAGTGGAGGAAGCTTCTGGGTCCACCCACTGGTCACACCACAGGGTTTCGTGCACCCCTCATGGTCTAACCTGATAACCACCTCAGTGAGCGAGTGAGCCTCGGGAAGAGAGCCGCAGAGATGGTACGCAGCTGTGATGGCACACCCAGTGTGTGCAGGAATGTACAGGAGATCATCCTAACCTAGGTAAGATAAAGGAAGTCCAGCAGAAAGAGAGAATCCGGGGTAAGACAGGGAAATGTCACTAGTGAGACAAAGGGAGACAGCAGGACCCAGCAAAGCCCGAAGGGAAACTGAGGGGCAAGAACAGATATAGACATGTATGTATGTGTATATGTACGTGGGTATGCATGCATATATGTGTGTATAATGTACATATACATATATGTGTATATATATGTTTGTGTGTGTGTGTGTACCAGTGTATATGTGTATGTGTGTGTGTGCCTGAGTGTATGTCTGTGCATCAGGTGGATGGAGGAGCCCACAGAGGTCAAAAGAAGTGTCAGATCCTCTGGAACTGGAGTTAGAGTTGGTTAAGCTGCCATGTGGGGTGCTGGGAACTGAATCTGGGTCTTCTGCAGAAGCAGCCACTGTCCTTAACCACTGAGCATCTCTCTAGCCCCACCCCCACTTTTGAGACAGGATCTCCCACTAGCCCAGAGCTTATTAAGTAGGCAAGCCATCTGGTCAGTGATCCCAGGGACCCACCCGTCTCTGCCTCACCAGAGCTAGGATTACAAACAGATGCCACAATGCCTGCCTCCTTTACATGGGTTCTAGCATTATTAACCGAGTCATCCATCAGCTCTAAAACCCCACATACCCATCTTTTTAGAGCTGCATTTGAATTACTATTTGTCCCCTTTAAAGATCCATGTTCAGGGGCCTGGACAGTCTGCTCAGTGGTTGAGAGCATCCAAGTTCAGCTCCCAGAACCCATATCAGGTGTCTCACAACCACCTGCAAACCCAGTTCCAGGGTACCCAACACCTTCTTCTGGTTTCCTCCAGCATACACATAAGTAGTGCCCACACACGTGCTCGTGCACACTCACACACATCTCTTTTTTTAAATGCTAACAGCCAAAGTGGCACATACCTGTAATCCCAGTTCTTAGCTGCCTGGAGCAGGCATAAATAGGAAATCACAACTTCAGGACCAGCCTGGGCTAACCCGTGTCTAAAATAAAATAAAAACAACAGTATCTAGCTATCATTGATGTGTGTTCATTATAGATAGTATGTGTACAGTTCTTCAGCTGTCAAAAACTCCATTGAAAAAAAACAAACAAAAAAACCCAACTAACATTGTAGCCTTGCCTTCTGACATCAAGCTGATGAAAATCAAGATTTAAGAAAATTCAGAGGCACTGTGCAGCCATGTCCCCTAGTAGTTAGGAGCCCTACTCAATGACAAGCTGAGAAAGAAAGGCCTTCCTAGCCTTAACTCCCTGGAATGTGTGTCCTGTCCTCCACAGGCAGACAGGATGCAGTTCCCCCGAGACAGCTGAGTCATTTGGCACACTTAAGTGCACTGTTCCATTGGAGGCTTGTCGCTGTTTAATTCCCCTGGGATCACACAGATTCCCCACCACATTTGTGTTTCTTCACCCTCCCTGGCAATCCCATGTCCACTTCCCCTTTGTAAGTCTACAACAGCTGTGGCTCATTTCCACCCCTGGCTCTAGTCAGGAGCACAGGGAGATTCATACCCACAAATTGTGCAGGGACTGTAGACACGCTCGCTCAACATGTGTGCAGAGCATCCTGGAGAGACAGATCAGTGGCACAGCCCTTGCCTTTCAAGAGTGAGGGCCTGAATTCAGACCCCCAGGACCCACATATACAGATTGGGTGAAGGGTGTGTGTCTTTAATCCTAGAGAGATGCTGGGATGAGAGGTAGAGACAGGCAGATCCCTCAACAGCCAGCTAGCTTGGCATGTGACCTGAGAGTCACAGAGGAATAAGAAATCTTAGAATGAGCCAGGTGTGGTAGCGCACACCTTTAATCCCAGTGCTAGGGAGGCAGAGGCAGGAGGATCTCTGTGAGTCTGAAACTACCTTCAAACTACAGGATAACCAGGGGTACTAAGGAGACCCTGAAAAGAAAAGAAGGAAAAGAAAAGAAGAGAAGAGAAGAGAAGAGAAGAAGAGAAGAGAAGAGAAGAGAAGAGAAGAGAAGAGAAGAGAAGAGAAGAGAAGAGAAGAGAAGAGAAGAGAAAAAAGGAAAGGAAATTTTAAAGGGGAGGAAAGAAATCTTAAAATGCTTAGGGCTGAATAAGGAACACCCCATATATAAGATGGAACAGGGAAGAGAAAAACGACAGAAGAGCCAAGAGGGGTAGAAAGCCAGAGCATCAAGACAATGCTAAAAGCCATGCTTGAGGACTCAGCCAGTAAGTGCCTGACAGGAAAGCACGGGGACCTTGGACCTGAGTTTGGTTCCCAGAACCCCATAAAAATTTAAATGTGGTGGCGTGCACTTGAAATCCCATCACTGTGAAAGTGGAGATGGAAGGACCATGTCTTGTGCTCCAGGTCCAGTGAGAGGCCCTGCCTCAAACAACAGGTGGATGGCTCCTGAAGTGAATAGATCTCTCTGTGTGTCTCTCTGTCCCTGTCTCATGACACGTGTGCGCACACACAAACACACACACACACACACACAGAGTTAAGTTTCAACTTCAGCCTAGCAGGAGGATATGTGGAAACACCTGAATATGGAGAAAAGAGAAGGGTGCATGCAGGCTGAGTGACTGAAAAAGCAGACCTGACGACAAAGGCCAAAGAAGCTGCCAGTCTCTTTGGAGAGGCAAGTCTGCCCCTGAGAGAGAGGAACCGGGATGAAGAGGGGACCGGCAGCCAGATGAAGCACAGGATTTCTCTGTGTAGCCCTGGCTGTCCTGGATCTTGCTCTGTAGACCAGGCTGGCCTTGAACTCAGAGAGATCCTCTCACCTCTGCCTCCTGAGTGCTAGGATTAAAGGCGGGCGCCACTCCTGGCTGATGCACGGGATTATGCAGTGAGGAGACAGAATGGCTCTGCACCTCGGTCCTGATGACACTGCCACGGGGACACGCTTTGCTCCCTGTCCTCTCCTCCCCAGCACTGGCCCTGGTGCCGGATGCTCGGCTCCCCATGCGCAGAACCTGGCACGTCCCTGAAGGTAGAGGACGAAGGGTCACTCAGCCTAGGCGCCTGTAAGTACTGAAATGTAATAACCTCAAGATAACATCATGGCGACTCCTGTTTTCTAAATCCTGGCTCGCTCTTCCTCCCCGCGCCTGTCTCTCTATCTTTGTCCTCTTTCCCCCGCTGCCCCCTCCATGGGCTGGTGAAAATGAGCAAGGTACCCTGTTAGCATGAACCGAAAAGCTGACTCCTGGTGGCAGCTACACAGGAATCTGGAGCCAGCTCCTGCCTACAGAGACCTTCACAGAAGACAGTAGCCACCTGGCGCCATGCTGCTCATCGTGAGGAGAAACGAGTCTGAGTAACCCCGAGTGACACCCCAACCTCAGGCCCACAGGAAAGGTGAGATGCCGTGGAGCCCAATGTGTGGGGTAGCTGCTGCCATAGAAGGAGATAATGGAGGCTCAGGAAAACGATGCGTCACCCAACAGGGCCAGGGGATCTGGACTCACTGCAGATATGGAGCAAGGATGTTAAAACATATCTTCCAAAAATCCAAGGGCTAAGAGGATGGCTCAGCTGGTACATATAAGATCCTGAACTTGGTCCCCACCACCCATGTAAGACATCAGACTGTAACTGTAACCTTAATACTGGGAGGCAAGGGTGGGCGGAGCCCTAAGACTTGATAGACAAACCACCTAGCAAATCAGGGAGCTCCAGGTTCAGGGAAAGACTGTCTCCAAAACAGAAGATGTAGAGCAAAAGAGAAAGACATCTGACACTAGCCTCTAGCTTCCACACACATGCACGCCTACATACACACATGGACGAAAATGTGCATGCACACAACATTTAAAAACAAGGCCCAGACTAAGAGCCTCTTTAAGGAACATTTTCTCCAACCTCACACAAACTCTCTGTCTTACCTGCTTTTCTATCACTGTGATCTAAAAAATAAAATAAAATAAAACCACCATGACAACTTACAGAGAAAGAAGGGTTTATTTGGGTCTTATGGTTCCAGAGGAATAAGAACCCATGACCGGAGCTGGTGAGATGGCTCAGTGGGTAAGAGCACCCGACTGCTCTTCCGAAGGTCCAGAGTTCAAATCCCAGCAACCACATGGTGGCTCACAACCATCCGTAACAAGATCTGGCTCCCTCTTCTGGAGTGTCTGAAGACAGCTACAGTGTACTTACATATAATAAATAAATAAATCTTTAAAAAAAAAAAAAAAAAGAACCCATGACCATCATGGTGGGTGGGGAGTGAGGCAGCAGTTAGGCAGGCATGGCACTGGAGCAGCAGCTGAGAGCTCAGGTCTCACTCCACATGCAGGAAGCAAAGAGCATACTGGGGATGCCACAAGGCTTCTGAAACCTAAAACCCACCCCTACCTACACACCTCCAACAGGCCACACCTCCTAATCCTTCCCAAACAGATCTGAACCGAGTCCACATTTTCAAATGCTGGAGACTTCTGGGAAATGTCTCCTCCAAACCCTCACTCTTTCACCCATAGAAAGAGGACCCTACCTACGTCAGACCTATAATTAGTACAACCTAGATTCTGAATCACAAGGAAGATGCAGGAAACGGGGAGTGGGGTGGGGGTAGACTTGCTTCCAAACAGACACAAAGAGTTCCAAACAAACTTTAACAAATCTACAGGAGACTGCTAACACATCATAAATATGCCTCATAGGGCTGGAGAGATGGCTCAGCAATTAAGAGCACTGACTACTCTCCCAGAGGTCCTGAGTTCAAATCCCAGCAACCACATGGCGGCTCACACCATCTGTAATGAGATCTGATGCCCTCTTCTGGTGTGTCTGAAGACAGCTACAATGTACTTATATATAACAAATAAATTTAAATAAATGAATAAATAAATATGCCTCATGGCCAACTAGAGAAGCTGGGTGGTCCTGGTAAAGCAAGAAATTCAGCGGATAGTTCACCCAGAGACCAGGGAGAAGGGGGTCCCGTGCCTGCACCGGTTCAGCAGGAGAGTCTCAGAAAGAAGAGAAGAAAGGAAAACCTCTGGGACAGGGTCATGCTATGTACCCCAAGCTGGCCCAAAACTCACTATCCTGCCTCAGCCTTCTCCTGCCATATGATAAGCAAGCCCTATGGTCCATAGAGCCACCTCCTCTCTCCCACGCATCCCACCCCACCCGAACTCTCATCCTGCCTGTCCCCGGAGCTGAACCTGGGGACTCTTCCTCGGCACACAGCCAACACAGCCCCTGTGGACGACCTGCAGAGTCACCCTGTGACCCTCTGCCCCCTTCACCTCAGGGCCTCCTGGGGTTAAGGTGTCCAGCCCAGGGATGTGAAATCCACTCTAAGAGAGTGGCCATCAGTGCACTTGACTTCAGCCACAGCCTTTGAGATGCCCTGGTCTCCATGCGCTCAGTACCTGGAGAAGGCTTCTCAGGACTCCATCTGTATTGCCCAACACAATCTTACATCATTTCCCAAGTCCAGGAAGCCCTGGGGATTTGAATGTGTAAAGCAAGCACTGACCTGTACCCTAGCCAAACTAAGAACAGGCTCTTCTTCCCTCTGTCCCAGTCATAAGCTGGTTCCCCTCTGTGTCTAACACCCCCAATAACCTGTGCACACTGGTCACCTCCAGCATGCTGGCACACCTGCAACCTCATGTGGGAAGGCGATTCCCTAAGATCCTGCTGTGAGCTTTATCCCTAAAAGGATGCCGGGCCCCACATGTTCAAAGCTCAACGTTGGACATCACCTGCCCCTGAGGAGTGTTAGCAAGCCACATGCTTTCTGTCCCTTGAGGTCAAGCCTCCCTCCTCTGCCCTCTCTGAGCCTCCAATCTCAGGGAGCCCAGAGAGGCCCCTCAATGCAGCCTGCTCCCCCTCCAGCAGAGTGTGCTGATCATGAGTCAGGAGAGCGGTCAGACAGGTCTAGCTTTTTGTTATATTTTCTGGGATCTCTCTTTGACACTGCTAACTTCTTCAACTCTCCTGTCACTCCTGATTCAAGAACAACATGTAGACAGGTGACACATCTTAAGTGTGCAGCTCACAACTTGAGCACACGGTGAGCCAGCTCTGAGGTCATGAGCTAAGTCTGCTGGTCCGTGTGAAGCTGCCTGAGCACCCTGCCTTTGAGGCCACAAGCCTGCCAGAGTGTGGTCCCTGAGTGGTACCAAGCAGCACACACACGGCTCTTCCTCACAGCTCTTCCTCCCTTGTCCTTAGTGTGTGTGTGTGTGTGTGTGTGCGTGTGTATGTGTTATCCATGTGCCACAACATGGAGGTCAGGGGACGACAACTTTCAGGAGTCAGCTCTCTCCTTTCATATGTGGGTGGTAAGGATCAAACTCAGGTCCCTGGGCTTGGCAGCAGACTCCTTTACCTGCTGAGCCCTCTCACCGGCCCCTCACTCCTCTTCTTCACAGCTATTGCCTTGACTTATCCGCTGTGTGAACATGGTACTCTCTGTCATCCATTCACAGGCTACCTGAAGCTGAGCTGTGGGGCATCCTGAACAAAGTTTTTAGCACAGGAGTCTGCCTCTTCCCCTCCCTTTCTTCCCCTACCCCCGCCACCGTGTTACACACCCTGGTGCCTCCTTTAGAGCCATTATGCCATTATTAAACCAAGTGAGGTCCTTAACACAGGGCACCTTTGCATTACTCCTTTGTCACTGCAACAGTGGAGCCACCTACAGGAGGACAGACACTTTGGGGCAGGGGTTCAGGAGTCCCAGGCCCCATGTCCTTAGCAGTGTCATGGTGGTGGGACCACATGAAGGAAAGCTCTTCATCACTTCCCGGCAGACAGGAAGCAAAACAAGAGGGGCAAGAGAGGAGCTAGGGGAGAAGTGACTAAGAGCATGCCTCCAGGGACCTATGTCCCCTCAGCAGGCAGCACTTCCTACCTGTTACCACCCACCCAACAACCCCGCTGCATTATCCGCGCATCTAGGCACTGACCCGCGCTGATTGCTCAGGATCGATTTGTCTTTGGAAATCATAGACAAAAATCACAGACACGCCCAGAGTTGGGCTTTTCTAATGGTGTAGGTGATTATCAATTCCATTGAGCTGACAGAATTAACTATCAGAACTATGATACCATGACAGCGATCTGACCACCGAAAGGGTATCTCAGAGGCTAACAAGGAGGTAGATCTTACAGGGCGGGTACACTGATCTGGAGTGGGATGGGGGATGGTGCGACTTCAGCACAGTGTCCACAACAGTACCCAACTTCAGATCGACAAACTATCCATTTGTGGGGGTGGGGTTAATATCTTGGACTAAGTAGCTACAACCACAAAAACATGCTTCACAGTATGTGAGTGTGTGTGTGTGTGTGCGCACACACACACAAGCTACTCTTCCATTTTCAATGACAACAGGAATTTTTAGAGTACTACAGCACTCTATAAACAGTTTTTGAACACTTCAGCTGTGTCTCCTAAAGGGAGCACAGTAGATACATATCCGGGCCAACACTGTCTCCCCACAGTTTCTGTAGGTTCCAAGGGGCCTGGGCCAGGCACAGTGACTGTCCACGGCATGCGGCAGGTGGCCTCGGACAGCCTAGCCACCCTGGTGAGGTACTCCAGCACCGGCCCTGCTTTCATTTCTGCATCTCACAATGGCAGGCCTTCGCTTCTGATCTCCTTGATGTCCTTTCAGTTTCTCTGCATGGTTCACTCTCACCTCCTCTGTTCTGAGGAGCAGGAATGGGAAGGTTGAAAATGAAGCAGTGTTGCTTGAACTCACAGCACGGAGGGAAATTAGGATAACTTCTTAAACTCAGGGATGCCCATTACTGTCCATTCAGCACCATCCCAAGGCCCTGAGCCAGGCAGATGTTGCGGATGTATGCAGAAGATTCCAAACCAACAAGCAAACAAGGGATGGCTAGGTGACCAGCCATGACATCAATACCCAATGGTCACCTGCATACAGTGTAACTCCAGCAAGGGGCCAGTAATATAAAGAGTGCGTTTTTAAAGCGTTGTTTTCCAAAACAACAAAGATAATAAGGGCACCCGGGAATAAGGCCACAGGGCATGGACCATTACAGCATTCACCAGAAGGATGCTCTACAGAGACAGAGGATAGAGAGTGGAAAGGGGACTTAAAGCCACCACAGGAACATGTGGAGTGCACAGTGCCCAGGCTCATGCAAGACACAGCCCAGAAAAGAAAGACAATATTTGATTAAAGTTAAAATATCTGCTCCTTAAAATAAAATGAAATAAAAAGATGAACTCAAGCAGGAAAGGGAACCATGAGCAAGGACACTGATAGGCATCCAGAGAACCCAAGAAAGCACAGATAGAAAACCAGGCAGGAGTCAAATGTAAGCAAAGGTCACACCAGCAGACAGCAGAGGAGGAGCAGAAACATCACAGAGGAGAAAGAGCAGCCAGCCGAGGAGCACACAGGGAACACACAGTGGGAGAAACAGGGAGAGCACACAGCAGGAGCACACCAGTGGGCATACACAGAGGAGCACACAATGGGAGTACACAAGGGAAGCACACAGGGGGAACATAGTGGGAGTACACAAGGAGAACACAAGGTGGAAGCACACAGGGGGAGCACACAGTGGGAGCACACAGGGGGAACACAAGGTGGGAGCACACAGGGGGAACACATAAGAAGAGTATATAGAGGGAACACATTGGGAGGGGCACAGGGGAAGCCTACACACAATGGTGGAGGGGGAGAAACAGAGGAATATACAAGGGAAACACACAAAACTTAGACGTGGGGGCCTCTGATGCAGGGAGCCCATATCACAAGCACAGCATTCCACAACATTCTATTTGCAAAGGGCAATGGGCACCATGTGCCCAAGAGTGTAAAGTCAGTCTTGAGCTCACTGACCCATCCGAGGCATTGAGATTGGGTGCTGAATGGCCACACACATTTGCACAGGACATGTGTATAGAGCTAGCTTAAGGGACAAGAACCTGGGGCTGGTGAGATGGCTCAGTGGGTAAGAGCACCCGACTGCTCTTCCGAAGGTCCAGAGTTCAAATCCCAGCAACCACATGGTGGCTCACAACCATCCGTAACGAGATCTGGCGCCCTCTTCTGGAGTGTCTGAAGACAGCTACAGTGTACTTACATATAATAAATAAATAAATCTTTAAAAAAAAAAAAAAAAAAAAAAAAAAAAAAAGGGACAAGAACCTAGCTGAGGGCCTGTGTGCAAACACGTGGTCCTGTCTGGTAAAGCATCCTCTGCAACCACCCCATCTTTCATAGACCACAGACAAGGAAGTCGCTGTTTCTCACCTGGCACTCATGCACTCTCTGCCCCGCCCTCTGTCCTTGAACTCTAGAGGGAACCTAACCTGCTCTCAGAGGGCACGGGTGGACAGGAGGGACTCTTCGGTTTACGTGTTCACAGAACCATTTGCTGCTTCCCTTGTGTATGTGTGTTCTAGAAGGATGCCTTGGTCCATTTCACGGACTCAGTCATCTTATCTCAAGAAATGAGGATGAGAAGTTAGCGGCTCACTGGTGGGCCTGAGGATGGACAAACAGTTCTGCTGATCAGGCACAGCCCACACTAAAGTAGCAACTTGCACCAAGCCCAGATTGCAGGATTTTTTTTGGAAGAACAAAAACTAGTAACTTGGGTCCCGTGACTCCCTGGCCACATTTGGCTGAGACAGTAACTAGAGGTCAGTGAACCAGACCGCGTTCAGCACAGCCTGCCCTTCTCACATCTCACACCTACACCTCACCTCCTCCCCTTGCTGCCTGACCCTTGTTGGAATCTTCCCTTAAAAGCTCCACCCATACATAACTTTACTCAACTAAAAAGAAACACTCTACAGCCAAACATTCAGCAGCACATCAACTAGATACAACGTAGTTAGGGCTCCAGGAAAACAGGAGAACCTAGGTTGTGGTCCCCCAACCACTGATGGAGAGAGCTTTGCCAAGGGTATCTGCCAATTCTGCCTCTCCAGGGTACCCACTCCTGACTCCATGTCAGTACAGAACTGTGGAGTTTTTCTCTGCATGGGCACTTTCTCTTCTAATGACAGCTTCTGCCCACTTATTACAAAAGACCATGCAGAGCTGCAGAGGCCTGTGCGACCACAGGGCTGCTCCTAAAACCTGAAGCTACCTGCACGGATGCATCACATGCTAACAGTGGGGACTGGGGACAGCTTCTGCCACACCCTGGTTTTCGTTTTCGTTTTGTTTTGTTTTGTTTTGTTTGTTTTTCCCTCTTGAGTATCAAAAGTTACCAGCATTCAGGAGGCAGAGGCAGGTGGATCTCTGTGATTTTGAAGCCAACCTGGTCTACAAAGTGAGTTCCATGTAAAGAAACTCTGTCTATATAAAAAAAAAAGTTACTAGACTTGAAGATGGAGAGATGGCTTAGGAGTTAACTGAACTAGCTGCTCTTCCAGAGATCCTAAGCTTAGTTCCTAGGATCTACATGGCAGCTCACAGCTGTCCTTAATTCAATTCCCATGGGGCCTCTGTCCTATTCTGATGTCCATGAGCATCAGACAGCCACAGGGTGCACAGACATGTGTGCAAGCAAATACTCAAAACACATTAGGTAGCCGGGCAGTGGTGGCGCACGCCTTTAATCCCAGCACTTGGGAGTCAGAGGCAGGCGGATTTCTGAGTTCGAGGCCAGCCTGGTCTACAGAGTGAGTTCCAGGACAGTCAGGGCTACACAGAGAAATCCTTGTCTCAAAAAAAAAACAAAACAAAAACAAAACAAAACAAAAAACAACAACAACAAAAAACCCACATTAGGTTACTATACGTTGGCACTGAGGGTGTGGCTAGGGGATATGGCTGGTAGAATGTCTACCTAGCACGTACTAGTCAACGGAACACTGCCCTCCTGTGCCAGCATCTCCCCCCAAGAAATGTCCAAGCTAGAAAGACAAAGTTATTAAGCTTTAGGCTTCATTTCTGAAGTGGCTGGAACTTTGCCACTCAGGCGTCTATCATCTACAGTGATGTGTGGGGCCACATGACCAGGGAGCTCACAGGTTAGGGAGGAGTCCAGGGCACTCAGCAGGCAGCCTGTGGGACTGACGTGGGCCCTGTGGAGCTCCTAGCTTGAAGCTCTCTGCATGAGCCTGACTAAGCTTTCCTCTGCTGAGACTCTTCCTCATCTGGCCTGCCTCCCTCCAGCCCAGCCTCCTTTCCCAGACCTGCCTGGGGCTCACCACTCAGCATCTTCTCCGGGGACCTCTTGCACTCTGAACTTCATTGTGGCACCCATTTCCCATGTAACTCTAGCTGATGCGGTCTTCATTTAATGATCTGCCTAGGCTAATGAACCACTAAGGCAGCTTAGCAGTTAAGAGTGCTTGATGTCCTTATTTAGGACCCAATCTGCCTCTGGCAAAAAAAAAAAAAAAAAAAAAAAAAATCTCTGCAATCTACACCACACTTTTTGAGGGACTCTGACTTTCTGTGTCTCTCTCTAATAAAAGGCAAACCGGTTCACTCAATCGATCCCTCTAATTACACTGGAACAATGACCGAGATCAGAAATCAATCAATGGGAAGCCTGACTGGATCACCGGCACATGACTCTGTGAGAGTGTGTGTATATAAAACTGACACAGTGGCAGCATTCTCTACAGCAATGAGATACGCAAAGCAGAGGCAGGGGCTGAAGGATGCCACATGGCATGAGGACCCACATAAGGGAGCCCAGTGCAGCAGCTCAGACCTGTAATCCCAGTGCTGGAGAGGCTGCTTAGCAGTTAAAAGGGCTTGCTGCCCTCACAGAGGACCCAAATTCAGTGCCCAGCAGCCACGGGTGACTCACAACCACCTGTGACTCCAGTTCCAAGGCAGAGTGTTCTGGCAACCACTTCTGGCTTGCAGAGGCACTGGACACAAAGCGTGCAGGCACAGGTGCTGGACACACAGCGTGCAGGCACATGCACACACACCTGGTCGGTGGGGAAAGAAATCTTTAAAAAATAGGAGGGGGCTGGAGAGGTGGTTAAAAGATTAAGAATGGGCACTGGCTGCTCTTCTAGAGGGCCATTAGATTCCCAGCACCCACATGGTGGCTCACAATAATCTGTTACTCTGGTACTTTCTTAAAAATAATTAAGGATAAAGTGGAGAGCAATGGAGGAAGCCAGCCAATGTGGACCTCTGAACACAAAGCCGCAACCATATGCATGCCACACAGGTACACATGCACACTAAATAAATAAACTTGTTTTTAAAGCAGGGATGAATGTAATATCAGCGTATACTATTGAATGCTCCAGTCAGCAAATTGTTAGAGGAAGAGCACCCTTAGCCAGCCAGCAGAGACAGGGAGACAGAGGGCCAGCAGCAGCTGGGAGAGTCTGTGTCCTGCAGCATCTCTCTACCCCACTACTCTACACCCACTGCCACTGTCTTTTACTATAGCTCTCACCTCAACTTCCCAAAAGGAATGGAGACACTGCCCATTAATGATGCATGGTTCCTGGGTCCTTTGGGCTCTCTTTGGGCCTTTGGGCCACTGGCACCCTGATCCAATTGAGAGCACCTAGCTTCTTCGGCTTATTATCCTAAGTGATATGAAGCACTCTGGCCAGGAGGGAGGCTTCTGCCTGTCATAACCTGAAAGACTTGAGTGTGCCTCCACTCACACCTACTAACATCTAAAACATATCCTGCCTGTGTTTCTCCCATCCACATGTGAGGAAGAGAGGTAGCCATGGCAAGGCACCCAACTAGTCCAGTAGCCAGTCACAGGTACAGCAAGACCCATGTACCTCATCAGCCTGTCTCTCCATCCCTACAACTAAGTACAGATATGCCCAGGTGACAAGTGTACACTGCTGGACTTTGGCTGACAAACAAGATCAGACCATGCCAGACTCTAAACAAAGCAGCAAGACTGTCCAAAGAGGAACCGCTATTGCAACCGCCTGAAACAAAGCATCATGAGGTTAATACGCTCAAATTAACCCTGCAGTCACTATGAGGTTGTTCTAGGAGTGACCCATTGTCCAGTTACTCACTTTACAAATCAGGGGAAAATCATTTATATGGTCTCAGTGCTCTTCAGTTAGTGGATGAGGACAACCCCCACGGAGTCCGAAGGTAAATGTTTGACAGAACTCAGCCCAGCCCTAGAGCAGAAACTTCTTAATGAGAAGACTAAGCAGCTATGGGGCTCATGTCAGACAAGTCAGCAAGATGCCGCTGGCCTAATGTGGCCGGTCACACCCAGAGACAAGCTGTTCAAACCTCACCACCCACAGCATGAGATGGGAAACATCACAGAGGTATGCAAAGGCCAAAATGTGGTTCAGAGTCTGTCAGCGTTTGAGAGAAGGGAAAGTAGTGTGGGGTACACACAAGGAATGTAGGGAAAGTTGCCATTGCTCTGGCAAGAGAGAGAGTGTAGGGGATGCCAAGGGTACAGCACTGGATCTGAAAAAGCAGTGACACTGCAAAGCCGTCGGAGAAGGGAACACACACAGTTGGTACCAGCTCCATCCTCTGAAAGGCTGGACCAGTTAACCAGCACCAACTTGTTAGGAGTGAGCTTGGATTAACGATGCCATTCTGACTCCTGAAACAACAATAAACTTCCATCTTTGCTCATCCCATACTATACAAAGATCTTACTATGCCCTACCTGCCTCCAAGTGGGCCAGAGACAGACGTATACAGACTTTTACTGCCCTGACTGGGCTGGAGAAAATCAGAGTCCCTTTGCTCTTCATTTAAATCCTGGCTGTGGAGATTTGTGACATAATCCAGGACAAGTGGCTAGCCTTGCTCCTCAGACCCCAGTGTGGTTCAGAGTCTGTTAGCACAGAGTGGCAGCTATATGCCCCAGAAAAGAAGTAAACAACTCCTCTACTGCGGTAGATGCTCCTTTTGTAACTTCTGAAGTAGATTAGTTACTTTCTGTTCAGTTTCCCCAGTCCCCTAGAACACACAGGCACTGTCCTTCCCAGGTGCTGGGCCTGTTATCTGGGAGCAGCTTAGGGTGAGACAGAGACCTCCCTTCATCTCCAGCATCCCTCCCATCTTCCTTCCCTAGGAGACACTGTATTTAACCCACTTCCCACCAATTCCACAGGCAACTTCTAAGACCTAGACCTTCTGCCCTGCTGCTGTACAGATAAGAGCAGGTGGGGGCCACACACAAGGCCTCCAGTAGGTCCAGACTGAGCTAGGTCAGACATCCAGCTGACATCCACCTGCTGAACATAGCCACGCTGAGGAGCACAAGCCACCAAGACCAAAGAGAGGCTGGCAAAGCCATCCCATGTAACTGCCTTTGGAAACAACGTAATTACAAAGCACAGAGTGTGATACTAGGAATCAATCTTATAGGCTAAGTCCTAAAGTTGGAAGGAGTCCTGCTAACCTAATAAGGGGAAGGGACAGTAAGGGAGTGATCAAAGTGACCAAGTGCACAGAGACCCCTTTGAAAGGGGCACAGTCCATTCCCCAATGTCATCGAAGCAGAAAGAGCTGCTTCCACTCATTTCCAACAGCCACCAACCCAGCACCCCCAACCGGCACCCTGTGTCCAATCTCAGAATCCAAGATCTTGGCTCTGGACGAGTCATTCCAATCTGTCTCAAATCCAAGTAGCCTTCTCGTTTCCCAGGAAGAAGAACCCAGTCTCTTAAGTATTCTCTTAGAGAAGACTTTCCACACTGCTTTAAAAAGTTAGGTTTGAAAAGCCATTTCTAAAATCATTTCCCTGTGCCCCTAAACTTCTCTTGAAGTTAAAAAGGAAACTTGAATATATTTTCCACCCGGCTTAAGTGTTCACAATCCTCCTGTCGTAGGTACCTGGGGTCAACTGCTCCAGGGCTCCAGGCCCACCGTGGACAGGTGTTTTCCTCCAGAGGCTCTGGTTACTGAATGACCCCAGCGCCTGAGTGAAACGTGGAAATTCACAGTCGGCCTTTGGTCTCAACGCCAAAGTCAAGAAAAAAAAAAAAAAAAAAAACAACCGAGCCCTCGCACCTTCCTCCAGGGCGTCCCACCTGCAGCCCTCCCTCCGCGTTCAGCAAGCAAAAAAGTGAAACTAGCCCACAGGGCCCCGAAATCAGGCATGGGGGGCTCCCCCAGAGCGAGGAGCCGGGAGCCAAGCAAGGTTCCCCCCGGAGAGGGGCCCCAAGGCCGCCCAGGCCCTCTTGTCGGGCCCCGCATCCCCATCTCTACCCGATCGCCCGCATCCCCAGGCCGCCGCGCACCCCGCACAGCACCGGCGGGCCGGGCAGGCCGCACAGGGGCCGGGCGGGACCCGGAGCCTCCAGGCGCCGCGCTCTCCAGGCCGCGCGCCCCGCGGAGCGCAGCCGGCCACTGCGGCGGGGCCCGGCGACCGCGGGCGGGGGACGACCTCGGGCGGCTCGGCCGGTCTCGGCGCGGCTCACCTGCACTCCACCTGCTGGTCGCGGTTCTCGCGTCGGGCGCGCGCGGCCTGGGCCCGGCCCGGCCCTGCGTCGGGGCCTCAGCGAGTGCGGCGCCCGCCGCCCCGGGCCCCCATCGCCGCCCTCCGCCTCGGCGCCGCCGCCACTTCCTGTGCGCGGCGATCCCACAGTTCCGCCGGCGCGGGACGCCAGGCGCGGGGACGCGGGGACACGCGCGGACCGACGCGCGGGGGAGGAGTCGCGGCCCGCGGCGCAGCGGCGACCGCCTCGGCCAACGGACAGCAAGCGGGGGAGGGGACGCGAGGGGAGCCCCGCGGGAGCAGCCTCCACCCTCCTGGCCAGCGGGATGTTCCTAGACCCAGCCCGACTCCCTTTCAGCTGCCTGCGGTCCTCCCGGAGTCCCACTGGGGTGATCCTGGGCCCAGCTTGAATCCCCTCTTTCAGCCCCCTGAAGTCCTTCTGGGGTACTGCGGTGTTCCTGGGCCCAGCCTGGATCCCCTTGTCCCCCTGAAGTTCTTCGGGGTGTTCCTGGGCGGTACTTGGACCCCCGATGGTTCCCTGGAGTCCTCCTGGGTTGCCTCCCCCAAGAACTGGAATATTCCTAGGCCTAGCCTGGATTTGCCTCCGTTCAGCCTCCTGAAATCATTCTGAGCCTCAGCCTAGACCCCTTCCCAGTCCCGGAGGTCCCCTTGAGACCCAGGATGTTTTGATGGCTCAGGTTAGACTCCCCTTCCTTCTGAGTCCTCCTGGGGACGCCTGGAAATTTGGGGGTCCCCTGCCAATTAATTAGACTCCATTTCCCTTATCCTCCTAGACCCCATTCCCAACACACACCCCCATCATGCCCCCAAGTAAGGATCCCATCCTGGAATCCTGTAGGATTGTCCCCAGTGTCTGATAAGGCACCAGGATCGCTTTTCACTCCCACGTGCTGTACCCTTTGATTTATTTATAGTTGGCAACTGGCTAGCAACATTGTATCTACATCCGATCCAGGAGGAAACCTCAATTAACCTAGTCCAGGGTCTTCCTAGGGTCAGCCTTGGGTCAGAAGAGGGTCAGGACCCTTTTCTCTAAGAAGCCTGTTCCATCCATAGTGAGTCATCGGATCTGAGGACCAACAGCCACCTGAGCCTCCCTCCCTCACCAGGCAAGGGGCTGATCCTAAAACAGGCCAAGAAGGACTGTGCAGGCTCAGGTGCTGCATCAGGACCGGGCCATCTGCACACCACTTGAAACCTGTGTGGCCTCTTGCTTGTTCAGGCCTTGGGATCCAAGCCCTATTTTCCGAGTTCACTTGAAAACGACTTAGGCCATATACCACAGGGCGAGCTGCCTACCTGTAAAAGCTTCTGTTCTGGGGCAGGAACAGGAAAGTATGTGCCTTCTCATAATGTCACAATTTACTGAGTAATAAATCCCCAGCTCTCTTCAACTACATAAGCTGCTGTGACCACCAGCAAACAGGTTCTTTCACTCCAACACGATCTTAATTACTAACTTTAATAACTCATCACACCACTAGACTCCTTTAACAGGTGACAGGGTGGCTACAGAAGAGTTGAAGAGGTTGCATGACTCAGCCAAGCTGTCTGGAAGGCAGAGGCTGAGCTGACAGAAGAGAGAAACGGGGAAAGTTTAAGCATGAGAAGGGAGAACAACCCCTTATCCAGAGGGGTTGATGTTTATCAGCTGAAAGCTACATCTCAGCAGACTTTGCTATAAAGATTGCCTACATTGAGCCAAGGCTCCTCCCCCCACACACACACACATTTATTCATTTACATCCCAATGGCAGCCCCCCTCCTCCCAGTCCTTCCTCATACAGTTCCTCTGCCCACCCACTCCCCTTCTCTAAGAAGAGGTGGATGCCAACCCACCCTGGCATATCAAGTCACAGCAGGACTGGGCACAAAAACACATCCTCTCCCACTAAAACTGTACAAGGCTCCTTTTCAAATATTTCAAACAAAAGGGTTAAAATAGCACTTAAAGGCTGAAGTATCTTTAATGTTTGGGTTTAATCAAACTCCTTTCCCAACAGTGACCCCATAACTTAGTGGATTTCACAATGGAGATTATAGATTCTGTTTATAGTCAATACACAGGCAACTCCCATCTGTTCTAGCTAGCTCAGAAAGGATTTCTTGGACCCTTTTGGCCTATGTTTTGATCTTCTAAGCCTGTGATCCCACCTGGTCCTCCTCCAGCATTCAGGACAAAGAGGTAGGTGAATTTGAGGCCAGTCTGAATTTGAGGTGAGTTTGAGACCAGTCTGGTCTACAGAGCAAGTTGCAGGACAGCAAGGCTACACAGAGACAAAAACTTAGCACTAGCCACTAGGGAATGGATTATCCCTTGTCTCAAAAAGAAAAGGGGCATGGGGGAGAGTCAGAGACAGAGTCAGGGACAGACAGAGAAAAAGAAACAGAAAGAGGGTTCCTTAGAAAGCTTTTAAATGTGTCAGGCACTAAGGTGGCCCAGGTCTTCAATCCCAGCACTAAAGAGGGTGAGGCAGGGGGATTGCTTCAAGTTTGAGAACAGTCTACTACAGAGTGAGGGAGAACTTATCTCAAAGAAAGACTTTCAAAGAATATGAGTTGGGAATACATGGCCAAAGTCATATCCGTGACTTTTTAATAACACAAGTTTCTCCAGTTTAGTGGCACATGCCTTTGACCCCAGCGCTTGGGAGGCAGAGGCAGGAGAATCTCTTGAGTTCAAGGCCAGCTTGATCTATAGAGTGAGTTCCGGGACTGCCAGGGCTACACAGAGAAACCCTTTCTTGAAAAAGGAGAGAGAGAGAGAGAGAGAGAGAGAGAGAGAGAGAGAGAGAGAGAGAGAGAGAGACTTTCAGTCTTAGCAATCAATTGGATTCAAAATAGAGGAACTCCAGTCACCTCTGAAGCAGGCACTTCATTTCTTCAGTATCCTGACTTTCATAATTTCCAAAGATATATAGACAGCCTACCCCTACCAAAGGAATGGGTCACAGAGAAATCTGCCAGGCTCAGAATGGGCAGGAATCTCACAAACCCAATTCCTTTCTTTTTCAAAACAGGCACTCTGCTCAGACCTCAACTTTCCTATGCCTGGACTTAAATAAAAACTGGAAACAGACTGGGGCCCAGGCACCCTTACCCTAGGAAAAGCGGATTATCCTTCACAGTTACGCTTTTATGTGGTCTGGCCTTTGTCTAAGTAGCTGGAAATGCCTCCGCAGGTAGAAACACTTTCTGTACATCCTGAGGACCTGAGTTCAAATCCTGGAACCCACCAACCGGTGGAAGAAGAGAAACAACTCCACAAAGCCACCCACCCTCTGACTTCCATTTACTTTACAATGATGTTAGCCGCCCCCCCCCCATACAAAAATAATAAAAATTTGAAAAAAATGTGGTTTTGGTTTGAGGTCTGGGTGGAAATTTGTAAAGAAGGTACACTTGAAATACATGTGACTTTGAAAGCTCCTTCTAACCACTTCCCGAATGGTTGTTCGCTTAGTGTCCTGGTTAGCTTTATGTCGACTTAATATAAGCTAGAGTCATCTAAAAAGAGTGAACCTTAATTGAGAAAATGCCTCTCTAAGCTTCAGCTGTTGGCTGCCATTTTCTTAATTAGTGATATAGTGGGGGAGGGGCCAGGCCATTGTGGGTGGTGCCATCCCTGGGCTGGTTCTATAAGAAAGCAGGCTGAGCAAGCCATGGTGAACAAGCCAGTGTGCTTCATTCCTCCATCATTCCTGCTTCAGCTCCTGCTTGCCTTTCTGTTCTGGCCTCCAATGATGGACTACAATGTGGATGTGTAAGCTACTAAGTAAACTCCTCTCCAACTTGCTTTTTTGGTCAGCGTTTCACCACAGGAATAGAAACCCTAACCGAGACAATTAGGGAACTTGAACACTAATTTTGCTTGCTTTGGTAGCAGACCACTTGTTTGATGACCTGGCTTGGCTTCCTCTTTAGGTTTTGGGATAACCCCCATCTTGATGTGTGTGGCATGAAAGTATTTAGATTCATCTGGAGTCACTTAGCACTAGCCACTAGGGGATGGATTATCCCCATAACCCAGCAGGAATTTCCCAGAGACACCCCACAAACCACACTGGCGAGCACTCAAGCATTTACTTAGATTTAAATTTCCTGAAGACCAGCTGGGGCTGGAGATGTAGCTCAGTTGCTGGAATATTAACCTGAAGTGCCTGGAGCCCTGACTACATTCTCCAGCACTGCAGAAACCTGACATGGAAGTTTTGGGTCTGAACATTCCTTCATCTTGAAGGATCTGGGTTGTAGCTTTGTAGATTCCTAGGAGTTAAGTAGCATACCAGAAGCATAATTTGTAATAGCCAGAGCATATGTGAGGACAGTCGATGTTTTCTTTTGTTTGTTTTGTTTTGTTTTAAGGTGGCAAAGTAGTAAGACTATAAAACAGAGATCGAGGAGCTGAAGTTTGAAGAAACAGTTAAGGGAAACCTCCCGATCGATCACCCCCCTGCAGAGCAGCTCTGTGAGTAAGGGACTGCCAAGAACAGATCTCCTCAAGCGGCAGGAGCATCAACCATACCTAAGAACCATATGTCCTTGGCTTCGATTACTTCTAAAAGGGACACAAGGGTTGAAGGAGCCCTCACCATGTTAGGTCACCAGGCTGTCCACTCGTGTTTTGACTGTGACCAAGTTTACAAAGTTGTCTGTATGAATCTTATGGTTGGGAACTCAACAAGGCTGGGCACAAATGCCATCAGTGCCTGGGTCATAAGCATGGCTTGTTTCCATTTTAGAGCTTTCATTTGAAATATCTTTAAAAAAAAAAAAAAAAGGTTAAGGGGGGCTGGAGAGATGGCTCACTGACTGCTCTTCCAGAGGTCCCCAGTTCAATTCCCAGCAACCAATAGTGGCTCACAACCATCCAGAATGAGATCTGATGCCCTCTTCTGGGGTCTCTAAGGACAGCTACAGTGTTCTCACATTAAATAAATAAATAAATAAATAAATCTTTGGGCTGGAGTGAGCGAGGCCGGAGAGAGGAGGAAAAGTACCTGAAGACAGCTACAGGGTACTTACATATAATAAATAAATAAATCTTAAAAAAAAAAAAAAGTTAAAAAGGAATACTGAAGGCTGGAGAGATGGTTCAGCAGTTAAGCATGTACCTGAACTCTGTTCCCAGCACCCAGAGTCAGGAGACTCACAACCTCCTGAAACTCCAGTTCAAGGGTATTCAATGCCCTTTTCCTGGTCTGTGTGGAACATAACACAGTAGTAGTAATCATTGTCACCGTAGTAGTAGTAGTAAAAATACATACATACATACATACATACATACATACATACATACATAAAACCTAAGCCTCCTCTACCCCACTGAGTGCTGAGACTTCAGGGGGCATTGAAACAGTCGCCCAGGAGCTACTTCTGCTGAGGAGCATGGACTCCACCCATGAGCCTCTTCCTCCAACGATCAGATCATCACCCCATTCCTTTCTCTCTCACACTTGAGGGGGTTTGGTTTTGTTCCTTTGGGACAGGGTCCCCTGCAGGCCTCCACAGGACTGCTGGGATGGCAGGCCTGTGCCACCTCCACCAGCTGAGAGTCAGGGATCCTGACTTCCCCTACATCTAGACCCTGAAGCTGATGCAAATGACAAGACACACCCCCACGGTCCACCTGCCAAAGAACAAGGTTCTCTAAGGGCTAGTGTGGGTGGGAATTCTACTTCCCACAAACCCAATTTTTCTTTTTTAAAAGAAACAGGGCCTCATTGAGGCCCTATCTTCTTCTACTTGGGCTCAAATTAAAAACTTATCTGGAGCTAGCCTGAGGCTCAGGTTCCTTCCTCCTCACTTTCTGGAAAGCACTGTGTGCCTATTTTTAGTGAGTGAGGAATCAGGCTGGCTCCTCCTTCAACCCCTCCATTTGGCCAAACTGATAATAAATCCATTGTTCCTTACCAATTTCTTTTGTTTTTGTTTTTTTCTAAGCGGGGGGGGGGGTCTCTCTGTAGTCCTCCTGGCTGTCCTGGAACTCCCTATATAGACCAGGCTGGTCTTGAACTCGAAAATCCCACCTGCCTCTGCCTCTGCCTGTGCTTCCCAAGTGGTAAGATTAAAGACAGATACCCATATCCACACCCTTCCTGGCCTCCTTCCAGCCATTACCAGTTTTTGTTTCCTAGTTTCTTATAAAATACAAGAAAGCCATTTGGCAATTTTGACAAATCTATGCACTAGTAACATTGTTGCTTCCCACAGTGAAGGCATTGGGGCCACAGAGGCGACTGATCCAGGAGAGTAGCCCAGACAACTAGAAGTGAGAGCAACCTCAAGTTATGCGAAAGTACACCCACTACCTGAGCTGCTTGGTGTCCTTTCACAAGCAAGAGAATTTGAACTCTTCCTGGGAACTCAATATTTCTAAAGCTTTTACCTATGTGGGCCATTCTTAGTAATCCAAACTCAAAGACAAAACTTCCCACAGGAACATGCAGGTGTGCTGGCTTAGAGCCCCACCTGTAAAACCCAGAAACTAGACACCCTCTGAAGGCCCAAGGTCACTCGGTTTAAACTGCAAAACACCTGTTTAAAATATTCCTAATTTAAAACACTTTCCAGTGTTTTAATGTGCCAGTTCTGCATGCCACACTACAGTATAAGGTCGATTCATTTCAAATAAAAATTCAACAGTTGGTTACAGAGCAGCAGCCAGGTAGCAGGGTTAAGGCTGACCAATTTTCTAAGCTACTCAGAAAAAAAACAAAACAAACAAACAAACAACAAAACAACAACAAAACCCATACAATTTTCCTTTTCTTCATTCTCTTTTTTTAAAGATTTATTTATTTATTATATGTAAGTATACTGTAGCTGTCTTCAGACACTCCAGAAGAGGGCATCAGATCTCGTTACAGATGGTTGTGAGCCACCATGTGGTGGCTGGGATTTGAACTCAGGACCTTTGGAAGAGCTGTCGGTGCTCTTAACCACTGAACCATCTCTCCAGCCACACCTGTTCTCTTTCTTAAGCAAGTTTCCCTGACACTTGGAGCTTCCTTGCTCTTGGTGGCTCACTCCCTCACTCCCTTTCCATGTGGCTACTTACCAGTCAGGCTGGCCCTGAACCCACCATGACCATACCACAGAAGCTGGCTTCTCTTGGCCTAGCCAGTATTTGTATTGTTTTCTTGTTAGGAAAACCAAGATGCCCACTTCCAATGTCAACTGTGAAAAGAATTCTGGCCAGAGTGGCATTCAGTGACCGTGTAAAAGTCTTCAGGAGTTGCAAGTTGGCACTGGGGCTCCTGCAGAGCTGACCAAGGAAACTGTCCTCTTGAGTGGCTCTAATTCTCAGCGAGAAATTTCTGGCGACCTGTTCCACAGATTCATAAACCGAGTATGAGTGTGGAGCCCGAGACCAAGTGACAGAGGCTACCCACCTCTGACCCAGAAGGACCTCTCAGTTCCAAGGTGGCTTCACCACAAAATGACATGTCTCAGTCTCCACAGGTCGGGGGCAGGACAGGCATTGGCCACACATGCTCCTGGAGCTGCTTGGCAGGGACATTAGCTCCTCTAGCTGCCAGGAGACTACAGGCCAAGGCTCAGTGCCATCCTGGCCCCCAGACAAGAACAGTACACCCCGGGCCCTAGGTTGTTCTGTTGTAAAATGAGGCAGTTTGTGTTATATGTGTATCAAGGCAGTCCCAGGCCCTAGGCAAATGGGCTTCTTTAAAGGTTTGTTTTTATGTTTTAATTATGTGGGTGAGAGAGAGTTCAAACGTGGGTATGCGTTGGCCCTCAGAGGCCAGAGGTATTGCATCGCCTGCAGCTGGAGTTACAGACAGTTGTGAGTCACCCTGTGTGAGTGCTGGCAAGTAAGCACACATATTCTGCAAGAGCAATATGCACGGCTGTGCCATCTTCCCAGCCCCCCAGAGGAGGTATTTTTAAAAGCTGCGAACTGTACACAGATGTCAACATTTACCCAGACTGAAAGTAACTGCTGGAAACTCACGGACGCTACCCAAAAAGATGGAGGTGTTAGGTGGTTAGATGCCCGTGATAGGAAAGCAGGAAGAGATATATAACTTTTTCGGGAAACAAATTATTGTAAACAGAACCTTCTGCAGAGGCAAATAACTTATAACAGGGGTTCTTCTTGGTACAGATTGGAGCCCCAGGATATACTGAGCCATGGCTTGTGGAAATACCAAAATGGCAGATATTTTTGTGTATTGATCAGGGGTCTCTAGAGCAACAGAACCTATAGAATGAATCCCTCTCTCTCTCTCTCTCATATATATATATATATATATATATATATATATATATATATATATAATGATATTTATAATATATATAAATTTACAGACATATTATCTATATAAATATGTATAAAGATAAAATATATACATATATATGAAGGTAATTTATTTGAGTAACTTATAGGTTGCAGACCAGCTAATCTAACAATGTCTGGCTGTAAACAGAAGGCCCCAAAAAAGCAGTTGCTCAAGCCGTGCGAGGTGACGCACCCCTTTAATCCCAGCACTCGGGAGGCAGAGGCAGGCAGATTTCTGAGTTCGAGGTGAGCCTGATCTACAAAGTGAGTTCTAGGACAGCCAGGGCTACACAGAGAAACCCTGTCTCGAAAAAACAAAAAATAAAAAAATAAAGTAGTTGCTCAGTCCATAAGGCTGGATGTCTCAGCTGGTTTTCAGCAGATGCCAAAGAAGTAGGCTCTAATGCTAGTGAAGGAATGGATGTGCTTGCAAGGCCAGGGCAAGCAGACAACAAGCAGAATCTTCCTTCTTCCATCTTTGTAAGGGCTTCCATCAGAAGGTGTGGCCTAGATTAAAGGTGAATCTTCCAACCTCAAGATCCAGATCAAAAGCGTTTGTCTTCCTACCTCAAAGGTTCAGACAAGCAGATTCATCTGCTTCAAACCAAGCAAAAATGATCTCTTGCAGGACAGTGGTGGTGCTCACCTTTAATCCCAGGACTTTGGGGGCAGAGGCAGGAGGATCTTTGCATTTGAGGCCAGCCTAGTCTACAGAGCTAGTTCCAGGACAGCCAAGGCTCCACAAAGAAACCCTGTCTGGAAAAACACAAACAAAAGCAACAAAAACAAAACAAAATCTCTCCCAGGTTTGCCCTCTGTTTCTGGATTGTAGTTCATTCCAGATAGAGTCAAGTTGGCAACCAAAAATATCCGTCACTGCTCTTTATGATTTCCTTTGGCTGGTTGAGAACATAAAGCTGACTTCTCTTCATGAAATGTGAAGAAACCTTGCCCAACCAGCATAGAGATCAGGGTCAGGCCACAAGAGCTAGAAGCCAGATCTTGATGGCAGCAGACCCTGGGCTAGTGCCCAAGCTGTGGGGAAGCTTTTTATGCAGCCACAGACGCCCTACATTTGAATCTAGGCTCCTCCTCTAAGTCGGAGGAGTAGCTGATAATCTCGGTATCCCATGGAGACGGTGACTTGGGCACCCTCTACACAAAGCCTAAGCAGGTGATATCCAAGAGCTGCCATCAGCATGCCCTCGGTGACTTCTATAGGAAGCTGGGGTGGGAGAGAGGGAGGGCAACCAGCCAGAGGAACAGAGAGATAGGGAGGACAGAGTGAGCCTCCTGAGGCCCAGAGTAAGGCTGCCAACACACACCTTACAGAAGCCCAGCCAGGCGGGGCAGTACCTGGCCTGGCATCATGGCAGGATGCTCCTGGAGGATGCTTCTCTTTGACCCTGGGTCTGAGGCTCCATCTGCCCAGTCCTTATCATCTGTGGACTTAGCAGGGCCTCCTGTACTCTAGCAAGCCCTGGGTACCCTAAGTCCAGATAGAGCCTGGGGATCGCAGATCTCCTGTTGACTTACTATTGCTGTGATAAACCCTGACAAAAAAGCAATGCAGAAGCCGGGCGTGGTGGCGCACGCCTTTAACCCCAGCACTCAGGAGGCAGAGGCAGGCGGATTTCTGAGTTCGCGGCCAGCCTGGTCTACAAAGTGAGTTCCAGGACAGCCAGGGCTACACAGAGAAATGCTGTCTCGAAAAACCAAAAAAAAAAAAAAGAAAAAAAAAGAAAGAAAAAAGCAACACAGGAGAGAAAGGGCATAGTTTAGATCACAAATCCAGGCTTCAGTCTATTACTGTAGGAAGGTCACAGGAGCAGGAACTCCAGACAGCAAGCAGGGCACATCACATTCCACAAACAACAGCATAGAGAGAATGACCTTCTGCCTAGGGAATGGAACCGCCCGCAGTGGGCTGAGTCTTCCTGCATCGACTAACTCAAGATAATCCTCCACAGCATACCGATAACCCAAGGCAGATGATCCCACATGGAGACTCTCTTCTACAATCTTAGATTGTATCAAGTTGACAAAGCTAACCACTGAAGTGGAAACTTCTAGTTCCTTTGGAAAGTTGGTTAGGTCAAATGATGTTTTGCTGGAGCACACAGGTAAAGGGATGTTTTGCCATAGCAAACATGTGAAAGGACCTGTGATGATGGAGTATAAATATGACCCACAGTCAGTGGGAGATGAGTACTGAGCATTGCTTTGGTTTGCTCCGCCTCCCTATTCTTTGCTAACAGCACACATGTATTGGTTCACCTGACATAGTGTTATTGAGCAAACTTGTGATAACACCGCCATTAAGACAACCTTGCCCAAGAACTGCTCATGAGGTTCCTGTGGCAGCTTGTTGCTTCTGCTGCCTCGCCTCAGGCCACTTGGCAAGCCTGGCAGCTTTTTCAGGATTGAACTACAGCTGCTGGTTCAAGACTGGAGTCTACCTGCCTAGCGGTCTGGTCAGCAGCTGCTGAGTCCTATTTGGTGTTTGCTATGGGACTGAACTGCTGACCAAGAAGATTGAGCTCGCCCTCAAAGAACTATTGCTGAACAGGTCCACTTCCCCCATATCTCACTGACTTTTCTCCTCTGCTACCTCTGCTGGATGGTGGGCTAGAGTGGAGGTTGAACCCTTAATAAAAGTAGGTTGCAAAAACTTTATGCCTACAAACCACCACTACTCCCTTGGGTTAGAAATGCAACTGAAAGGGGCTGGAGAGCATTGACTATTCTTCCAGAGGTCCTGTGTTCAATTCCCAGCAACCACATGGTAGCTCACAACCATCTGTAATGGGATCCGATGCCCTCTTCTGGTGTGTCTAAAAACTGCTATAGTGTACTCAGGTACATAAACTCAATAAATAAATCTTTAAAATAAAATTAACATTTGCTTTTAGGTCTGGGGATATAGCTCAGCAGTAGAGAATTTGCCTGCCATTTGTGAAATTCTGCATGCCTTCTCAGACACACCCCCCCCCCAGCTAAGGGGAAATACTGGGCCTTTCAAAACTTTGTCCATATCTGGTTGCTTCCTCTCATCATCTAAATCCCAACTCCAGCTGTAGAGGTAGCGCCAGAGAGTTGCAAAATGAATCTGTTTATGTTCCCTTTTTTCCTGGCACACAGATTGCTGAAGTCAGAACCGGTGGGAGGGTGGGTATGATATGAGGAAGCCGTGTCTCTCTGTCAATCAAGAGGAGGCTCTGCTGGGTATGGGGTTCATACCACCAGCCAGCAGTGTGGACCAGCCTGCATCTCAATTTCTGGTCTGATCAAAGTGGGGCAGGAGCCACTGCCTTAGTATCTCAGTGGCTTCTAGGGTGACCAATCAAATTCACACTGACTTCAGAGCTTTCTCTGAAACTCAGTTCCCCACTTACTAATCACCTCTATGTAAAGACTTAGCCTATCTTTGTTCTTCTCCTAAGCCTGCTTAGCCCTCCCATCCCTCCCTCCTCAGTAAAGTGTGTGTGTGTGTGGGGGGGGGTGTCCTACAACCATCCCTTTATTGCTCTGAGCTTTATTCACCATTGAAGTCCTAGCTGGAAGTCCTCTCTACTGGAACTACAGTACCCCACTCCTAGGCAGCCCCAGAAGATTCCGTTCATTCCACTGTCTGTACAAACACAGACAGGATAAATTGCCATTAGGTACCTCCTAGAAATCTCTGGACAGTGCAACCCTGGACCGCACGTCTTTTCTTGCTCATGGCTGTCCGCGCTTGTAGGGCTGCTATAGCCATGTGTAGATGTGACTGAACAAAAAATTCATAGCCCCACCCCACCCCACCCCAGGCTGGAGATCAAGGTGCCCAAGGCTGGTGACCACCCTCCAGTCTCACATTTCCAATGTCCCCACTCCAGCCTCTCCTCAGTTTGCACACATTTCCAATGTCCCCAAAGTCATTTTTTTTTCCTTTATCCAAGTCATTTACCATGAGACATAAGTGGTTGATTTCGGAAGATGGTCATTGAAAAGCAAGATCTTTTTAATCTCCCCCCACCCCTGTTTTTTCGAGACAGGGTTTCTCTGTATAGCCCTGGCTGTTCTGGAACTCACTCTATTGACCAGGCTGGCCTCGAACTCAGAAATCTGCCAGCCTCTGCCTCCAAGTGTTGGGATTAAAGGCATGTGCTACCACTGCCCGGCTAATCTTTTTTTAATTTGTTTTATTTTATACATGTGAGTGAGTACACTGTAGCTGCCTTCAGACACACCAGAAGAGGGCATCTGATCCCATTACAGATGGTTGTGAGCCACCATGTGGTTGCTGGGAATTGAACTCGGGACCTCTGGAAAAGCAGTCAGTGGGCTTAACCAATGAGCCAACTCTCCAGCCCAAGCAAGATCAAAAGTAAAATTTTAGCTAGTAATAGCAGCATGAGAGCTTGAGTTTGATTCTTCATTGAAGCCTGTTTTGTGACCTTCTCTCTTTCCTTGTGAAGAACACGTCAGGAATTTGGCCTTTTTCAGCAGGAGACCTAATAGCTCTAGAAAAAAAGTCTATTTACATAGGAAATGGACTGGCCAGGCAGTGACAGTCAAGGTTGGAGGAGCTTGCTGAGGTGTGCTTGTTGCTGCTAAGCTGATAAAGTTATCGTCATAGCTCAGCATCAGCACCGTCACAGAGATATGAGAGGGATACATACATCTGAGTCGGAAGTGTAGTCCAACTGTACCAGTTTAAATGTCAAGAGAGTAAGCCCACTACGCGCTCAGCCAGTCTGGGATTCTCCATGGTGATCTCAATGGTTTTGCTGGGGGCAGGCAGAGGTCATCAGTGTTCAGCTGCCAGAATAGAAGGTGAGACATTTTCCTGTTGGAGGAGTGAAGGAAGATGAAATATTGTTACTTGTGAGTTGTTTAGGAGCCCACTGCCCCAGCCTGGGACTGAGAACAAAGCAGAACAGCCCCCAGGCATGCCAGGGCAGGGCTGTTGTTAAGGCATTCCTAAAAACATCTTGACTGTAAAGATGAAAAGGTATGCAAGGACCAGCAGGGCTATATTATCTGAGTCAACACCACCTGGCCGGAACCTCCCCTCTGTCTACTGCCCCTTGACGCCAGGTAAAGTCATACATCAACTGGTTGCTATGTGAACAAAGATAAGCCCCCAGCCCACAGGAACAAAGTCCTGATCTTTGTAATCTTTCTGTTAATGTTTGAATAAGCCAATAGTGTGTCGCTATGCTGAATTCCACACCCCTAAGCCCCTTACCCCATAAAACCCCCTAGCTTTCAAGCCTCGGGGCCGACATCCATTATCTCCTGTGTGGGATGTGTGCATGTCGGTCCGGAGCTCCGTCATTAAACGTCCTCATGTAATTACATCAAGAGTTGGTCCTTGGGGCTAGTGAGATGGCTCAGTGGGTAAGAGCACCCGACTGCTCTTCCGAAGGTCTGGAGTTCAAATCCCAGCAACCATCCGTAAGGAGATCTGACTCCCTCTTCTGGAGTGTCTGAAGACAGCTACAGTGTCCTTACATATAATAAATAAATAAATTAATTAAAAAAAAAAAGCCGGGCGTGGTGGCGCACGCCTTTAGTCCCAGCACTCGGGAGACAGAGGCAGGCGGATTTCTGAGTTCGAGGCCAGCCTGGTCTACAAAGTGAGTGCCAGGACAGCCAGGGCTACACAGAGAAACCCTGTCTCGAAAAAACCAAAAAAAAAAAAAAAAAAGAGTTGGTCCTTCGTGATTTTTTGGGTACACGCCGAATCGGGAATTGGGTGGGGGGTTCCCCACTAGATCTAACAGGAGGAACTCAGGAAAACTGTCCTACCTTGGCAAGGCAGAGTAGGGCAGTCAACCCAACAGTGTCTACAGTTTGGGCAGGGCCCTGGTGGCGGACAAGGCATGGGATAATTCTTTACTCAGTGACCAGCATGGCCACAGTTAAAGTAAGCTCAATCCAGGCAGCATCCATTCCCTCCCCAGGGAGAGACAAGTGGTTAGCCATGACTAGAGACAGAGTACTGAACAGATGAAACAGAGAGACAGAACTAGCAAGGAGGCAGCCAAGGGCAGAGTGAGGGGGTGGGGTGGCGAGAAAGAGACTTCAAAGTGTGTAACCAGTACTTGTGACACCAGCACCGTGCTTTGTTATGCTGATAGGCACTATAGGTAGCCATATGTCCCTTCCACCAAAGTAAAGAAAGTTAAAAAAAAAAAAATCCGCTTTGGTTTTTTGTTTTTTGTTTGTTTTTTTTTTTTTTTTTTGAGACAGGGTTTCTCTGTGTAGCCCTGGCTGTCCTGGCACTCACTTTGTAGACCAGGCTGGCCGCGAACTCAGAAATCCGCCTGCCTCTGCCTCCCGAGTGCTGGGATTAAAGGCGTGCGCCACCACGCCCGGCGGAACCACCAACTTCACAAGTTCCAGAGGAATTTTGGATTTTATGTAACCACCAGTAACCAACCCTCTTACAGTCTGGGTTGAGCTCATTCCTGGATGTTTGGAATGCCTTTTGAGGAGTGGGGAACTGGGAGTTTTCCTTTGGTCCTACTAACAAGGACACCAGTCAGTTGGGTCAGGGCCGCCAAAGGTAACCTTGTTTTCACTTAATTGGTTCTGTAAAGCCTTTTCTCCAAAGACAGTCCCACCCTGAGCTCTTAGGGGTCCACAGGAGCCCTAAGAGGGCTGGAGAGGCCGCCTCTCTGCCCCAGAGGGAGCAGAATAACTCAAACAGCAGCCTATAACTTTTGTGTCTCGAACATTGTTAGAAGTTTCCTGAGTCCAGCCATCGCAGGAACAACCTCGGACTTGCTGACAGGGTCAAAGCTGAGTTCACCTTCCCAGGGCCTAGAACCCAACTCCTGCCTGCTTGTTCAGGTGTTTCATGCCAGTCTGTTAACCAGTAAAGGGTATAAAAAGGGAAGTTGCTGTTGTCCCATTATCTAAACTAAGGTACGCAAGTCGTAAATGCGTTGCTTATCTTAATTGACTTAATTGGCAGCTTGCAGCCCCCCAGTTCCCTTATCATTCTAAGTTCCAATCCAGAGTCCAGGAGGGACCTGGCTGTCACAGGTGACACAAGGACCCTGAAACCAGGTGACCCGGACAGGGCACAGTCATCTCCATTAACTTCCTTGTTTAACTGCTTGTGTCAAAATATGATTGGTCAATTCACCAGCCCACCCCACTCCACTCCCCCTCGCTTTGTGTTCCTATACAAATGTACAATTTCCCTTCGGGGAGGAGGTTCATATCCCGAACTGGCCACCTCCCTGCGAGTGCAGGAAATAATGCTTTGGTTTTCCAGCTTCTGTCTCTGACAAGAGTTTCCTCAGATTCTACCAGGAACCCTACAGCTCGAGTCTAACAAGTGTTTTCTGCATCATAATACACGTCACAGAAGACAAAGATGTGGAGGGAGGAAAAAACCTTAATAGAAGCTGACTAGAAGCAAACGCACTAAGGAGCCACACACTGCCCTGGTCAACTGGAGTCCCTCTTGATACCTTCTTCCTTCCTATGGCCACCACTAACACCCCTGGGGAGGCAGCAAAGGGAATTGGAGACCCGGCAGCAAAGGGAACACAAGAATACTAACAGCAACAAAGGCTGACAAAGGGTATCCCACAGCTCCCACTACCCCACCCCTCCCAACCCAGGGAACTCCCTGTCTAAGGGAGAGCTTAGCTGCTTCAACTCAAGGAGTCAGGGTTTCGGCAGACTCTAGTGTTTTAGTCAGGGTTCCTATTCCTGCACAAACATCATGACCAAGAAGCAAGTTGGGGAGGAAAGGGTTTATTCGGCTTACACTTCCATACTGCTGTTCATCACCAAAGGAAGTCAGGACTGGAACTCAAGCAGGTCAGAAAGCAGGAGCTGATGCAGAGGCCATGGAGGGATGTTTTTTACTGGCTTGCCTCCCATGGCTTGCTCAACCTGCTCTCTTATAGAACCCAAGACTACCAGCCCAGGGATGGTCCCACCCACAGGGGCCTTTCCCCCTTGATCACTAATTGAGAAAATGCCTTACAGTTGGATCTCATGGAGGCATTTCCTCAACTGAATCTCCTTTCTCTGTGATAACTCAGCTGTGTCAAGTTGACACAAAAATAGCCAGTACACTCTAGTGATAGCATAATGACAACAGCTACCACTTAAGAGGCTCTCAAGGCAGCCCTGAGGGAAGTATCCCTTGGTACCCCAGAGGAGGGTATCAGGAGACTGTCCTACAGAGTTTGTTTGCTCAGCCTCCAATAAACATTTGGAATGAAAGAGGAGGAAGGACCACGCACTGGCCACCTACTCTACCCCCAATTAATTATCTTGTCTAGGGAGGCTACAAGTTGAATGGGGGTTCTTGGGCAGAAGCAAACCAAGACTGACTCCTTGTGGGTGTGCAGGCCAGCGTGGGCCACGGTGCCCTTTCTTGTCTCTTCCTTCCCAGGATCTGTGTGTAGTCTTGGCTTTGTGTGCGAAATGGCCAGATTTCCTACAAAGCCTCCCTCTGGCTCTTCACCTTGTTTGCACTCTGCAGAAATGGGGATCCGAATCTCTACCCTTCAGCCCTTCAGAGTTAGGGGAACAAATGAGACAGAAGGGAGCCCCCTCCCCAACTCTGTCCCTGCCAAGGAGCCTGAGCACTGAGTCCCTCCTCATACCAGGCTCTCTTAGCACAGAGTGGCATGAAGGTGGCTGGCTGACTGTGACAGAGGAAGGCCCTCCCTGGGGCTTAGCAGGATGAAGTGAGCGTGCTGGGCGCCCCACAAAGCCAGGACTCTATAATTGAGCTCTCATTAATAACACAGCCGGCAACCTGCAGAGAGCAACATTTGATCCCAGCAAGCGTTTATTTTAGAACCCAAGAGGTCAGGGGTCCAAATGAAATCTCTAACCACTTGCTGTGGTAGAGATGGGGTTTGGATTCAATGGGTTCCCATGGACCGATGGCCTACACAGCCACCGCCATTCTTTCGCCTCTCCAGATACCAAATACCCGGGCTTGACTGGTTGCACGCCTAGCTTCAGTGGCTGCAATCAATGGAGCTCAGGCAGGTGAAGGCATGTGTGCCCCACCGAAGACCAGTCCATCCAACTACCAAGGCTCATTCCTCATTCCGAGCCTCTAATCACTGAGCACTAAACTGGCCCCAGAGCCAGAGTTCTCCCAGCAAGGCTCAACTTTGTCTGGGGACCTTGCACCTCAGACAGTCTGTACCTCCAGGCTGGTCTGACAAACAGAGGGACAGATCAGGGCCTGCACATTCCTATTGCCCTGGTGTGGGTAAATGTCACTGGTTAGGTGGAGTCCTGAGGTGCTTGCCAGCATTCTTCCCTCTGCAGTCACAGTCAGCGAAGACGTTAAATGTCTCCCTTCACCAATACCAGGCTTTAATTTATGTACATTTTTTTAAAAAAACAACTTTTGGACAGGTGTTACAACTTACTACATATTGATAGAAAATTAAACATATTTGGGGGTGGAGTGGGGATGTTCAAAACCCTTGGGGACTATTTTGAAGCAATTTAAAAACCAATCTCGTGGAGCTGCGATGCTAATTATAAATAATTAGCTACTGAGAGAATACACACTGTTCTATGGGTTTGGCTTTCTGGGGGTGCCCACAATTAGAAGGTGTAACCTCTAGACAGCTGCTAAAAAGGTGCCAGACAGCCTCAGAATCCACATTGGTCCTTCCCCAGAGTGATTAAAAACTTGGAACTATACTTTTGTTTTTGTTGTTGTTGTTGCTAACTCAGGAGATTCCTTGCCCACCCTTCTCCCAATTCTGGCTTTTCTGTCTGACAGGAAGCTGTGGGAGTCCTTAGATCTGTAATCTCCTGAAATCAACCTGGGCCAGAATTTACATCCTGATCCCCAGCTGGCAGCTAACTGTGTATCATCTACTGGGCAGGTTTCCTAACCTCTCTGACTCTCAGTCTCTTCACTTCAGATGGAGAAAATCATAGTGTCTACTTCTTAGCAGTGTAGCTAGGTAGGGATGAGCACATGGTGTGCCCAGAGGTCTCGGGATAACCACCGATGATAGCCAAGCCCGAGTGGAGCTAGCCTAGACTCTATCCACCACCTGTATGATCAAGGGTTGCTTTGCAATTTGAATAATTTGCTCATTCAACTGTGAAGCAATAACAATAAAAGGCAGTCCCCATGCCTGCCTGGTTTTATGTCAACTTGACACACTCTGTGTGTTCAGATACTCCAGAAGAGGGCATCCGATCTCATTACATGATGCTGTGAGCCACCATGTTTTTGCTGGGATTTGAACTCAGGACCTTTGGAAGAGCAGTCAGTGTTCTTAACCACTGAGCCATCTCTCCAGCCCTACAAGGCATTTTCTTGAGAGCTTGTTTGGAGGTTCTAGCAGGGGAGCACAGCTACCCTTAACGGAAGACCAGTCCTCCTCTATTTGAAGAAGGTTCTTCTCCTCATTGACAGAGTGTGCAGCTTCAGGGAGGATGCACACGGAGCTGTGGGGGAGGAAGGGCACATCAGCCTAGCCAGTCAGGTCAGCCAAACCAACCCTAGTGATCAATGGGGTAACAGATGTGGCAGCTATATCGCCCTCACATCGTGTAAGGCAGTTTCTTAATTAGTGACTGATGGGGGAGGGCCCAGCCCATTGTGGGTGGTGCCATCCTTGGGCTGGTGGTCCTGGGCTCTAAGAAAGCAAGCTGAGCAAGCCAAGGAAAGCAAGCCAGTAAGCAGCACCTCTCCATGACCTCAGCATCAGCTCCTGCCTCCCAGGTCCTGTCCTGTGTGAGTTCCTGTCCTGACTTCCTTTAGTGATGACCAACAATGTGGAAGTGTAAGCTGAATAAACCCTTTCCTCCCCAGCTTGCTTTTTGGCCATGGTGTTTTTGTAGCAGCAATGGAAACCCTGAGTAAGATGCAGCCTGAGAGCAAGATTATAGAGAGGCTATGTACAAGTGGCAAGCATGCAGGCAGGTGCATGGGTGGGGAAAAAGGGGAGGGAAGAACAGAGTGGGTAGCAGGGAATAACAGGGAGGAGTGGGGGGCTGTATAGCTCAGGTGTGAGAGCCATTATGATAAAGGATTCACTTTCAAAAACAAATAATAAATCCAAGGCCCCTGTTACAGTGAAAATGGCTCAATAAAAACTTCAAATTCAGGCTGGAGAGATGGCTCAGAGGTTAAGAGCACTGACTGCTCTTCCAGAGGTCCTGAGTTCAATTCCCAGTAACCACATGGTGGCTGACAACCATCTGTAATGGGATCTGATGCCCTCTTCTGAAGGTAGTTACAGTGTACTCATATAAATAATATTTTGTAAAAAACAAAAAAAAACTTCAAGGGGCTGTAGAGGTGGCTCAGTGGTTAAGAGCACTGACTGCTCTTCCGGCGGTCCTGAGTTCAAATCCCAGCAACCACATGATGGCTCACAACTACTTGTAATGAGATCTGATGCCCTCTTCTGGTGTGTCTGAAGACAGGTACAGTGTACTTACATATAATAAATAAATAAATCTTTGGGCTGTATCGAGCAGGGCCAGAGAACAGGGCCGGAGCAAGAAAAAAGGAAAAAAACAAACAAATTTTAAATTCATAAAGAGTTCATCCTGGTCTCCTCTTAAGTGAGAACAGCCCAGCTACAACAACAGGTTCTTGTTAAGAAGAAAAGCAAGGAGCCCCACCAAATGGGTCAGGAGGGTTCACTCAAAATCTCTCACAGTCTACTGCATTCCAGTCTCAGTCAACATAAAACCTCGTGACTGCAGACACAGTGCCTACAACAAAGGAGTCCTGGAGCCCTGGCAGGGGCCAGAAGGCTACCTACCCCCTGGGAACCCAGACAGGCCCTAGGAGGACAGTCACCTGGAAGTGTCACCCCAGAGCCAGCTCCAATCAAGAGCTTCTTTTTTTGTTTTGTTTTGTGTTGGTTTTGTTTTGTTCTGTTTTTTCAAGACAGTGTTTTTCTGTATAGCCTTGGCTGTCCTGGAACTCACTCTGAAATCCGCCGAACTCAGAAATCCACCTGCCACTGCCTCCCGAGTGCTGGGATGTGTGCGCCACCATGCCCGGCTCAAACAAGAGTTTCTTGCAGAATCAAGGATGTTGTAAGACTTGAGTTCTGCTGTAATCATCAAAGGGACCGATCTCAGAGGGACAAGGGAAGCAACAGACCTAGCAGGTGCTTGAAGCCAGGGCCCTGTACCTCAGGGTTTATCCACTCCTGCCAACAACAGTGTGTGGGTGTGGGATGTGGGGCTGGTCAAAAGGTAACTGGGGCAGGTCTTGGGGCAGATAAACACTCCTCTCAGTGTGATCAAGATAAGGCTAATCACCGCCTGAGAGCATTCTCACAAAGCCTGGCACTTGCTCTCCCTCGATAAGAGGCAGCTGAGAAAGCCCGGAGTGAGTCAAGTCCTGAGAGAATGTATATTTTGGCATGGGAACAATCATGTGGAAGATTCAAGACCTTAGACCCAGGACAATTGGCAAAGTCATTACCCAAATGGCCCAGGCTCGAGAGAAATGTCAAAGCTATTCTCAAGTCTGTCTGGGTCTATGTGTTTATAGACTCGATCAGTGTGTGCAAAGACTAGCAACTGTGGCCTCCTCCTTTATAACCTGAGACAGCCTGGTCCACAGAGACCTCCTACGGAGACTAGCTAACACCTCCCCTGTGCTATGCCTAACAAGCACACTGAAGTTCTGGGATGTGGCAGTAGTGTTAGCATCTGAGAACCCCACCTGATGCCAGCTTCACTGTACATGTGTCTGTTTGTCTGTCTTTTCTTCATCCGTCGCTGCCCCTAGTCCAGGACCCAAGCTGCGTGGGGTGTAGCACATCCTGCTCCGCACCCTCTTCCTCCCACCGCGTGCTGGCACCCGCCATATTGTTATGCAGCTAGGGAGCCTTGTTGGGCACTCACTGACCATGCTACATGGAGTTTGAAAGAGCCCAAGTCGTAAGCCAAATAACCTCTTTTCTTTCTGAATGACCCAGCATGATGACTGGGTTCAGAGGTTCAGTCCATTATCATCAAGGCGGGAGCATGGTAGCGTCCAGGCAGACATGGTGCAGGAGGACCTGAAGGTTCTGGCTTCCACGTGGTTAGGAGGAATCCCCACAGTGACACACTTCCTCCAGCAAGGCCACACCCACTCCAGCGAGGCCACACCCACAAATAGCCATGCATATTCAAACTGTCACACAGCAACAGAAAAATATCTACTACACCCCAGCACCGGGTACTTTCTCCTAAGGACACACGTACCATACAGAGACCCACAATGCCGATCTTCCAGTGATGAAGCATCAGGCGACTCCCACCTTGAGCAGTTAAGCAGACCCCGAAGGAACACGAGTGTGCAGATGTCTCCAATTCAGCGCTCTTTGCTGTCCCTTCCACTGTAGTCGCAGGCATGCAACTGCTCGGGTAAGTCTGCGGTGGCTTATTTTGAGGAACTGCCACACTTTCCCACGCTGGGTGTGATTCAAGTTTTTAGTAACGTTTTTGCAAACCATCTTTAAAAAGGAAAAGGCAGCACAGACAGCAGGGACAGTCGTTTGACAGGCAGCGTTTGGAAGGGTTGGTCCTTTCTGACCCCGCAGATAGATGTGACTGGTAGCTTCCCCAATGTCTTGGGACTCCCACTCTTGGCATTGACAGGACGATTCAACCATGCACAGCCCTGCCCATAGGAGGGAGCCTGTTCCTATCCCCCCAACCTCACTCCCTAGCTCCATTGTCTACACTCCCTGTAGCGCCAGAGCTAAGTAGGAAAAGCAGCTAAGTAGGAAAAGCTCTAGCTGTGTTTTAGCTGTGGTTTGGGTAGAAATCGAAGGATTCATGTTCTAGAAGCTGAGCCTCCAGTGAAGACATCAGTAAAGGGGGTGGATCCTTTAAGAGGGGGAGACCTGGAGAGAGGTCATAGGGTCCTAGAGATGCATCCCAGAAAGCATCCATGCAGTTCTCAGTTCTCAGAGATAGCTCTGTGGTTCTAGAGGAGCAAATCCACTCTTCCTTCCTTAGGAGCTGTCTACCATGCAATGATGCAGCCACCACCGCTGGGCAAATAAAACTGTTCTCTGTGCTACCCAGTGCCAGGCATCCTAATAACAGCAACACAAAATGAATACAGCAGTCGGTGATCTTCTCATGCGCTGTAACTGTCAGCATCCAGGGACAGGCTGTGCTATCTATATTCATGGCTTCAGGCTCCCCGGTATCATCTGCCTCTTTGTCTGGGCAGCTTCCTTTCAGCAGGTGACAGCTCCAGTCTATTCATGAGCTGTTGGGCCCTTCTGTCAATCTACATTGACCCTCCAACTCCAACCCTACCACACAGTTTTCAAACACCCCCAGCCCCGGCTCAGAAGACAGCTCTACCTCCACATCCCTCTCCCTACAGATTTTTCAGCATCTACACACCAGCCTCTCATTCACCACTGTGGTCCCAGCCCTCTCAGAGAAGGGCAGAGGCACAAGTAGTTAATGGAGATGGTGCTGAGCCCAAGGGCTACCAACAGTGCAGGCCAAGTGACCACTGAGCCCAGCAAGAAGGGACAGACAGTTGGTTTTGCAGTAGGCACCAGGCAGATATGGTTCCATTTACAAAGCCCACCTGGTCCAGGAGCCGCAACTCTCCTTAGTGTCCTCATCTTTAACGTGGGGCCACACCACTGTCTACTACGTCAAATAAAGTTGTGTGCTTTGAAAGTCCAAAGGAGCAAAGAGTGCAAGCCACCTCCAGGGCGAGGGAGGGGTGCCCGATGGACATTTGGTGTGGCGCTCTTGCTGCCTCTCCGCAAGCCACTGGCCACCGCCATTCTCTGCAGAGATGTCCTAGGGCAAAGCAACACTAGGTCTGGCTGATTCCCTGGGCAAGTTCTGGGAGAGTGTGGGCAACTCAGTAGGGATGGGGCTATGGCAACCAGCAGCCAGGGTGACCCTAGAACTGATGTCCTGTCATGAAGGGGAATCAGTTAATAAACAGGCTTAATAAAGTTAAAAACAAGGGCTAGAGCCAGGCAGTGTTGGCACACGCCTTTAATCCCAGTACTTGGGAGGCAGAGGCAGGCAGATTTCTGAGTTCGAGGCCAGCCTGGTCTACAGAGTGAGTTCCAGTACAGCCAGGACTATACAGAGAAACCCTGTCTCGAAAAAAACAAAACAACAACAACAACAACAAACAAACAAACAAACAAAAACACAAAAACAAGAGAGAGAGAGAGAGAGAGAGCGCTGAAGCCCAGGGAAAGGTGTGGAGTGTCAGGCGCAAAGGAGGGCACGGCTGGGTCAAAGCACCATGGGTGGCAACTGAGGTTGCTATCTGTGGTGGTTTGAATATGCTTGGTCCAGGGAGTGGCAGTGTTAGGAGTTGTGGCCTTGTTGGAGTGGGCGTGGCCTTGTTAGGGTGGGTGTGGCCTTGTTGTTGTAGGTATATCTCTGTGGTTGTGGGCTTTAAGGATCCTTGTCCTAGCTGCCTGGAAGTCAGTCTTCTAGCAGCCTTCAGATGAAGATGTAGAACTCTCAGATCCTCCTGTACCATGCCTGCCTGGACGCTGCCATGTTTTTGCTTTGATGATAATGGACTGAACCTCTGAACCTGTAAGCCAGCCCTGTAGCAGTAAGCAATTACATACTCAAATTACCCCAGCTGCAGCAGTGTGGGTCCCTTGTTCCTCAAGAGTTACTTACTACCCACCCCAATGTTCTGGATTCCTGAATGAAAGACACACCACAGCAACACACACACACACACAGCCTTTTATTTAATATGCCTTAATTAATAGCTCAATGACTGGGCCACTCTCAAACATCTACACTCTCTCCCCTATGATATTCCTGAATTATTACTAAAACTATACCTGGGTGTGAAGGCACAGGGGAGCTCTGGGACCACGCTTTCCTGGCTCTTACTTGGTGTGCTCTCTTTTCCTGAACTTCTCAGGCCTGATCTTTCTGCTTTCCCATCATGATGGTTCTAAATCCTTCTTCTCCATCCCCTTGCCCGCAAATCCTTTTTTTTTTTTAAAGATTTATTTATTATTATATCTAAGTACACTGTAGCTGTCTTCAGATGCACCAGAAGAGGGCATCAGATCTCATTACGGATGGTTGTGAGCCACCATGTGGTTGCTGGGATTTGAACTCAGAACCTTCGGAAGAGCAGTCGGTGCTCTTAACCACTGAGCCGTCTCTCCAGCCCCCACCTGCAAATCCTAAAGTCCTCCATCTGTGTCCCTATCCAGCCATTGGCCACTGGCAACTTTATTCACCAATTAGAACCAATGGGGGGCAGGGACCCTTCAGTATCTTACATATGGATTCTTGTGCAATTTGGGGAACCAAAATAACATAATGCTAGCATTAGACCAAATCCACAATAAGCCCCAATTAAATGTTGTCCTTATAAGAGTTGCCTTGGTCATGGTATCTGTTCACAGTAGTAAGACCCTAACTAAGACACCATTATAGCTGGCTTTGGGGTCTAGGGGAGAGTTTGACCTTAAGTGATCTGGGAGCAGCTAGAGGGTCTGAGCAGGGGAGCGACATCAGTTTACCATCAGGAGAGGCCGGTCCTATCTATCCCTCCTCAAGTCCTGTTGAAGTTGGAGGCGTACTGAGAGAACAGCCAGCTCATAGAATTGTCTGTCCACCCAGGCCAGTCACAGGTGGGAGGGAAAGATGAGGTACAACAGGGACAGCCAAGGACACAGGATTTCTATCTATGGTTATGACACTATTCATAAAATTGTTTCTTTGTATAGGCCAGGTGACTTTGGGACTCTTGGGACATATCACAAACATAGATGACGGGGTGTCATGTGACTCATGTCTCAACATGAAGCTAGTTGTAAAGTGAGGTTACATTTTAGTAATTGTAGCTGTCTGGTCAATCCAGGGCTTGTACATACTCTGAGAACATTCCATCTCTCCCTCAACCTGCATCCTTGGCCAAGGAATCAGACTCCCAGCCTGGACTCACTGCTTTGGATTCCAAGAGACACTTCAGGTGGCCATTGTCTGTAGACCTCTCCTGAATTTCATTCAGGTCAGCCTAGAAATGAACAGAACCCTTCCACAGCTGTTATAAGCCAGAATATCCTGCTTTACTGGATAGGGTAGAGTTAGGGCATCAGATATCAAAGACACAGGGGGAGGGGGCGCTTCTGAGATGTTCCCCAAGTTACTGTGTGATTGAGGAAAGCCTGACTAGTTTAGTAAGCTTCTCCAGTCCCTCAGAGGAAACTGGGTCCATTTAAATACAAGGTTTTTGCCCTTATCTAGAGAGATCAGCTGTGAAGAATGCCTACCCCTCACAGTAACTGGGAGGGAGTCTGACCCCTGGCCAGCACACAGGTTGCAGCAGAGATGGGATGTTGTCCCAGTATGAGGAGCTTTCGTTGGCTTTATATTCATTGACTTTTTTTAGTTTAAATCACTAAAATGGGGGTTGGAGAGATGACTCAGCGGTTAAAAGCATTGACTGCTCTTCCAGAGGTCCTGAGTTCAAATCTCAGCAACCACATGGTGACTCACAACCATCTGTAATGAGATCTGACACCCTCTTCTGATGTGTCTGAAGACAGCTACAGTGTACTTGTATATAATAAATAAATAAATATTTAAAAAAAAAATTCGGCCGGGCGTGGTGGCGCACACCTTTAATCCCAGCACTCGGGAGGCAGAGGCAGGCGGATTTCTGAGTTCGAGGCCAGCCTGGTCTACAAAGTGAGTTCCAGGACAGCCAGGGCTATACAGAGAAACCCTGTCTCGAAAAACCAAAAAAAAAAAATTCGCTAAAATGTACCCCTGCCTTAAAGTTAGCTTCATTTTGAGATGTAATTGTTGAACTTCCTTGTGATGAAGTGTGGTGCCAGTCCTGGAGTGTGGGCAAAATCATGAGCCCTGGACTGTCAGCAGGAACCTAGAAGATGAGGTCCCCTCACTAAGAGGTGTGCGTCTTCCTCCCTGGGTTTGTTGCTGAGCTGGCCCTAGGCAGACTACACTCCCCTAGGCAATACAGCGAGCACTGCTTTTTGGGAAGGTTAGGGACTCTTTCACTGAAAGAAGTGGGTCAAGGGGGCAGGCCATCAGACCTCATAGACACCCTCTCCCCATTTCACCTTCTGCTTCCTGAGTGTCAATGAAATGTGAGCATGTGGCCTCCTACTCCACCACCATGTCTTCCCCGCCATGATAGACTGCATCTCTCCTCCTCATCTTCTTTTCATTTTTCCTCTTTCTGCCCACCCTTCCCCCTACCCTTTCCTTCCTCTCCCTCCCCCTCTCTCTTCCTCTCCCTCCCCCTCCCACTTCCTTCCCTCTCCTTATTCCTCCTTGGTTTTTCATAACAGGGTTTCTCTGTGTAGTCCTGGCTGTCCTGGAACACATTCTGTAGATCAGGCTGACCTCAAACTCAGAGATCCATCTGCCTCTGCTTCCTGAATGTCAGCCAGGATTAAGGATGTGCATCACCACCGAGCAGAATCTTTTAACATGAGGTATAGGGTAACTGAGGAAGACACATGGATGTCAACTTCATGTACTTATATGTACACACGCACTAACACTTGTAAACTTTTGTTACTTATGTCAATATAAAAAAGTCACAAGTATTGGGCTGGAAGCACAGGATATCAGTTAAAATTATCAGTTGTGTTCATGTAGTGAGAGTAATATACACTTCCTTACAGTATAGCTTTCTGAATTCTTCTGATTTTAGTTCATTTAAAAAACAACCCCTCCCACCCCCGAAGGCTGGCATCTCAGTTATCTTGTGGAGTCAGCTCCCAACAGGCAGCCTTCATATCCTACATAGCTATGCATGTGCCACAAGCGCAGGATGACTCTGCTCCCCAGTGACAGGATAATAACCAGCACCCTTAAGGTAATAAGTGGCAGTTACTAATCCTGGCCCCAGCATCCCTCTTCCATCCACCTTGCAGTCATGCAGAGTATCAGGCAGGCAGTTGATGAGAAGGCCTGTGGGGACTGGAGGCCAGATTAGACGTCAGGACTCATAGAGAACAACCCACCACCAGAGAGCAGGTTTAAAAAAAAAAGATTTATTTTATAGATATGAGTACACTGTAGCTCTCTTCAGACATGCCAGAAGAGAGCATCGGATCCCACTACAGATGGTTGTGAGCCACCATGTGGTTGCTGGGAATTGAACTCAGGGCCTCTGGAAGACCAGCCAGTGCTCTTAACCTCTGGGCCATCTCTCCAGCTCCAGAGAACAGAATTAGAACTTGGCACACCAGCACATGCTCTTTAATACACATCCACACGTGTTTGGATCTGTGGCAGTGCTTTCCCCTGAAGAGTGGAATAATGGCTGGAGAGACAGCTCAGCAGTAAAGAGCACTTGCTGCTCTTGCAGAGGACCTAGGTTCCTAGTGCCCACATGTGGCAGCTCACAACCCTCCATTAACTCCAACTCCAAGGGATCTTGTGCCCTCTTCAGGACTCTGAGGGTACTGCACTTACATGGTACATACACTCAAGCATAAACACATACATACATACAACGCAAAAATCTTTTCAGCTCATTTTTTTTTTAAAGCTGGGGATATGGCTTGGGGGTAGAACACTTGCCTAGCATGTGTGAAGCCCTGGGTTCCACCCCTGACATCATACACAGAGAACTGGTCATTCACCTATCTCTAGTTTGCCTGGGAGGGTGAGGGGAGAAGATCATGGAGCCTGGGAGTTGAAGGTCAACCTAGGTGTCTTAGTAAAGGTTTCCATTGCTGAGACAAAATGCCATGACCAAAAACAACTTGGAGAGGGAAGGGTTTATTTTATCTTACGGCTTTTGGCTCACACACCAGCTCAGGCAGGGAACAGAAACTGGAGCAGGAGCCATGGAGGAAACTGTTGCATGTAGTTTTGTACTACCTGCCTTTGTTCCAGGAGGTGAACATGCTTCCAGCCCCTTCTCTGCTTCCCTTGGATCTACAGATAAAAGGCACACACAGTTGTTCATTTACAACTTGCCTTCTTGGCACAATTGTTGGCACTACTATCTCCCGCCTGGCAAAGCATGTCGTTATCAATACTCTTAGCTCCGAACCTCCCACCCACCCTAAACGTCAGTAGCTAGTCCCATTTAGCCCCTGCCAAACGTCCCTGATCACCCGCCTATAGTAGTAGCCACAGGCTCTAGCTCTTCCCGAGACCTCACATGGCTGCTGGGTTCCTCTCCCCACAAAGCATGGCAAAACTCTCCTCTCCTTCCTTGCATCTCCCTTTTTTTCCAGGGACCTGGAAATCCCACCTGTACATTCCTTCCACCCAGTAATTGGCCCATGGATTTCTTTTCTTTCTTTTTTTTTATTATGTTTTTAATTGGGTATTTATTTCATTTACATTTCCAATGCTATCCCAAAAGTCCCCCACATGCTCCCCCACCCACTCCCCCACCCACCCACTCCCCCACCCACCCACTCCCCCACCCACCCACTCCCACTTCTTGGCCCTGGTGTTCCCCTGTACTGAGGCATATAAAGTTTGCACAACCAATGGGCCTTTCTTTCCACTGATGGCCGACTAGGCCATATTCTGATTCATATGCAGCTAGAGACACGAGCTGGGGGGGGTGGGGTTACTGGTTAGTTCATATTGTTGTTCCACCTATAGGATTGCAGATCCCTTTAGCTCCTTGGGTACTTTCTCTAGCTCCTCCATTGGGGGCCCTGTGATCCATCCACTAGCTAACTGTGAGCATCCACTTCTGTGTTTGCTAGGCCCCGGCATAGTCTCACAAGAGACAGCTCTATCTGGGTCCTTTCAGCAAAATCTTGCTAGTGTATGCAATGGTGTCAGCGTTTGGAAGCTGATTATGGGATGGATCCCTGGATATGGCAGTCTCTAGGTGGTCATTCCTTCAGGCTCTGCTCCAAACTTTGTCTCTGTAACTCCTTCCCTGGGTGTTTTGTTCCCAATTCTAAGAAGGGGCAAAGTGTCCACACTTTGGTCTTCGTTCTTCTTGAGTTTCATGCATTTAGCAAATTGTATCTTATATCTTGGGTATTCTAAGTTTCTGGGCTAATATCCACTTATCAGTAAGTACATATTGTGTGAGTTCTTTTGTGATTGGGTTACCTCACTCAGGATGATGCCCTCCAAGTCCATCCATTTGCCTAGGAATTTCATAAATTCATTCTTTTTAATAGCTGAGTAGTACTCCATTGTGTAAATGTACCATATTTTCTGTATCCATTCCTCTGTTGAGGGGCATCTGGGTTCTTTCCAGCTTCTGGCTATTATAAATAAGGCTGCTATGAACATAGTGGAGGATGTGTCCTTCTTACCGATTGGAACATCTCCTGGATATGCCCAGGAGAGGTATTGAGGGATCCTCCCGTAGTACTATGTCCAATTTTCTGAGGAAACGCCAGACTGATTTCCAGAGTGGTTGTAATCCCAACTTGCAATCCCACCAACAATGGAGGAGTGTTCCTCTTTCTCCACATCCTCGCCAGCATCTGCTGTCACCTGAATTTTTGATCTTAGCCATTCTGACTGGTGTGAGGTGGAATCTCAGGGTTGTTTTGATTTGCATTTCCCTGATGATTAAGGGTGTTGAACATTTTTTCAGGTGCTTCTCAGCCATTCGGTATTCCTCAGGTGAGAATTCTTTGTTTAGCTCTGAGCCCCATTTTTTGTTTTGTTTTGTTTTGTTTTGTTTTGTTTTGTTTTGTTTTGTTTTGTTTTGTTTTGTTTTGTTTTGTTTTGTTTTGTTTTTTCGAGACAGGGTTTCTCTGTGTAGCTCTGGCTCTCCTGGAACTCACTCTGTAGACCAGGCTGGCCTTGAACTCAGAAATTCGCCTGCCTCTGCCTCCCAAGTGCTGGGATTAAAGGCGTGTGCCACCACGCCCGGCTCTGAACCCCATTTTTAATGGGGTTATTTGATTTTCTGGAGTCCACTTTCTTGAGTTCTTTATATATATTGGATATTAGCCCCCTATCTGATTTAGGATAGGCAAAGATCCTTTCCCAATCTGTTGGTGGCCTTTTTGTCTTATTGACGGTGTCTTTTGCCTTGTAGAAGCTTTGAAATTTTTTGAGGTCCCATTTATCTACTCTTGATCTTACAGCACAAACCATTGCTGTTCTATTCAGAAAATTTTCCTCTGTACCCATATCTTCAAGGCTTTTCCCTACTTTCTCCTCTATAAGTTTCAGTGTCTCTGGTTTTATGTGGAGTTCCTTAATCCACTTAGATTTGACCTTAGTACAAGGAGATAGGAATGGATCAATTCACATTCTTCTACATGATAACCGCCAGTTGTGCCAGCACCATTTGTTGAAAATGCTGTCTTTTTTCCACTGGATGGTTTTTGCTCCCTTGTCAAAGATCAAGTGACCATAGGTGTGTGGGTTCATATAAGTGACCCTAAAAATTCCACCAGAGAACTCCTAAGCCTGATAAACAGCTTAGGTAGCTGGATATAAAATTAACTCAAACAAGTCAATGGCCTTTCTGTACACAAAGGATAAACAGGCTGAGAAAGAAATTAGGGAAACAATACCCTTCTCAATAGTCACAAATAATATAAAATACCTTGGCATGACTCTAACTAAGGTAGTGAAATATCTGTATGATAAGAACTTCAAGTCTCTGAAGAAAGAAATTAAAGAAGATCTCAGAAGATGGAAAGATCTCCCATGCTCATGGATTGGCAGGATCAATATAGTAAAAATGGCTATCTTGCCAAAAGCAATCTACAGATTCAATGCAATCCCCATCAAAATTCTAACTCAATTCTTCAACGAATTAGAAAGGGCAATCTGCAAATTTATCTGGAATAACAAAAAACCTAGGATAGCAAAAACTCTTCTCAAGGTTAAAAGAACCTTTGGTGGAATCACCATGCCTGACCTAAAGCTGTACTACAGAGAAATTGTGATAAAAACTGCATGGTACTGGTATAGCAACAGACAAGTAGACCAATGGAATAGAATTGAAGACCCAGAAATGGGCCCATGGATTTCTTTACTGACAGATCTTTACTTAGCTCCGAAACCCGCTCTTAAAGAACATGACTCACTGGTTTGTTATCTATGACTTGCTTAGCCTTTTGTATATAACCACAGACCCCCTGCCCAGTGGTGACACCACCCACAGTGATCTAGGCTCTCCCACATCGATCATTAGTCTAGAAAATATCCCCATGGGCTTTCTTATAGCTGTACACCATAGAGCCGTTTTCTCAACTGAGGTCTTCTTCCTAGTTAACGCTAACATGTGCCCCGTTAACAAAACAACCCAAACCTAGAAATTACCTATCTTTGTGTTGTTTGGAATAAATATAACATGTGTAGCAGATGCAGAATCTATAAGTAATATTTGGGGGATCAAAACTAATGCTTTTAGGACTTGAGAGATGGCTCAGTGGTTAAAAGCACTGGCTGTTCTTCCAGAGGTCCTGAGTTCAATTCCCAGAAACCACACGGTGGCTCACAACCATCTGCAATGGAGATCCAATGCTCTCTTCTGGTGTGTCTGAAGACAGTGACAGTGTATTCACATACATAAAATAAATAAATAAATCTTTTTAAAAAACTAATGTTTTTAGATACTTATCAATATAAATTTTAAAATTATATAAGAGTCTCTATGATACTTGGATATAAAAGCAATAATAAAGAAGGCTTAGGTGAGCATAGTGGTACACCTTTGATCCCAGCACTCTGGAGGCAGAGGCTGGTGGATGTCTGAGCTTGAAGACAGCCTGGTCTACATAGTAAGACTCTGTGTCAAAATAACAGAACAAAACAAGAATAAAAGTCAAACAAACAATCCAAAAGCACCATTTATAGGATAAAGGACAGGGGCTGTCCACACCCCAAGGTTGCCAGGTGTCCCCAGCCACTCAGAAGAATACATCTAGGTTTGTTGGGTATGACCCCCCAACTCATCCCCCGTATCTTGAAGAACATGCGTGTACCAGAGTTGGGGATGCATAGGAAGAGAAGGAAATTCAGCTGTCACCTGACCACCACCACTGTGGGTGCCAACAGTGATCTATCCACCAGGGACCCTACCCAGAATCCCCCAGAACAGCCTGGGTCCTCTGACCACCCATGGTGGAAGCCCACAACAAGGTTGATCAGCAACAATTGACTATGACAGTGGCTGCAGCAGAGGAGAGCCAAGTGAAGGGAGAGGGACCAGGCTTTTGGGAAGGGGCTGGCTGCTCTATGACCCCCCAGACTGCTAGGAACTGCATTTCCAGGGTGTCTATCTGGAACCAGCCTATCTTTGCCTTCTATGCTGCCTTTTTGTTCCACTCAGACTGGTTCTCATTTTTTCTCTCTGCTTCCCATTTCCTTCCTTCCTTCCTTCCTTCCTTCCTTCCTTCCTTCCTTCCTTCCTCCCTCCCAAATCCATTTCTATTATTCTATTGTGTCCACTACAGAACAGGAAGGTATAATGTATAGTCCAGGTTACTCAACAGCTACACACACACACCCACCCCTCCTTGCTAAAAGAGTCCAGTCCCAGATTGTTCACCCAGACATGCCTACCATCACACTTATCTTAGGTTGTATTAAAGCTCTGAGTCCGGCACCAAGAAGTCTCCCAAGGAGCTTGTCAGCTTGTTCTCCAGCAGCCAAGGTGTTTTGCCAAAATTCGCAGTTCTTTTTTGGAGGGTTGGTTTTATTGTGTTTGAGACATTGTTTCACTGTTGCTCTGGATGCCCCAGAACTCACAGAAATCTGCCTATTCCTGACTTCTAAGTACTGGGATTAAAGGCATGCAACACCATGACCAACCTCAATGTCTGCATTTCCTTTTTTTTCTTTTTTTAAAGATTTACTTATTTTATTTGTATGAGTACGCCGCTGCTGTCTTCAGATGCACAAGAGGGCATCAGATCCCATTACAGATGATCATGAGCTAGGAACTGAACTCAGAACCTCTGGAAGAGCAGTCAGTTCTTTTAGCCACTGAGCCATCTCTCCATCCCCAGTGTCTACACTTCTTAAAGACCTCTGTGCCCTTTGACCTCAAGACCAGCACTTCAGGTTCTGTCTATGAAGGATCGGATCCAGATCAATATCTCTGGCTCTGGCTCTGGAACTCAGGACCTCACATATTCTAGGCAATTACTACACCACCAAGCAACACTAAGCTCAAAGACCAAATCACTACACCTTATTCATGAGGAAGGGATGGCTGATTGACCCTGTACCTGAATGGCCACATAATTACCAACTCCTGTTGGGCATTTTATTTCTTTTTTCTTCAGTATGTTATTTTCTTTTTGAGACAGGGTCTAGTGACGCCTATATTAGCATCTGACTTGATTATATGGCCATGTGATTCATGCTCCTGCCTCCACCTCCCAAGTGCATTATAGGGGTGTGGCATCTTGCTTCCATTCTATGAAGTGCTGGGACTCAAACCCAGGGCTCCATGCATGCTAGACAAGCGCTCTACCAACTGAGCCATACCCCCAGCCTCTCAGCACACATGGCTGCATTGGGTAAAGCAGCTGTTGCAGGACTCTCTCTGGAATAGGCACCAACACAAGTGGAGGAGTGATCTCTCCATTGGACCGAAGCCAGGACAGCTCCCATTCCAGGTCTAGTTTGCTAGATCTCATTTTATACTCTAAAAGCACAAAGAGGAGCAGGCAAGAGAGCAAGATTTCACAGCCTACGTGGCAGTCAGCTTTCTGTTTTAAAAGCACATGTTATAGACGGTTAATAGGTGCAAGCATTTGTGGCCAGGTTGTCAAGGACAACGACCCCTTGTTTCATGTATTTCTTCATGTCACCTGGTTCCATGAATCACTCGAAATCACACCGGGAAATGAGCTATAGCTGCGGTTGCGGTACTTTAAGTAAACCACTACATAAATCAATAAATCACTATGTAGTAATTGGTCTTTTTTTTTTTTTTTTTACTATATTCTGCTTCACAAGGAGGTGAGGAGAGAGAGTGGTATGCTGGGGCCACTGGCTTTGGTGGCTTGTTCGTTCATGGACAGGAGAAGGAGCTGAGGTAAAGTTGAGATAATCTAAAGGGGATTCTGGGAGCAAGGTATGCCAAAGACCAGGTGGAGGGATCATGCCGCATGACAAACTGTCTTCCTGCTGAGTTCAAAAGGTGTCTTAGGATTTCTATTGCTATGAAAAGACACCAGGACCATGGCAATTCTTTTCCTTTTCTCTTTTTTTCTTTTTCTTTCTTTCTTTTTTTTTTTTTTATGGTTTTTCGAAACCAGGTTTCTCTGTATAGCTCTGGCTGTCCTGGAACTCACTTTGTAGACCAGGCTGGCCTAGAACTCAGAAATTCGCCTTCTTCTGCCTCCTGAGTGCTGGGATTAAAGGCGTGCACCACCACGTCCGGCGACCATGGCAATTCTTTTTTTTTTTTTTTTTTTTTTTGGTTTTCTCAAGACAGGGTTTCTCTGTGTAGCCCTGGCTGTCCTGGCACTCACTCTGTAGACCAGGCTGGCCTCGAACTCAGAAATCCGCCTGCCTCTGCCTCCCGAGTGCTGGGATTAAAGGCGTGCGCCACCACGCCCGGCGACCATGGCAATTCTTATGAAGGAAAGCATTTCATTGGGGCTGGCTTACAGGTTCAGAGGTTTAGTCCGTGATCATCATGACGGGAAACATGGCAGCATGTGGGCAGACATTGTGCTGGAGAGGTAGCTGAGAGCTCTACATCTGGATCTGCAGGCAGCAGGAAGAGATTGAAACACTAGGCCTGGCTTGTGTATCGGAGAGCTCAATGCCCACCTCCCCCCCCACCCCACCCCACCTCCAGTGACACACTTCCTCCAACAAGGCCACACATCCTAATAGAGCCACTCTCTAGGAGCCTAAGGGGACAAAACAACCAAGTGCTGATCTTGAGGTCACCATCCCAGACCGTGACATTTGCTCTCAGAGACCTTGCTGGGCCAGGGAGTAGCATTCTCATAATGAAAGGCTTTCTTACAGTCTAAAACATTATAAACATGGCACCAACAGGTCTTGCCCTCTCCCCTTCCCTCTGCCTTGTTAAACTATTAGATTAAATCCTTAAAGCTAGCCACCAAGATCTACAGTGACAAATTCAGATTTTTGGTTTTGTGGTGGTTTGAATATGCCTAGCCCAGGGAGTGGCACTCTTTTGGAGGTGTGGCCTTATTGGAGTATGTGTGGCCTTGTAGGAGTAGGTGTGGCCTTATTGGAGTGGGTGTAGCCTTGTTGGAGTAGGTGTGGTCTTATTGGAGTGGGTGTGGCCTTGTGGGAGTAGGTGTGCCACTGTGGACATGGGCTCAACCTAGCTACCTTCTCCTGTCTTCTCCTGTCTACCTTCAGATGAAGATGTAGAACTTCAGCTCCTCCTCCAGCACCATGCCTGCCTATACACTGTCATGCTCCTGCCTTGATGATAATGGACTGAACCTCTGAACCTGTAAGCCATTCCCAATTAAATGTCCTTATAAGAGTTGACTTGGTCATGGTGTCTGTTCACAATAGTAAAACCCTAACTAAGACAGGTTTCCTTAAAAATACACAGAAATATTACAAAAATATGTTTTCATTTTAATCCCAGGTGTGGCATATGGGACCGATTCAGACTGTCAACAGCAGCTGACTATGATTTGCCTCATGCTGTAGCAGAGGGGCAAATCTGCCAGCTGCACATTGTTTCTACGGTTGTGTGACGTTTGGAAATCTGGGGAGTTTTTAGAGAGTTTTAGAGCCCTGAACCATGGGATAGGTTGTTTGTTGATTGGTTGCTGTTGGTCATGATTCGTTAAGAAATCATGTACAAAGAAGAACAAGAAGAAGGAGCAGAAGAAATTAGATATCTTGATGGCAAAAATCAAACTTGCCCCAAGAAATTCAATGCCCCTAATGAGCAGGAAATAGTCTAATGATAACATAGCCCCTTTCTGACCTCAGACTTTATTCAGGGATCGGGGATCTTTTTCCTTTCCTTTCTATCCCCTTTTCTCTCCTATCTAGTGTTAGGGGGTTAGAAAAGGTGGAAGAAAGGAGAACCCACAAAGTAGCAAAAACCAGCTATAAAAGTCTGTTTCCTTATTAGGCCACTTTTTAATGCCTGACTAAAACACCAAGGCCCAGCAATCAAAATTCATTATTTGTCTAAATTGGCTAGCATGTCCAATTAGGATTCACCAACTTACCCTAGAACAGACTTCCCCTTTTCTCCATAAAAGCCACTCCTGCAGTGTTGTGGATGGGCCTGGTGCTGATTGTGTTTTGATGTTAATTCTTCTCTCCTGGGAGGTGCTATGTACTCAGGTGACTTCTTGTGAACCAATCCCCTAGTGAATAAAGGAGCCAATCACTGGGCGAGTAGGAGGGACTTCCGGGTTGGAAGAGAAGAAGCAGGAGAGAGTTAGGCCCTTTGGGACTGGAATAGTAAGGACAAGATGTAGCTATGAGTGTCTCCTGGTTTCAATGGCGGACCCATCAGGATTCGCCACAGGAGGATTTAGATTTAATAGGCTTACAAGATTAGGATTTTTGTTGCTGCAGCCAGTGATTAAACTACCATCATTTCTGAACTAAGTTTGTGATGTGTTTACCTTCACATGGTGGCTCATCTGGGTTCAAGAGAGAAAGGTACGGCAGCAAGGCGTGGGTTTTCCTGAGGTGCACCACAAAGGCTGTGGGGGATTTGAAGCACACGGTTGGCGTGGTGATGACTCGCCTGTGGGAACCTAGTGAGCTGGGTGGAGAGATTGTGGAATTCTGAGTCAGAGTCTCTACAAGATAAAAACAGGCTGAGAATTTGGTGTCTGCGTGTAGTCTGTGCTGACTTGGAGGCTCTTTTCCCATAACATTTCACCAATGGCAGCTGGGCACTTGCTAAAAGGTAAGAAATGAAGAACCCAATTCTCTGCACCTAGAGTAGCCTGACATGGCCAACCACAAGCAACCTGAGTATTTGGTGGATCCCCTTGAGGGACACTCAAGGAAGCGGAGACCAGCTTGCCACTGTTTGGCAATGGCCTGATATGCTCCCGGGAAAAGATTCTGGGAATCTCAGAAGCCTGTGTCCAGAACAGCCCAAAGCAGCAGACCCTAGCTGGGGCAGAAGCCAGAGGTCTCTGGTTCCTCCCTTACTCCTGAGGCTCAGGGAGGGCAGACTGGCTTAGGGCCAACCCTAGCCTTCCTATGTCTATGTGGGAGGGAAAACAGCTAACATGGTGTTCTGACTGATTTGATGATGCAGATGAGTGCCCAGGGGTTTTCAGAATGTTTCATATAAACATGTCTCAGTTAGGGTTTTACTGCTGTGAACAGACACCAAGACCATGGCAAGTCTTATAAAGGACAACATTTAATTGGGGTTGGCTTACAGGTTCAGAGGTTCAGTCCATTACCACTGAGACAGGAACATAACAGCATCCAGGCAGGAAGAACTGAGAATTCTACACCTTCATCGGAAGACTAACTTCCAGACAGCTGGAAAGAGGGTCTTAAAGCCCACTCCCACAGTGACACACTCATGCCAACAGGGCCACACCTTCTCATAGTGCCACTCCCTGGGCAGAGCATATACAAACCATCACAAAATGGACACTGTTACCAAAAAAACAAAACAAACAAAACAATGTAAGTTCATGGAGGAGCTACAGCTGGTAATCTTGGTTGTCAAACTGACACACCCTGGAAGAAGAAACCTCAACTGAAGAACTGCCAAGGACGGTCATATCTGTGGTAAAATGTCTCGATTGCTAATTGATGTCAAAGAGCGCAGAGGTCCCATCCCTAGGCAGGTGGTCCTGGGCTGGATGAGAAAGTTGGTTGCCTGGGAGCAAATAAAAAGGCTTCCTTTGTTGATCATTCAGTTCCTGCTCTGACATCCTCAGTGACAAACTGTGATCTGAAAGTGTGAGCAAAAGAAACCCTTTCCTTCTCCCAGAAGACTCAAGGCAAACAGCCCCTGAACTACCTCTGGGCCGTTGGCCTTGACAAGTGTCATGGGCCATACGTGGAAAGCTAGACCACTGCAGGCCTGGGGTAGGAGGCAGAGTTTAATACTCTGTTGGATGTTTCAAATGTCAAGCTTCAGGAACAGGAGAGATGGCTCTAAAGTTAAAAAATACTTGTATTTCCAGAGGACCCAGGTTCAATTCCCCCTTGGCAGTTCACAACCAGTTCCAGTCAATGGATCAATATCCTCTTCTGGTCTCACCAGGCACCAGGTATACATATGGTGTGTACATACATGCAGACAAAACACTCATACACATGAAGTAAAATAAGTATTTTAAAAGCCAGTCATGAGGGTTCAGGAGTGGCTAGGGCTCAGCCAGTACCGCACACATAGGTTCACAAAGCCTGGGTTCACTCTGCACACCACACCTAGTGATGCCAAACTGTAATCCCAGCCCTTGAGAAGTAGAAGGAGGAGCAAGGTTCAGCAACATAGCAAGTTTAAAGACAACCTAGGATCCGTGAATGAAACACCCAGGCATCCTGTCTTACCTCTATCAAAGCAGCAGGCGTCATCCCTCCATAAAGCTGTAAAACCACTGGAAAAAGTATGAAAACCAGCATTTTCAGAACTCCGGAAGTTAACCAAAGACTTGCAACAGTGGGACGAGCTCATTCAAGAAACACAGTTAAAGCCGGGTGGTGGTGGCGCACACCTTTAATCCCAGTACTCTGGAGGCAGAAGCAGGCGGATTTCTGAGTTCGAGGCCAGCCTGGTCTACAAAGTGAGTTCCAGGACAGCCAGGGCTACACCGAGAAACCCTGTCTCGAAAAACCAAAAAAAAAAAAAAAAAAAAAAAAAAAGAAGAAGAAGAAGAAGCAGCAACTCTTACTGCTGTGGCATTTTGGTTTTCTCTATTCCTATTTTTAACTCCAACATCTTGGACAGTCCAGATGAGCTGAGATCCACTGGAGGAGCAGAACAAACTCACTGCTACCCAGGGGCCGCATCCTCGATGGTCAAGTGGGTGTCAGTATTGGTAGAGCTCCGAGGCCCCACCACAGGGCCTGTGGTTATTTGACTTCACTCAGATCTCATTACTGAGAACTCTTCCCCATCTCCATCCCCCTGGGGACTATTGAGGACATACTGCAGCAGCTGGTTAATGTCACAGCTACCTGAGGCATTGTTCCTGTTCACGACTGGAATCTTCAAAGGAAAGAACTGGGTGTCCACAGGGAGTTAGGAAAGGCCCCAGCAGGGCCCTAGGATGCAGAGGCTAGAAAATCACTGTAGAGAGGACATTCAGAAACACCTGGAGGTGTTCCAGGCCCTGAACCGATGGACTCAGAGAAATGAGATCAATTAGAAGGTACTTCAAGTGGCTCGTAAACAAACACAGAGAACAGCAATGTTTACTGCATGCAGAGAGGGGGATGGGGAGAAAAATCCAAAACTTCAAACACCAACAAAGAAAGAGAAGGAGGGCTAGAGAGGTGGCTCAGCAGAGAAGTAGGCAGTCCTCAGCCACATCTCAGAAGCTTATTGCTTTGTTATTACGTTTATTCTCTCTCCCCCTCCCCTCTCCTTCCCCTCCCCTCCCCCTCCCCTCCCCCCTCCCCTCCCCTCTCCTTCCTCTCCCCCTCCCCTCCCCTCCCCCTCCCCTCTCCTTCCCCTCCCCCTCCCCTCCCCTCCCCCTCCCCTCTCCTTCCCCTCCCCTCCCCCTCCCCTCCCCTCCCCTTCTCCCTCCCTCCTTCTCTCTCTCTCCCTCTCCCTCCCCCCTCTCTCTCCCTTCCTCTCTCTCTCTCTCTCTCTCTCTCTCTCTCTCTCTCTCTCTCGCTCAAAGGATAACCTTCTGGAGTTGGCCCTCTCATTTCAAGTGGGTCCCCAGTACTGAACTCGGGTTCTCTGACTCGGCATCAAGTACCTTATTCCTATCACTAGTGAGAGAAGAAGTTTAACATGACAATCTGTTAGGTAACTTAGTAAGTGGGACTGCTCTTGGTGGCTTGTTCCAGGAAAGGCCGGTGTCTTAGCTACTCGTGTACCAAGCACACCAAAATTTTTACCAAGAGGGGTGTTGACAAAATAGCCTAAGTCTGTCACTTTTCTCCACTGACAGTCAGCAGTGTAGATAGGGCCTTAGCAGAGGCAGAGGAGGAAGGGCAGAGAGGGACAGAGCCTGGGCTGGAGGAGAGGAAACGAAGCGTCTCTCAAAGGTCTTTCTGGCAGAGAAAGTAGCCAGAAAGAGATACATCCCAGGAAGTGTCCTGTGGAACCGAAGTGTTAGGGCCAGTGTGGGTCCTACAAGATGTAGTGGCATTCCCAAAGATGTTCCTCAGGGGAGACCAACCTTGTATCTAACCTTGTATCTAACCTTGGGTATTCCCTGAGAGTAGGAGAC
>NW_028227264.1:76735000-76997500 GCF_978045245.1 Mus caroli
AAGAGGAGGAGGAGGAGGAGGAGGGCCACCATCACATCTGGTGCTGTTACTTAGGATTCGTTTACTTTGGATTTTCACTTTGCTTTTTTGAGACATCCAGATGTCTCCCTGACTGGCCCAGAATTCACTACATAGGCCAAATTGGCCTTGAACTCAAGAGATCCACCCATCTACCTTTGAGTGCTGAATGAAAGGTGTGTGCCACCATGCCTGGGCCTGGATCTACCTCTGTGTGTGTGTGTGTGTGTGTGTGTGTGTGTGTGTGTGTGTGTGTGTATGTATTATCTATTTATTTAGATACCCTACTAGGACCGGGAAGTTCTCTCTTAATCTGTCTGGGCTTCCTGGCTATGAAGCCCCAGGGATCTGCCTGTTTCTACTTCCCCTCTGCTGGGATTACAAGTTCTGTTCTTTTGATTATTTGTTTAGGCAAGGGCCCACTATGTAGTTCTGGCTGGTCTAGAACTTGCTATGTATGCCAGGTTGGTCTCAGACTCACAGAGACCTACCTGTCTCTGCCACCTGAGCACTGGGACTAAAGGAGTGGCCCACCACATCTGGCCTCCAAAAAAAAAAGTTTTAAATTTAAATTTTATTTATTTAACTAACACGTGTGCTGAGAGGGTGTGGGTGTGGGGTGGGCTGGGGGTGGTGGTGGTGCACACGCAGGCCACAGTGCACATACAGAGGTCAGAGGACAACTTGCAGGAGTTGGTTCTCTCCTTCCACCGTGTAAGTTCCAGGAATCCCCAAATCCTGGTTTTGTGGCAAGTGTGCTCACCTGTTAAATCAATTACATTTAGAGATTAAGAGATTTTTTTTTTTTAACCTGTGACATCTTCGTGATTCAGGTGTGTCTTTTGCTTGGCATTCTGGGCTGAGGGAGGGTCAGCAAGAAACTCTAAAGGACAGCTCTGAATGGTGGCCATTGTCACTGCTAATAAAACTAAATACAGTCCCCGTGTCCATGTGTCTCCCCTAGCCCAAGGAACTGTGGGACATCTATATGCAGCTCTGAGATTCTGTGAGACACCTTCAGACAGGCAGTGCGTGGAGCACAGAGCTGAGCCTCAGTTCTCCTGCATAGGCTTGCTGTGGGTCATCTGAGGATTTAGGCATTGAATGTAGACAGAGCTCTCTGGACAAGGCCCCTGGGAGCAAGCACCCCTAGTCAGGGTTTCTTTTCTTCCTTTTCTCTGCCTGCTCATTCAGCATGGGGCAGTCTCAGGCCTTGAGAGGACATCAGGAGTGGGGATGTGGCATCAGCAAACCCAGAGCCACCGTGGAAGCCCCAGCTTGCTTTCTAAGGCTGATGAAGAAGCAGCCTTGCTTTCCTGGGTGACAGGCAGATCAGGGGGAGGAAGGATGTGCCTTCCCTCAGGGAAGTGCAATTGTGCAGTTTATTTAAAGGAGGTTATATTTTTGGAGCCGGCCTCTTGGAACAGGAAAGTACAGTCATCGCTTCAGAAAAAAAAAAAAAAAAAAGAAAGAAAGAAACAAGAGTTACTGCTAAGTCACCAGAGAGAAGTTCATTAGCAAACCGGTCAGCTAATTGCCTTCAATGTTCTTCTGGAGTTTAAAGGCTGTGCTACAATAGTAATTTGTGTCTCTGGAACAGTTCACTATAAATAGTGGGGCAATCAGAGCTAAGAGCTGCAAGGAGCCGGGAAGGCGCAGGGAATAGCAAGTACCTGGAAAGCCAGTTCGTTAGTGCTGACTGAATGCACAGGCAGAAGGCAGAGGAGGAGCCTTCTCCAGCCCTGCAGCAACATCCCTGCCAGCCTGGCACACAGCGTCCGTGTCCCAGAAACCTCTCCACCTCCTGGCCACAGGCACCCACTCTTGGGTCAGTGTAGGGGGTTGTAAGTCTGCCCTGGTACATGCCTGTTTTGTCTGGTCCTGAGGATCCATGTGGTGACCCATGTGGCCTTGCGTTAGCCTGGCACAAACTGCTCTGCTCCAAACAGCCAGGGCAACAGAGATGGTGGCACAAAAGAGTTTCAGCTCACTACAAGTGGAGGGCAACTCTCTCCTCAACTTCCAGCCCACAACCCTCTTTCCTTCTCTCCCTCCTTCCTCTTAGGACCTGTGTCCTCAGGAGCCAGGTCCTGCCTGTGGACAGCTCGGGTGGGCTACCTCTGCAGAGTTTAGTCCATCTGGGGAGTTAATGTCAGAGAGAAGGTGTAAGTGGTCAGACATTGTGTCTAGGAACAAGTGATCAGAACAGATGGGGTAACAAGGGCTTGCCAGAATCCTGGGGACCCACTGGCACCTCGAGCTTATCATTGCAGCTCCCACTGGGAACCCCAAACCTCCATGGAATCTCTGATCCCTACAAGGAGCATCAATCCTCTGTGGGAAGCTATGGCCTCCATAGACCACCTGAAAGCCCTCATACGAGGCCTGCCTGACCTACCATGGTGCAACCTCAATGTTCATAGAAAGGCTGACAGGGGGCAGGGACAGGTTCCTCTGCCTCCAGAGCCTGAGGAGAACATCCCTCCTCATGAGCTTTCAATAGCTAGTGAACAAGGACAACCCAAGAGAACTCTGAGCTTGTGTGGTAAACAGTTGGCTGAGGGTCTACCTTGGATCAGGCTAGCCTCTGGCTCTGCACAGGGTTCATGTATTTATAAGAGATGACTGAGCTTGGAATTGGGACTTGTGGTAGGGTAAAGGAATAAGGGGAGGTCTTATTCCCTCCCCAGTTCTGTATGGGGGTGGGGTCACTGGCCTCTTTTTTCTGCTCCCTGTAACCATAGGAGAGCAACCTACCTCTCAAGCAGAGGATACTGGCTGTGAGCTGTGTGAGGAAGGGTCTTCCCTGTCTTTTGGTCTCCATGGTTAGTGTGCAGTGTGGCACCAGTCACACTGATGGTTGTGCCCCTTGATGGGGCAGAAGATGCTACCAGAGCCTAGGAGACTCAGCAAGCCTTGGGCCGGTCCTCCTTGCCTGAGTGGCCCTGACCTGCCTGGCCAGCAGTGTCAGGAAGAATGGTGTGTGCCTTCAATCTCAGTACTCAGAGGTGAAGGCAGGTGGATATCCATGACTTCAAGGTTAGCCTGTCCCTCACAAAGAGTTCCAGATCACACAGGGCTTTGTAGTGAGACCCTGTCGCAAGCAAGTGAGCAAGCAAGCAAGCAAGCAAGCAAGCAAGCAAGCAAAACAAACAAAGAGTAAGAAAAGAAATGGGGGGCTGGTGAGATGGCTCAGTGGTTAAGAGCACCCGACTGCTCTTCTGAAGGTCCAGAGTTCAAATCCCAGCAACCACATGGTGGCTCACAACCATCTGCAACAAGATCTGGCGCCCTCTTCTGGAGTGTCTGAAGACAGCTACAGTGTACTTACATATAATCAATAAATAAATCTTTAAAAAAAAAAAAAAGAAAGAAAAAGAAATGGGAGCCGGGCGTGGTGGTGCACGCCTTTAATCCCAGCACTTGGGAAGCAGAGGCAGGCGGATTTCTGAGTTCAAGGCCAGCCTGGTCTACAAAGTGAGTTCCAGGACAGCCAGGGCTAAACAAAAAAAGTTTAGCAGGGACTGGGATGGGACTTTGGTGGACTCTTTGAGCCCCATCCTGGGATTCGATCTTTCTGAGGTTGGGGAGGCTCTGAGAGTTCTGGGTGACTTAGGCCAGTGTGTAAACCAGTTTTGTAAAGTTCTAAAGTAACTGGAGGGATGGGGGGGGGGGAGGGGAGGCAGACAATGGGATCTGTCGGGTCCTTCCTGTCTGACAACTGTAGCAGATCTCTGCTGAAGTCCCAAGAAAGACTTAAACAGAAAACTGATTGTTGTTGTGTGGGCCAGTTCCTGCACCATTCACTGCAGAGGTCCTGCGATCCCTGGTGATCATGTGGCTGTAGGGGTACAGACGGTAGAGGGTGGCAGCCTCGCCAGCCTTTCCCCCAGCAGAGGGCCAAGGTTGCCTGCAGGTGAGGCCCATGCTGGGTTGTAGATTTACTGGTCCTCCACTGCAGAATGTTTCAACTCAAGCAGATGCTGGGTCTGGCTGTGCCTTGGCTCCCGGGGGCATCCTGGGGCACCAGGGGTGATGGGTATTGAGTAATGGTCCATGGCTATTGCCATAGTTATCTTTTAATCTTCTTCAGGTCCCAGCCCCAGGTTACACTTTAAATGATTTGAACAGACACAGAAGTCCACAAGTCTTGACACCTGAGCAGATGGGAGGTTTGCACAACAAAGATTTTGTCAGAATTATTCCTTAAACACACCAGAGTTCTTTCCCAGCAGTTGTTACCCCATCCTCTCTCTCCTGGCAGAAGGATGCTTTTCCTGAGAAGAGCACAAAGGGGCTTAAGGACAGACCAGCGGTTAAGGAAGGCTGTGACCCTGCACTGTTCCCTAGAGCAATCCCCTGCTCTTTAGAGGATGTTCTTGCTATGCAGATGAGCCTGGAAGCTGGCTGTCACTCAGGGTTGACTCCTTTTTGTTATGGGAATGGAACCTAATTGGAGGTCAGCACTGTGGGTAAACACTGGCAGAAACTTTCTCAGCAACCCTAAACTTTATGTAAAGACCTTCCTTTCTCAAAGTTCCTAACAAGCCTGGTTAGCACACAACCTTCCAGTCCTGTGGGAGGCAGTCTCCTTTAGCTAAATGCCACTTTGTGTTACTTAGTATTTCCCAAGTAAGTTCATTAGTAAGTTCTCTTCCCCCCCCCTCTGGTTTTTCGGGGGTTTTTTTTGAGACAGGGTTTCTCTGTGCAGCCCTGACTGTCCTGAAACTCACTCTCTAGCCTCCAGCTCAGAGATCCTTCTGCCTCCGTCTTCCTGAGCACTGGATTAAAGGTGTGCGCCTCCGCCGCTCTGCGCCACTAGTGCATTTTTTCCATAGCATCAATTTTACTACAGGTTTCTCTGGTATCACAGTCACTTGAATGTTGGCTGTTCCCCAGAGGCTGGCCCCCAGCTCGGCTCGATTGAAAGGTAGTGGGACCTAGTGGGAAATCCTCTGAGAGGGACGGTGGGGCCTCAGCAATGCATTTCTCTTGCTTGGCTTGTTTGTTTTTACAACCAGGACACCAAGATGATCAGTTCCTGTCAGAATGAGATGCATCAGAGACCACAGAGTAATGGAGCGAATTAACCATAGACTACTACTTTCCAAACAGTGAGAAAAACAAACAGGAAAAAAAAGTTTTTCTTTGCACTGTAAGTTCATTATCATCCACACATGTTAAAGCGACAGAGTGTGGATTCAGTGGGCTAAAGTGTGCTTCAGTAGAGATAACCCGCTCCACACTCATGCACACGTGTACACAATCCACTTCCAGGCTTTGTGTGCGGGGTCCAGACCTGGTTTCATGTGTCTGAAGTGGCTTGGATTGCTGCACTGGGCCGGTGTCTGTCCTCGATGCTTTCGGAACCTGCTCTGTCCGTGTGATGTGCTTTACGAGCCGGATCAACAGCGCCCCCTTCTGGGCTCAGGCGGATTTTCCCTCTGTGGCTGTTGTCTCCACCGGGTCTCCAAACACCAGAAGCCTGCTGGAGAGTGAGCTGCAAGTAACTGTTGGCTGTGATAGAGAAACACCCATAGGAAGAAAAGAGGAAGGATCAAGTCCCTTTCTCTCTCGCTCTCCTCGCTGACTTTTGCTGTGGACAAAACCCGGAGAGTCAGCGGGTGAGGAAGCTGGGCTGTGCAGAGCACATTTTCTAGCTTCTGTAACTCATACTATGACACCCAGGGCTGTGCTGCTCTGAAGGGACAGCTCAGCTGGCATTGGGCTTTTAAGAGATACTGACCAAGCAGCCCTAGAGCCCGCTGTTGACCCACATACGGGTGTCTAGGCCCGCATCCGCTCACAGCTTCTAAGGGACGTCTACCTTGTTCTCATCTCAGACACTGGGCACCTGGAGACAGTGCCCATGTTCCTGAAATACCCCATCTGCTACCTTGCCCTGCCTCACAGGCAACCCACAGAAACCACACAAGATCCCCGTCTTAGCTAGGTTTCTATTGCTGTGATAGAATAGTGACCAAAGCAGCTTGCCCAGGAGAGGGTTTATTTGGCTTACAAATCCCGGGTCGCAATTCATCGAGGGAAGCCAAGACAGGAACTCAAGCAGGGCAGGAACTGGAAGAAGAGACTGAAACAGAGGCTGTGGAGAAATGCTGCTTGCTGGCTTGCTTCTCACACCTTGTTCAGCCTTCTTCCTTCCTCCCTCCCTCCCTCCCTTCCTCCCTCCCTTCCTCCTTTCCTCCCTCTCGTTTGTTTTTTTCCAAGGCAGGGTTTGTGTAGCCCTGGCTGTCCTGGAACTCACTCTGTAGATCAGGATGGCCTCAAATTCAGAAATCCATCTGCCTCTGCCTCCCAAGTGCTGGGATTAAAGGTGTGCACCACCACTGCCTGGCTCTATTTCTTTTTTAACGATTTATTAATTTATTTTTATGTATATGAGTACACTGTAGCTGTACAGATGGTTGTGAGCCTTTGTGTGGTTGTTTGGGAATTGAATTTAGGACCTCTGCTCACTCCAGTTGGCCCCACTCGCTCTGATTGGCCCAGCTTGCTCCAGTCAACTCTGCTCCCTCAGTCCCGGCTTGCTCCGGCCCAAAGATTTATTTATTATTATACATAAGTACACTGTAGCTGTCTTCAGACGCACCAGAAGAGGGTGTCAGATCTCATTCTGGGTGTTTGTGAGCTACCATGTGGTTGCTGGGATTTGAACTCAGGACCTAGCCGGGCGGTGGTGGCACACGCCTTTAATCCCAGCACTTGGGAGGCAGAGGCAGGAGGATTTCTGAGTTCGAGGCCAGCCTGGTCTACAAAGTGAGTTCCAGGACATTCAGGGCTATACAGAGAAACCCTGTCTCAAATAAAGCCATATATATATATATATATATATATATATATATATATGTATGTATATATAAACTCAGGACCTTTGGAAGAGCAGTCAGTGCTCTTACCCGCTGAGCCATCTCGCCAGCCGACCTTCTTTCTTATACCACCTACCCAGGGGTGGCAGCACCCACAGTAATCTAGGCCATCCCACACCAGCCATTAACCAAGAAAGTGCTCTGCAGACTAGCCTGTAGGCCAATCTTACGGAGACATTTTCTCAATTAAGATTCCATCTCCCCAGCTATGCCTAGATGTGTCAAGTTGACAAAACCCAACCAGACCCATTCCTGCCCTCTCCTCTTGTTTCTTCTGCTTCCTGGTCATCAAAGGCGTCCCCAAGTGGCTTTCCTATGTGGCCCTGTATGCTGCGGGTCCCCTCTCAAGATCTGGAGACAGCCGTGTTACCAGGGATACCCGTCTCCTTACCTATACCTCTCTCTCCCTCTCTTTCCTTAATGAGAAAGAAAACCCTATGAGGGCAGGCTGGGGAAGGAGACTACCGACACACAAAGCAGGGCCGCCTGAGATCCACCCCAGACAGACCCACAGTGGGAGAACCGACTCTGGAGAAATTATCCTCTGACCCCCACCCCAGAAATTCGAAGGCATACACATGCCTCCCCACCCCATACACAGTAATAATTAAAAAAAATTAAAGATAACCATTTGTTGGCAGGCACACAGCTGAGTGAGTTGACATGAGGACTTGGTGGGTGTGAGCACACCACTCAGGAGACAGTGTGAAGTTCTTAGCACTGATTTCCTGGTGACTGAAGTAAGGTAACCAGGCCATGGCTGGTGTGACAGTGCCCAGGGGAGCGCAAGAAGGGAGAAAGGCAGGTCTCTTAAGCATTCTCTGAATCGTATATCTAGGAAGGATCCCCATCTCCTGCTCTGTAGCCCCACCCTGGTCCTGGGTCCCTGCCTGCACCCCAGGGTATGGTGCATGTTACATCGAGAGTGCACCCTGAGAGAACAAGAAGCCCAGTGTAGCAGAGAGCCAGAGGCCAGTGGGCTGATTAACTGGAACAAGGCAGTCCGAGGCCTGGTTTTGTTTGTTTGTGTTTTGAGTCAGGGTTTCTCTGTGTAATGGCCCTGGCGGTCCTGGGACTTGCTCTGTAGACCAGGCTACCAGGCTGGCCTCAGACTCACAGAGATCTGCCTGCTTCTGCCTCAAGTGCTGGGATTAAAGGTGTGCGCCACCAGGCCCGGCCAGCTGTTTTTGACTTTCTAGAGTAAAGCAGCCACCCGCGCTCCTCCCCTGTGAGTGCTATGCTTTGAACACCAGAGATCCACAGGGCATCAACAGAATGGAAGCTAGGAATGCAGAGGGAGTAGTGGGCAGGTGGGACAACACACAGGCTGGGAGAGTCACACGTGGGTGGCACTGGCCCTCTGGGTAGTATGTGTCTCCACTTGACACAGGGGAACCCTGGGTTTCCTGCCTTGACTGCACCTGGTAGCCCCAGAGATACCGTTCCAACCCAGAGGGCTCCCAGAGGGTCCAGGCATCACTGAGACTGGGCAGGGCTCCGAGGTAGGTGCCTTTGTCACATCCGTTTGCTGGGGTCAGGCCTACAGAAATCAACCAGAGGTCTCAGCTTTAATACAGAAATTCCAGCTAGGGATTCCCTTTCCTGATCAAGGCAGTAAAGCCTGGCTCAGTCCAATCACAGAGACCCTAAGGCAAACTGATGCCTGTCGTTGTCGTTTAGGCTACTGGGTGGTTGGGGGAGGGGGCGTCCTTCCTACTCCCCTCTAGCATGAGCTAGAGGTTACTTTAGCTTATTTCACGAAACAGTTCATTTTCTAGATTGATCCCCGGGGGGGGGGAGCAGGGGGGTTGGGGGAGGGAGAGTAGGTGTGCCTCCAATTTCCATCAAGTCAGAACTTAGTAAAATCATGACAAAAACCACCTGTCCAGAGAGCAAGTCGGAGACTGCCAACGGGACCGCAGGTAACAAAGGCAAGGCACACTTCAGCTTTTGATAGGTGCTGGTAGGAAAGTGCCTCCCTGCCTTCCAGAAGCTTGTTCCCATGGAAACCACAGCCAGCACTTAAGAAACAGGAGATGCTGGTGTGCTGCCTCCAGAGCCTTAACCAAGACCAGGCGCCCCCTAGTGGCAGATGCTGGAACTACACCTGGGGACTGTCCCGCTCCAGGGTCCAGATTAAAGCTCCCTGCCAATAAGGAGCTCCACGGTGATTTCAGTACGGGGTGGTTGATAGAGCAATTAAAAACATGGGTAGAGGGGAATGGTGGGCGGGAAGACGATAAGAGATACACATTAGATGTTAGGGAAGGTACAGGAGTAGGTGGAAGGCTACAAAGATGCATGAGTGATGGGTGGAGATGTCAGAGCAGATGTGTATGCAAGTCCATGGGCACAGGCTGCAGAGCTCTGTAGTGTGACCTTCCTGGGGACGTGTCTGAGGACTAGCTGAGGGAAATGACATGCAAAGGGAAGGAGCAGGAGGGGGGGGGCATTTCCAGCCAGAACCTGCTGGCAGCTACTTCAGGAAGAGAAGAAGCAGTGGTGCTCCCTTCAGCAGGGTCCTGTTGTCCTCCCAGGGCAAGACACGGGTCACTGTACTCTGCTGTTTAACTGTGTGAGGAATCGGCTGTGAATGCTGGGACTAAAGATGTGTACCACCACTGCCCAGCCAGACTAAGGATTTTTAAATTTTTCTTCTTTTTTCTTTAAAGATTTGTTTATTTCTTTTATGCATATGAGTGCACTGTTGCTGTCTTCAGACACATCAGAAGAGGGTATCAGATGGTTGTGAGCCACCATGTGGTTACTGGGAATCGAACTCAGGACCTCTGGAAGAACAGCCAGTGCTCTTAACTGCTGAACCATCTCTCCAGCACCAGACTAAATATTTTTGAAAGATACTGAACTTTTAGCCAGGCAGGGGTGGCACACGCCTTTAATCTCGTTACTTGGGAGGCAGAGGCAGGTGGATTTCTGAGTTCAAGGCCAGCCTGGTCTACAGAATGAGTTCTAGGACAGCCAGGGATATACAGAGAGACCCTGTCTCAAAAAAGAAAAAAGAAAAAAAGATACTGAACTTTTATAGTGTTTGAATTTCTAAGACCATGGAACTTCTTAAGTTTGTTTTATATTGTGATGCTGATATTAATGTGTGAGAAAAAAAAAAAGGTTGTGGCTTAATAGTGACATTTCTGTCAAGTTGACAAAGAGTTTCTTGCCAACTTGACATAAGCTATCGTTGTCTGGAGGGAGGGTGCCTCAATTGAGAAATGACCCTGAAAGGCCAGTAGGCAAGCCTGTAGGACATTTTCCTGGTCATGTAGGATGGCCCAGCCCATGTGGGTGGTACCACCCCTGGGCTGGTGGCCCTGGGCATTATAAAAAGCAGACTGAGCAAGCCATGTGAGAACAAGCCAATAAGCAGCACTCCTCCGTGGCCTCTGTCAGCTCCTGCCTCCAGGTTCCTGCCCTGATGTCCTTCCTTCCCAGATTGCTTTTGGTCATGGTGTTCATCACAGCAACAGAAACCCTGAGCGAGCAGGTAAGGAAGGGGTGGGTCCTGGGTGGGCGATTCTGCCAGGAATAGAACCTTGAGGTTTGGTCAGAGCCTGTGGGGAGGAGTCTAACAGAGAAAGGGAGAATGTGAACAGGCCAGGTTCCTGAGGTCTGGGTCTGGCAGAAGCATCCTCTCTGGGCACAGACTCACATGAGGGTCAGAGCCCACATCAAAACCAGTGGGGCAGTTAAGAAGGTGTAGAAATAGATGAGCTTGACATTTAATTCAATAGGCTCTTAATAAAGCAGGCAACCCACTCCCCACCCCCACCCCCAAGTGGTGTGAGTGTGTGTGGCTGTTCTTGTCTTCTTGTTTGATCCCCTGGTGACCTTAAGAGAAAAACTTCAGGGCCCCAGGATAGCCTTCAGAGCTGATCCAAGCCATAATATCCCTAGCTTGGGCTTTTGCCTGCTCTGTGGCCTTCAGACATCATCCCTATTGCAATGAAAGAGGTGTGTGTGTGTGTGTGTGTGTGTGTTGTTTTGTTCGACTGGCCTCGAACTCAAGAGTCTCCTGCCTCTGCCTCTTGAGTGCTGGAATTAAAAGCATGTACCACCACCGCCAGGTTTGAAAAATATTAAAAATAAATTACATTCAGTCCACCTCTCTGTAACTACTACAGGCTCTCAATCTGGGGACTCAAATACCTGTAGATGCAAACTGTCCAAAAGCAACAGTTTCACATAGAGCATGGTCTGCACTGAACTTGCATGTGCCTCCCCCCACCCCTTATTTCCTTTAACAAAGCATGGCAACCATTGGTGTAGACTTTTGCCTTGTACCAAGAGTGAACATGAAGTACATAGGAAGGTCTATGGGGTTCTGTGAAGATAGTTTGGAGAGGGATTTTAATGTTGGTGATGCTCAGTGTTTGTGGGGGTCCTGGAACCCACCTCCCCATCAGTACCAAGGAATTTCCTTTCTCCTGTGTGTTCACATGTGTGTGTTGATGTGTGTGTGTGTGTTGATGTGTGTGTGTGCTCACGTGTGTATGTGTCTGTTCATGTGTGTATGGGCTTGGGGAAGAGGCCTGTTTTCTGATGGAGATCTCACAGTCAAAGAGGCAGAGCCTCTCCTGGTTCATCACCTCCTTAGATCAACTGGACTGCCCAGAAAAGAGTAGCCAGGTGAGCATCCACATGAACTGCCACACCCAACAGGACAGGGCATAGCAGGTTCCCACACTGTGAACAGGGGGTACTGCTGGGTCGCTTGGTTCACTCCCATGGTCTGGAGCTGTATGTCGGAGGCCAAGCCTCGGACTGACAGGCAATGGTTCACACTGCAGGGGTCACACTGGGAGCAGGGGCTGTCATTCGGAAGCCCGCAACAGGTCAAGCTGGCAAGTTGCAGAAAAGCCTGGTGGTTCTTCAAACAGCTGCCCAGGCAGCTGCACTCCTGGGTGTCTCCCTCGAGAGCAGTAAAGAGGCCCGAGCCCTGAGAACAGCTCAGTGACATGCAAAGACCATGCATCACTGCACAATCCCAAGTGCGCATGTGCAGAGTAGCCCCACCCCCACCCCCCACCGACATGACGCAGATCAGAGGCTGCGGACCCAGGGAGCAGTGCTCACTAGGCATAACAGATGTGTAACTGCTGGCGGCTGCCCAGTTCTGAGAATATCCTGATATCTCACGAATGAGACAGTGGGTAGGTGCCTTGTGCCAGCTCTCAAAGCTGTGAACACGGGATTGAAGATGGCCACTTTCGCACAGATGATGTTATCCTCTGGTGTGCGTGGCACTGCCTGATCTCCATCAGTCAAGATCCACAGTCAATGTTGGGGGACTTGGTGATTCATGTCTGGAGTCAAACAGAGACTGCAGACATAGAAGTGCTTCACATGGTGGTGCTGGCTGCAGATCTTCCCCAGGAAACAGGCATAGAACCCAGGGCCTCACTCAATAGCAGGGATGCTACTGCTGAGCCACAGACTTTAGAACCAGGGTGTCACACCCAGTGATTGTCCTAAGCAGCTCTTAGGATGGTGACCCACACCACCCAATGCTGTCTCCTGTGCACTCTGGGATGTGCTTAAGCTACCACAACCTCCAGGAGCAGAGACTGCTTTGGCACTGTCCTTCCTCCCATGACCCCTTACCTGGTCTCCTGCAGCCCTGGCTGCCCCAGTAGTGACCCCAAGGGAGGGACAAGCCCATAGCAGCAGGGCCCGAGTCATGCTCAGGCTGCCTGCTGGGGTCCCTATAAATGCTGTGTATAGTGTCCCAAAGAGAGGTGGTGACAACAGCCAGGCTCTCCTGCCATGGCCCTGTCACTTCAGTCTCAGGAACCTCCTGAAAACCCTCAACGGTGCAAGTCTGAGATAGGAGCACAGAGCATGCACCCATGGGCAGGCTCTTTTGCAAGGGTTCTCAGGTGCACATAAACTCAAAAGTAGATGAAAATACACACCTCACCCAGGGAGTGACACCCGCCATACCCCTACACACACACACACACACCACACCCAAAAATGGGAGAAGCAGTTTATTTGCGGGCAGCCGAGGGTGGGGGACACAGTGACCACACAGTTACTTGGTTTTGTTTTCCTGACTATGAGGGAGGGAAGCTGAGACAGGGATTTACTCTACAACCCAGGCTGGACTCAGTCTCCAGATCTTCTGGCCTCTCTGGCTAGGATCAGGCACAGCCATAGCATATGTACAAGTGAAATGTTGAGTGTTTTTCTGAGATGCAGGACATGGCTCTGAGGCAGGATCATGCTTAAAGGCTGGGACTAAACCAAGAGTTTCTTCCGTCCTCCTCCTGCTCCTCCCCTATAGGACGGACGCTCAGAACCTCGGCATCCTGAGGCTGCAGGAGCATGCCCAGGTATCCTGCCCATTCCACCATGTGCCAGCCTGGGCTGTGCACCTCACTCCGCACTCTGTGATGACTGTGTCCTCTTCTTTGGTTGCTGGGCCCCAGCCCCCTTTGCTCTAGCCCCAGGCTTCCTCCTCTTCCCAGGAGGCCCCCCTTGGCCAGCCTTCTCATCCGTTTTCCTGTTCCTCTTCCTCTTCTTTCCTGGGCCTGGGTCTGCACTTGAGGATTCTGCCTCACTCCCCGCTGTGGACCAAGTGAGGCTTGTGAGCAAACTGCTGGGTCAATATGGTGTCTTTCAGTCACCTGACTCTTTAACAGCAGTGCCAGCACTGGGGACAGCACCAGGGCTGCTGACCAGGGTGAGCTTCATCCTGGGTACCAGGATGATCCCAGGGAGGGCTCAGGAACTGATCTCCAGAAAGACTAGCCAGAGGACAGGGTGAAGGGCCCAGACATGGAGCAGGGTGTGAAGACAGTGCAGGAAGAGAGATAGAGATGGCTATCTGACAAGAGGGCCAGGGGCCGTACCCCAGGACCCGCAAACATTCACTCAACCTGCTGTGTCAGAGCTGAAAGACGGTGTCTGGGCTGAGGCTGGGGCCAGGCCAAGGGCAGGCTGGTGAGAAGATACTGCCCAGCTGGGACCAATATGTATGGGCCTCAGTGTGGAGATAGCTGGGCCAGAGACAGGGTGAATGCAGTGGCCCTTGGCAGATCCTAGGTTAGCATATGACCAGGTTAACCCCTGAAAAGACTGTCAGCTCAGGCAGGGCCACCGACAATGCACAGCAGGCCCTGGACAGTCTTTAGCAAGAGTGTCACGTGCTAGCACATACACAGCAGGAAGGCAGGGCTAGAAGGCCTGAAACCAACAGTTACATGGGAAGAGAGACTCAGGATCACTAAGGAGACGAGACAGACGAGGCTCTGATCAAAGATGGCAAGACAGTCAAAGAGAGGCGTCTAGTCAGAGCACAGGCACCAAGGGCTGAGGGTGGTCCCCAGGCCAGGTGCACTGTGGGGGTCTGTGCATGAAGGGAAGACGTAAGCAAAGGCAGGACAGGCAGGGGAGACAAGGGAGGTGAGCCAGCCCGTGTGTTAATCATCACTCAGGATCCTACCTTCCTTATTCTGGGGCTGAGGTTTGGGCAAGCGCTTCTTTTTCTTCTTCCGTTCCCGCCTCCCTTCCAGCATCTTCTTGTAGGCTTTTTCAGGGACATCATCCTCTGGGAAAGTGCCTAAGAACCAGGGTGGCAGTCAGGGTGCTGAGGTGATAGGTCAGCTCCATTCTGTGTCACGGTCCCCACAGACCCAGCTCAGGGCCAGGGAAATACAGAGGCCACCTGAGGCACATGTGTCACGCCACTGTCTATTCCAGCCCAGCCGGACAGTACAGGCTAATGCTGGGAGCGCATGAAGCTACACATGCGCAGTGGGGCCTCCTGGGCGCTGGTAAAACCCATCACACGCACAACACACAAGCACTGCAGTGTGAGCTTCATCTCCAAACACTGGACACGAGCTCATGGCCTCAGGAAGCATCCCTCAGTAATTTCAGAGGAACAGTGAGTGCTGTGGAGCCTTTGAGCCTAACCCTTCCCCCACCGAGACATAGACCGCTGCAGACATTTCGCATGCTCTGAGCATGCGCACAAATGCACACGTGTGTATTGGAGGGACCACCTCAGTGCCCATCAGATCCTCACCTCCAGCCAGCTCCCTCAGCCTGAAAGAGAAGACAGACAACATCAGCACTCAGCTAGTCTAGTGCTCATGGGGGACCAGCTCCTGACTTCCCCTTGCTCAGGCTACCTCACAGGACAACACACAGGAGAGGCAGTGATTGCTGTGAGGAGGCAGCAGGGGTGAGGCGAGACAGGCCTCCTGACTCACTTTTGGATCACTTTGTAGAGGCGCTTCCTGTTTTGAGAAGGGGTGCTCTGTCTACTGGCGAGCTTGAACAGTCTATTAGCAAGTGCCTCGTAGTCAAACTGTTTCAAAAGATGTGAGAAATACAAGATTCAGTCTGTGTCCACATGACCAAACACAAAACCCCACCTCCCTGGGCTGAGGAGACACATGGCCATCACAGGCATTCTCTGCTTGGCCACGGAAACAGACTCAACTCGCTCAGCATCTGCCAGCAAAGCCTGCAGACAGAGACTACAACCCAGCAGGCACCACCCCTGCCCCAAGGAAGCAGCAGACTTCAGAAGGCAGCCTGCTCTCCAACTTCATCTCTTTTTGCGGCAGGGACTTACTGTGTGGCTGGCATAGAGCTCACTACTAGAGTGCAGAGATTAAAGTCCCTCTGATTTTAACTCCCAACTAGCCAGAGCAGACAGGTGGGAAGAAACCAAATGAAAAGAGATGAACACATCCTATATAACCCAAAATACTCAAACCTACTCATGTGACAGGCTGTCAGCATTGAAGCCTTACTGACATCTGCTGACCTCCCGGATCCGCCTGACCCGTCTTCTGAGCTGACTCAGAGCTATGACCCAGATGCAGATCACTAAGTCTGTGCTACCCTGTTCAAGGCCAGCACCCCAACAATAGAGCCAGACCTAGGGGTGCAGGCCACCTGCTTAAAGCATAAGGAATGCCACAGGAGGGCAGGGGGGCTGGCTGAGCCCTGCATCAATCTCTCAGCAGTGACCAGGAGTTGCCCAGTGGCCTGTTACCCATCCTTCCCTGAAAGCCAGCCTCCAGGAAGGCTGTCTGCACATCCCCGTTGCTGGCCTTCCCCCGGCAGTGGGGCTGGAGGGTAAAGGCTAACCGTGTGGCCTAGACATGGATGCCTACCTGGAGGACAGGGCCAGTGTTCTCCTCGTCATCCCACGCCTGTTCCTTGTCTGCCTCAGGGCCAGCCCTATGTACGGTGCCTAAAAACAAATACAGAACCTGAACTCACGGTACCATGCCTAGTGTAGGGGTACCCCAAAACCAACACCAAGCCACTGAGGACCCTCTTGGTCGTGCACTGGCACAGGCTGGGGAGGGGACAAGCAGCTGGTCTCATGGGGAGTGTAGAGATGAGGAAAGGCATCCCAGGGGAAGGGTGTAGGTCAGTGGGCACCTTGGGCAGTAAAGGCAGATTGCAGGTATCCCAGCAGTGGGTTAGGCCAGGGACCACTGGAGCAATGCTTGGCTTAGCTTGGAACACTGAGCCGAGCTGTGTGCTCAGAACTGTGCCAGCAGTGCCTTCCTGGTGCGGAGCAGAGTTGAAATGGGGCCTTGTTATGTTAGCTCCAGTGGCCTGGTTCTCCCTTGACAGCCCAGGATAGCCCTGAACGTGGGCAATCCTCCTGCCTCAGCCTTCCAAGTGCTACGGTTATAGGTGTGTGCCCCCACAGCCCACTCAGCATAGTCGTAAGTGAAGGGCTTGTGGACAACAGTGCTGTGGGACACTTTGGCAAGGACAACGGCTGCAGGATGGTTTGCTGTGCAGAGTGGCTGATGAGCCATGAGCAGACATCAAGGGGTCTCCTCTGAGAAACTCTTAGGATGTCTAGGCTACCAAGAAAGAGAAGTTAAGAGAAAGACAGGCAAGACACACAGGATGCCTGCTGACTCACAAGAAGGGGGCCACTAAAGCTGGCACCAAAGCTGAAAGAAGACTCTCACTGAGACTCCATGACCACAGCATCAAGACAAAGAAAGCCAAGCTAGGCCCACTGCAACCAGACGCCTGGCCCAAACACAGAGCCCGTGAGAGGCCATTTACAAGGAGAGCGTGCAGCACATTCATTTGCCCTCACTACACTGTGGTCAGATGCTGACTGTCTGGAGGGCAGGGGCAGGGTAGGCTGAGGGGCACAGAGGAAAGGTGACTGATGGAAGTGGAGAGTCCAGAGGAAGGGGCAGGGAAGGGCTTGGGTGTGACACAAGGTTAGAGCATTTCCTAGTGCCTATGGCCAGAGTTCCATCCCCAACACCACCAAAACCACAAGCAAACCAGGATGCATGCTCCTCTGTTGAAGAGGAAGGTCAGGGTACCACACAGGACCCAGGGAGCACTAGAATCTTAGGTAGGAGCATTCTAGGAACCGAGCTGGAAGCTGGGAGCCAGGAATCAAGTGCTGAGACCGACTTAGGAGAGTAAACCAAATGTTCTTCATGCCACCAACATGGTGTTGCCCAGAGACAGCTGCAACAATCCAGCAAGAGCCTAGGATAGGACAGGCTGGGGCCCTCACCTGCAGGCAGCTTCTTGGGTGGTGTGTCTTGCATATCCTCCTCACCCTCTGAGGACTTGTTACTGTCACCATCATCATCGTCACCATCATCATCGTCTGCCACGTCACCATCATCATCGTCTGCCACATCACCATCATCACTGTCTGCCACATCACCATCATCACCATCTGATGCTTCACCATCATCACTGTCTGACGCTTCTCCATCATCACCATCTGACGCTTCACCATCATCACCATCTGATGCTTCACCCTCTCCACTCTGTGTGTCCAGTTCATTCATGATGTCTTCGATGGCCAAGGGAGCCTGTTCCACAATCGTCTGAAAGATGCTCTGAATGATCTTATGCAAAACCAGGGAACTGAGGGTGAAGCAGAGGCCAGAGAACTCATTAGTATGAACTCTCAGATACCACACTACCCTCACAGCATGGGAGGCCAGTGGCCACTGCAGCCTGAGAGGAAGGGGAGCTGCCCACCACTTACTCCTTAGTGCGGGCTGCTATCTGGCAGAAGGGGTCGATGAACTGCAGATTCTGGTCTGCGGTGAGCTGTGGGGAAACCAAGAGATGGGAAGTGTGTTCAAATGCTGGACACATGCACCGTACGCCACAGCCCTCACCCGAGCCCACCTCACCTCTGCAGCGCCCACTTTGGCCAGCTCCTCCAGAAAGATCTCTAGGAAGTGGCTCTTCACCCCACTGGGGGCCTGGCTGTCGGGGTTCAGGATCTCAGTGGTTAGCAGCTCTAGCAGCTGCTCTATCTGTCTGAAGAGAGAGAAAGAAAGAAGAGTGTGGCTGCCATGGGGTCGCAGGTCTGCGGTGCCCCGAGATCTCCACATGGGTTCTAGCAGGAACATAACACACGTGCAGGCAGGTACAGTCATCCAGGAACACACCTGATCTTTCGCACCCATATGCAGAGACCCAAGCAGCTCTGGGTCTGAGCAGCACAAGGGAGTCCTGCTGGCTCAGGTCTGTGTGACATGTGACACTGGAGTGACACATGTGGCTCTTGGCCAAAAATATACCACTGAATATACTAGAATACTCATAGGCCTTTTGTATCTTCAAGACACATGTGGAAATATGGCCACTGAGGTGCTCTGCTGGCCGACCCTCACTGCTTGGAAAAGGTATCAGATCAGGACAGACCAGAGGCAAAGGGGAAGGTATACTAACAAGGGCTGGGGCCACGGGCCCCTGGGCCATATGCTGGTTGGTTGGCAGCATGAGGAAGCTATGCAGCTGTGGCCCTCCCAGGCACACAGATTACACTGTCTCAGAGCCCTGGACCTAGTAGCAGAGGACAAGGAGCCCTCAGCACTCGGTGCACATGAGACTCCTTATTGGGTGACAGTGTAGTCTCAGTGCCACCTGGAGCTGTGGCATGTGCTACCTAAGGAACTCCTGGATGACTCCAGCAAACGGTCACCAACCCCAGAAAGGAAACAAGATACTTTACCAGGCTCAGGGGGGAAGGAAGCCAACAGCAAGATGAGGCATAAAACCCAGCGAGAGACCAGAGTTAGGTGAGCTCCAGATGACACTACTGCATGTGGCAAACACCGGGAACGCCTGAGCCAGGCTGTACCACATCAGACAAACACACTGAATGTTTTGTCTTCCAAGGCCAGGGAGGGATAAGGGCCCTTCAGCACTGTTACCACTAGGAAGTTGCAACAGAAAATCAAAGAACACTAACCAAATTAAAAATGTCACCATAAATTCTGTGTAAGTCACTAGCAACCTACAATGGAGCCCTGAAATGACTAAGAGAGACAGGTCTCAAAGTCCTCAACAGTGATTAAAAAAGAAGTTGCTCAAAACCACAGGCAAGAGAGCCCTGAAGCAGGAAAGCTCAGACCACCACAGCCCAGCATGCGTTCATTCTCTGAGTGGAGGCAGGGGTGGTGTGCGTGCATGTGCGTGTGATGTCTGATCTTGCCTGGTGCCCCAAGGCCAGCTCTCTGTCAGCATTGCTGACAACTTGCAATCACATGTAAAGTTTTTGTCTAGGCCTTTCCCCTCTTGCTGCCATCACCCAAGCAAAACAAAAGAAAAAGAAAAAAATCCCTGTGGGGTGCCATGTAGATGCACCATGTAGACACACACGCCTGCACTGCTCTGCGGGATTTCCAAACCAACCACTGTTGGGATTAACCTTACTCCTCTGGGCAATGGGCACAGTGGTGCACACCTTTAATCCCAGCACTCAGGAGGCAGAAGTAGACCTCTGTGAGCTCAAGGCCAGCCTGGTCTACACAGTAAGTTACAGGCCAACTAGGGCTATGGAGAGAGACACCATCTCAAAAAAACAAAAATCAAAACAAAAAATTGCAGTGGTTGATGGTACCTAAGAGTTAGAAACAAAGTTGAAATATTTATTACTTCAAAAAATGTTACATGAAAACCTTCAGAACCCACTTTGTGCTGCAGGACTCTGGCTGCCACAGGCTTGGGACCTGCTGCCCACGCTTAGACAAGTGAGCAGGCAGCACCTAGGGGTGAGCTCTACCTGAGTGTCCCAGAGGCCAGGAGTACAAGCAGAACCCCAGGGCAGTGGAAGCTGCAGCCACAGAAGTCAAGGTCAGATAGGAACACAGCCAACCATTGCTCGGAGGACATGGGCCAGCTCACCTAAGCACTGTGCTCAAAAGCAAAGGGCCAGATGAACAATGGCCACTGGCAGCACTGCCCACACCATACACCTGTTAAAATGGAGGCCTTTGGGGGGCTGGAGAGATGGCTCAGAGGTTAAAGAGCACTGACTGTTCTTTCAGAGGTTCTGCGTTCAATTCCCAGCAACTACATGGTGGCTCACAACCATCTGTAATGGGATCTGATGCCCTCTTCTGGTGTGTCTGAAGACAGCTATAGTGTACTCCTATACATAAAATAGATAAATAAATCTTATAAAAAAAAAAAAAAAAAGTAGGCCTTTGGCAGTACACGTGTTATGACCAGAGCACATGATTCTGCCCGACTATAGAAAACTGGGATAGCACAGTGGGAGAAGACAGCATCATCTGAACCATTTCACTTCATAAACTTATCTTAATTCAGCACACTTGTAGTACCAAGTGATGCAACCTGCCTACAACAAGTTATCACAAGAGGATCTTGGGATTCCTGGGATGAGCCAGAAGATGGAGGTCCCAGCCCTCAGCTGCCTGGGAGCTGGGAGTCTGACTCTCAGGGCGGACCCACCTCTCGTCCCATCCCCGGGCTTTCACAGCCTTCAGTGACTCACTTAGGACCATCCTCATGAGCTAGGACACAAAAGAAACACACGTTAGTAAGAAGACAGCCAAACCATCGAGCCTCCCTGTGTCCCAGAAGCCTCCTGAAGGTAAGGCCTCTGTCTGTCTCAAGGGGCATGACTGAGGCCTTGGAGATCAAAGCTCTGTACTTGGCTTTGTGAGCAACGTGGAGTCAGGCTCGCTCACCTGAGTGAGCAGAAACTACAGACTAGAGCTGATTGGAATAGTCAGGGCAGGCGCTGGGCTCTTCCCGAAGAAGGCAGAGTTACTACAAAGCCAAGGTTGCAGCTGGGCCTCACAATTTTTGAGAAAAAAAAAATTCTCTCAAAAAAGGAAATGGGCCTTGTAAAGCAATTCATTGACCGAGAGGAGCACGACACAGGAGAAGAAAGCAAGCAGGAGACACAATGCAGACCGAGGGCCAAGGGCCAAGTCCTCAGCCAGAAGGGGGATCTTCACAGATAGGGGTGATCAAGTCCCCTTTCTGCCTTGTGCTAGGCCCAGGGCTCACTGGTGGTCAGAATGGCTTTACCTCCTCTGGGAGGGCTGAGGCAAGGCTCCTGCTTTGAATTTTTACTGGCCCTTAAGATGGGGGCACTCCAAGCTGTAGCAGCCTTGCAGCCAAGTATATTGCAAACCAGGCCTGGCCAACTCCTTCACCCCGGGGCTTGTGGGTCACCTGCTTTGGTGCCACACTGTCTCACCATGTAGAACTTATCCAGGCGCAGTCTGTCAATGCCCACCCACTCCCGGATCATGGTCTGCCAGAAGGCCTTCAGGAACTGGTGCTCTAGGGCAGAGAGAGAGGACACACACATCAATCAACACCAGAGCCATGGGGAAGGGGAGGGAGGGACAGCACAAACCCACAGAACTCCCTCTTTCATTCACAGGGCTCAGAGGTGAGGGTTTCCAGGCTCCACAGGGGGTAAAAACCACAAAACGCACTCACTCAAGCCGACTCTCTGTTCTCTGAACAAAATGCACAAAGGAGGAGGGAGGGTTGGGAAAGGAGTGACTGCTGGGGACACATCCTCCCTAGGCCTCTTTGTCCCTGCCTTGGCTTGGACCAAGGCCCTCCTGACACCCAAGCTAGACCTTCAGCAGGACTGCATTCCTGAAGCAGAACTGTAGGCAGATACCTGGCGCTTGCCCAACTAGATCCATTAACCCTGCAGGGAACAGATGAGTCAGATAGAGGATGCAGAGTCTGAACTGTGCCACCAAAATCTCATAGAGAAGCTCTAAACCCTCGGCACTCCAAAATGTACCTGGAGTGAACAGAGGGCCGTGTTCAGGGTACTAAAGCAGGTCTTGAGGGTGGACCCACCGACTCAGAGTCAACCAGAGAAGGCACCATCCATAAGGCAGGAGGAACCAGCCCTGGGAAGCCTTGGTACTGGGACAAAATGAAGGCAACTCCTCTTCTCTGCAAAATTCTGTTTGTATGGCTCAGTCCTGGTGGCCTGGTCACCAGATTACCAAGTGATCACTTCAGCTTTGACTCAGCAGTCCTGAGACTGAGAGTCCTGAGAGAGCAGGGAGTTCAGATCTACTGTCTCTTCTACACTCAGTTAAAGAGAGATCCTGAAGCCATGATACACATCGGAGATGCCAGTGCCCAGGGAAGTAGAAGGAGGAAGATCCCCAGTTCGAGACCAGCCTGAGCGGCACAGTAAGAACCTGTTTCCAAAAAGAGGGGTGGGAGGAGGGAGTCTCCTAAACTGAGATGTGCACGCATCCCTCAACTTGCCAGCTTCAGTCTAATATAGCTAAAGCCCAGCTCGCCGAGGACAGGAGTGGGCACAAGCATCCAGCTTCTCTGTCAGGACTGCCCTCAAAGCCTCACAAAGAGGCCTCAGACATGCTATGCCCCAGGGCTAGTCTGGCCTGAGGCAGGGTCCGATCTCAGGATGTTTAAAGGCTGCCTAAGTGATTCCATCAGGTAGGTTGGATGAGGGATAGGAATGGGAAACACAGGAGCTAGCAAACTCCCAAAGACTGCTATTCTCAATCTGTGAGTCTCCACCCCGTTTGGAGGTCCAATGACTCTTTCACATGGGTCACCTAGGACCATTGGAAAACACAGATATTTACATTACAGTTCATAACAGTAGCAAAATTACAGTTACAAAGTAGCAAAGAAAATAACTTAACAGTTGGGGGAGGGGGAGGGGTATCCTGACAGGAGGAACGGTTTTAGAGGGTAGCGGCATTAGGAGGCTTGAGGACCTCTGTACTTAAAGAGAAAGGGTGACATTGTCATCAGCTAAACACCACGGGGATCATGACACCGGCTGTCATATGCCATACCACTGCCTTTCACTCTTTAGCCATGTCTGTTTGGTAAACTGAGGGAGGCTGGTTGGGCACTGGGCTGTGTTCCACGCCACGAGCATCTACACAGCCACCTCCCTGCAGCCTGCGTGAGGTTTGAGAACACACTGTTGCATTAGTCCCTCTGGATCTCAGCGACTCTGGTGTCGGTAGGGTCTGGCCGGGCCTGGCTTCCGCCGGGTACTCACGTGCCTCCGTCGTGTGAAAAGCATGGACAAGCTGGGCAATGGTCCTTCCTAGTTCTTCCTGTGAGGGAAACAGGAAGCACACGCTCAGGCCCCGAAGCACAGTGGCTCTGATGGCCAACACTACCAATGCCCTCTCACTCAAAGGACCAGCTGCCAGTTGGCCTTGGTTCCTTGCTTGCAAAAGACCTACTATGCAGGAAACATCACTTTCTCTATAAACAGCAGGAGTCAGTGCTGGCTATGTTAAGGGGGTGGGGTGGAGGATTAAACACATGCCCCTCAGTCCCCCACCAACTCCTGTGAGGGTTCTTCAGCTACCTTCCCAGGCACCCACCTGCTGGAGGGGCTTGTCCTGCATCCACATGCAGTAAAACAGTCCTTTCCATACTTTTAGCAGTTCATCTGGAGTGAAACCACCTGCATCACAAGAGCAACAGTGAGACTCAGTGAGTCCTGGAACCTACCTTCCCGAGCCAGGAAGGAAACATGATTGCCTGAATTATTCTTAACAATAATATGACTGGGGGCTGGCGAGATGGCTCAGCGGGTAAGAGCACTGACTGTTCTTCCAAAGGTCCGGAGTTCAAATCCCAGCAACCACACGGTGGCTTACAACCATCTGTAATGAGATCTGATGCCCTCTTCTAGGGTGTCTGAAAACAGCCCCAGTGTACTGATTTATAATAATAAATAAATCTTTGGGCCAGACGGAACAAGGACTGAGCGAGCTGGGCCGACCTCAGTGAGTGGGGCCAACTAGAGTGAGCAGAGGTCCTAAATTCAATTCCCAACAACCACATGAAGGCTCATAACCATCTGTACAGCTACAGTGTACTCACATACATTAAATAATTAAACCTTAAAAAAATATGATTGGGCAGCCAGCCCCGCCCTCAAAACATTCTCCAACAGAACTGCCATAACGGTGCCTGGAGGAGCCCCCCCCTCCCCAACCCTCCAGTAACTTCATGCACCAGCAAGCAGGTATCAGTCCCATAGGGTTAAAGAACCCCAACACTTTCGGGACCGGGTGATGGCCCATTGTTAATGCAGTGATTAATTAAGCCAGTGTCAGACCAAGGTACTGTAGCTATTCTATGACATTTCGGAGATTAAACGGTGAAAGTTATTCATTCAGGCTAGCAAAGGACATCAACAACATTTAGTGAGGCGCATTCCCCAAGTTGGGGTGCTCCGACTAGAGCGTGAAAAACTGCCCTGAGACACTTCCTAAAGCATACAGCCATGACCTCGGCCAAATCACTGCTCAGGGAATCTATAATTTGCATCCGCGGAGGGATATCCAAAAGCAAAGGACATCACCACCATTTGACAAGGCGCATTCCCCAAGCTGGGGTTCTCTGACTACAGCGTGGAAAACTGCCTTGAGACACTTCCCAAAGCATACAGCCGTGACCTCGGCCAAACCACTGCTCAGGGAATCTATAATTTGCATCTGCGGAGGGATATCCAAGAGACGCGGAGGCTGCTGAAAGGGGGTCGCTCACTGAGGACCAGAAGCATAGAAACCGCTCTGCAAAAGGCACATCCTGGGAACAGGGTGTCGAGAACACACCTTTAAGAACACGGGACACGGGTAAAGGCCGGCGGAAGAGCACCAGCAAGCTACAGAAGAAGAAAAGCGCGCAGACCGATCGGGTCAGCCTAAGCCAGGAGAACCGCAGACGAAGGCCGGATCCTGCGGGGCCCACGCAGCGGAGCTCGCCCGCCCTCCCGTCCGCGTACCTGTCGCCCGCTGCGACCTGGCCTCGATGTACTTCCGCAGCTTCCGCAACGCGCGGTCCCGCGTCACCTGTTCATTGCCCGCCAGGCGCTGCGCCAGCTGGATCTCCGGCGGGAGCGGCACTCCGGGAACCATGGTGAGGAGGACCCTGAGACCACGCACTCGACGCTTCCGCTGGGGCGCTCGAGTGACGACACGCGCTCGTCACCACTGTAACGTCACACTGAGGCGACACAACCCAACTAGACGTCAAACGTCCTGGACGAGGCCGGCGTGCGCTACCGCCTCTCAGTGGCCCAGAGGCGCAACTGCACCCTTCAGGGAGGAGGATGGCCTGGTGTAAGCCTGGGGCATCTCTGATTCTTGAGAGGGTTAAAGCATTGTCTTGGGTTCACCCTCCTCTTTACTGCAGTAGGAGTGGCTGTATTACAAGAAGATCGTGATGTGGCCCAGCTTGTCCTCAACTGTAACCCTCAGCAGGACTGCGTGGAGCTGCCCTTGGCCCAGCATCCTGAGCTATGTTGGGGGGTGGGGGGAGGTTGGATGTGTGCGTGAACCCTGAAAACATTTTACCTGATCCCTAACACTCTAGTCCTCAGGGAAATCCACCCCACCAAGCCTCTTGTAGAACATCCACTTTCCTGGAGAGAGAAAAGCAAGAAGGCTGTTGTGATCCAGATAATGGGACAGGGTGCAAGTACCTATCATGAAGGTAGGCAGGCAAATACACACACTAGAGAAAGCACAGTGAGTGTGCAAAACTTGAGTGTGCCCTGGTTCATGAAATGTGTGGTGACAATCGTTTGGGACACTATTGGGAAATTTTTCCATATAGCCTAAGAGCTGAAATGTCAGATTAGAATACAAAACAATTACAGGTTTCATTGGTGTGCCCAAGACCACCAGAAGTCTGATGACTTGCTGGGGGAAATTCCCAAGACCAGTGGACGTTCGGACTTAGTGGTACCATAACATTCCCAGTTCCTTGCCACACAATAGGCCAGCTAAGCCCAGGATTAAAGTGTCAGGCAAGGAAGGTGGCTGTATTTGAAAAGCTAGATGCTGGAAAAGATGGAGGGATGGTTGTTGAAAGTCTGAAGAGGAATAAGCAACTGGGGTGGGAGAGGGCATGTCTAAGCACCATGGCAGGAACATAGACAAATCTGTATTTTCCATAACATCAGAATTTACTGAATAACAAAAAAGTTGATAGACCACATCAATGTTATGGCCATGCTTTTTCAAGTCATCTCAGTTTCTTTGACTTAGGTAAACTATCTTTTGTTGCTGTTGTTTTATTTATATGAGTACGCAGTTACTGTCTTTGGACACACCAGAAGAGGGCATTAGATCCCATGACAGATGGTTGTGAGCCACTGTGTGGTTGCTGGGAATTGAACTCAGGACCTCTGAAAGACCAATCGGTGCTCTTAACCGCTGAGCCATCTCTCCAGCCCTAGGCAAGCTATCTTAAACTACTAATATTAATGGTCAGACTCTACTTACACATCACACAGTAAATATATCTACCTATACATATGCGTATATGCCAAGTCCTGCTAGGCTTGAGTACTGAAACCCCAACTGGGAGAAGTAAAGGAATACAGGACAGACACACAGACAGAAAAGGTGGACTCAGATGAGGTGTGAGCACTCTGATTGGGACACTCACTACCATTGCAACTTGGAACCTCAGGTTGTTTATTATGTACCAGCCAGGGGGAGGAGGACCTGGTCCTAAACATCCAGTCATGGATGCTTTTTAAGTCTACAAGTCTCAAGCACAAAGATGGTAATTAGTGCCTTAGTTAGGGTTTCCATTGCTGTGAAGAGACACCATGACCAAAGGCAACTCTTTTTTTTTTTTTTTTAAGATTTATTTATTATATGTAAGTACACTGCAGCTGTCCTCAGATACTCCAGAAGAGGGCATCAGATTTTGTTACGGATGGTTGTGAGCCACCATGTGGTTGCTGGGATTTGAACTCTGGACCTTCGGAAGAGCAGTCGGCGCTCTTAACCACTGAGCCATCTCGCCAGCCCCAAAGGCAACTCTTTTTTTTTTTAATATTTTTATTACATATTTTCCTCAATTACATTTCCAATGCTATCCCAAAAGTCCCCCATAGCGCCCCCCCCACTTCCCTACCCACCCATTCCCATTCTTTTGGCCCTGGCATTCCCCTATATTGGGGCATATAAAGTTTGCAAGTCCAATGGGCCTCTCTTTCCATTGATGGCCGACTAGGCCATCTTTCGATACATATGCAGCTAGAGACAAGAGCTCCGGGGTTCTGGTTAGTACATCATGTTGTTCCAACAATAGGGTTGCAGATCCCTTTAGCTCCTTGGGTACTTTCTCTAGCTTCTCCATTGGGAGCCCTGTGATACATCCAATAGCTGACTGTGAACATCCACTCCTGTGTTTGCAAAGGCAACTCTTATAAGGACAACATTTAATTGGGGCTGGTTTACAGGTGCAGAGGTTCGATTCATTATCATCAAAGAGGGAACCTGGCAGCATCCAGGCAGAGATGGTTCAGGAGGAGCTGAGAGATCTACATCTTCATCTGAAGGCTGCTAGGAGAAGACTGGCTCCCACATGGTTAGGAAGAGGATCTCAAAGCCCACCCCCACAGTGGCACACTTCCTCCAACAAGGCCACACCTACTCCAGCAAGACAAAGACAACACCTCCTAATAGTGCCAGTCTATATGGGCCCAGCATATTCAAACCACCACACTCATCAATTGCTTTTGAAAATCCGGGCGTGGTGGCGCACGCCTTTGATCCCAGCACTCGGGAGGTAGAGGCAAGCGGATTTCTGAGTTTGAGGCCAGCCTGGTCTACAAAGTGAGTTCCAGGACAGCCAGGGCTACAGAGAAACCCTGTCTCAAAAAAAAAAAATTGCTTTTGGAAGGAGCAAATCTCAAGAACAAAGATTAGTATTTGCTTGGGCCAGGCTTTCCCATAGTCAGCTGCCCAAGTTCAACTTTTGGAATATTCCATAACGGACAGGTCAGAGTGGGCAGCTGCTCCCTGGCTTTACCCATTCTCAAACTCCAGGTCACGGAAGAAACTATTATTTGTCTGATTCCTGTAGACACCAGAGTTGGGTGACATCAATCAGGAAGTCAGCCAAGATCCAGGCTCAGTGCTCAGCTTCAGTATAGCCTGCTACAGGGGAAGGGTCCAAAGAAAGACTTTCCAAAAGAGAAGAGGTGTAAGCTGAAGGACAGGACAGCCAGGACCAAGTTTACCTGAGTGATGGAGTGTGTCCTAATAGGACAAATAAAGATGAGAGCTGCGGTGTGTGTGTGTGTGTGTGTTTGGCCTGGTGTCTGGGGACATGTGATCTAACATTTACAGCCATGGGTGCTGCATGTGTGAGTGAGAGGGTGCCGTGTGTGTATGCATGCATGAGTGTTTATGTGTGTAAAGAGAGAGCCATATATAGATGACATATAGATAAATGATAGCTAGCTAGCTAGATAAATGATAGATAGATGGATAATAGGTAGATATAGATAGATGATAGATACTTAGATGATAGATAGGTAGGCAGATAGATGATAGATATTTAGAAAGATAGATGGATAGATAGATAAATAGAAAGATTGGAATTATTTCATAGGAAAGGGAGATAGAGGAGACTCAAGGGACAACAGATGCTGAATTCGAGACTCTGGGTGTAGTAGAACTAGGGTGGAGCCTCTTCTCTCTTATCAGGTAACCAGGTGTGAGTCTCGGAAGCAGAGGGCAATACCCTGATTTATGTATGAGGGCATAAGTAAGGTGCTGAAGAGCACTCTGAGAGGACTGAGTTAGCAGGCAGACTAGAGAGCAGCCTACAGGGCAAACGGTTGTTTAAGGTTGTGGCGATTCAGGCCTGTAGTCCCACCCAGCAGAGACAGGTGGATCTCCGTGAATTCCTGGTCAGCCTGGTCTGCCTTGTGAGTTCCGAGCCAACCAGAGTTATGTAGAAAGACCTTGTCCCAAACAAACAAACAAACAAACAAACTCCATCTTTTGAAGGAATCATCACAAATATAGGTCAGGGGGTGCATGAAAAGCCGCAAGATTTCTGGTAACAAATTTTTTTGAATGAAAATTTTTAAGAAGATGGGTGAGGTCAGTAAGAGGCACTCCAAAGGTATGTGTGATATATGGTATATATGAGGTGTATTTATATATAGGATATATACATACACACACATATACATACACACATATATACATACATACATATATGGAAGGTTGGGGGAGGGCATAAGAGAGAAAGAGACGTTAGTGGATTCACTTAGTTTAGATGTCCTGATAGTTAACTTTGTCAAACAGTTTTGGAGCTCCAAGAACACCAAGTCACACACAGAGGTAGGTGACACACACTGGCTGCTACACAGGCTAAAATATCCCAAGACGGTTTCTGGCTTTGGACCTGGAGCGATCTAACTCCCAGTCACTGATGTCACTTGTTTGACTTAGGACACACAGGTGATGCTTCCTGCTGTGTGGGACTGTAGCTGACAGTTCTGCAGCCACAAGTCACATGTCTGTATGTGGCAATATCCTCTCACATCCATGAGGCTAGGCTCTTGTCCCTAGGCCTGATGAAGATAAGGCTGAATGTCAGGATCCCAGGTCTTCAGGAGAGACAGAATTGTCTGAAAGACGCTATGAAGCATTGAATCCCTGGATCCTGACACCCATCGGCCCAGAGGTTCCCCCTCTCCCTCCCTTATCTGTGGAAACATTCCTCTATTTGGTTTGTTATGTAAATGAAAAAGTTGGAAAAGTTGAGGCTCTGTCTGGCTGCCTCCTCCTTCCCTCAGAAATCAGGCCACAACTCGTGCACACCACTCTTTACTTTCTATGGAGGCAGCAGGGACTTGTAGGTAAGTGTCCCTTACCTCTGCCACTCTGAACAAACAACTCTCTCCTATGGACCCAAAGTTGGCTTTGAGTTATAGCCGGGTTCCTCACCTGCTGGAAAGTTGTAAGAGATTTCGCTGATGGTGTTTTCTCTCTCTCCCTCTCTGTCGGCCTCCTCATACTGTCCATTGAAGGAGTCTCTTTCCCTGGCTCCCTCCCTCCCCCACTTCTCTCTCTGCATCACAACCCCCAACCCCCCCACCCCACACCCTGTTTCATTAGCTAGCCCTGCCAGGCCTGGAGATCCACTTGCCTCTCACTGTTTCCAGAGGGCTAGGGTGAAAGATGTGGGCCACCACAAGGCCTATTCTCTGTGAGCAAGAGGAGGTCCCTACCTAAAGGAGCTCCTGGCACATTTCACTGGCAACAGAGCCAGCAATGAAATGACAAACACATGTGCCGGAGCTGACTCATCACAACTGTGAGAAACAGGGCAAGAGACCAAGGCTGGAGATGAATCTTAGTAGGACATAGCATGCATCTCTGACAGAAAAGTTCATCAGAACAGCAATGCGGTACATAAAATAGACCTCAGAGTAGACTTAGAGAGCTAGGTGGCTCAGTTGCTGACGCGCTTGCCTTGCAAGCTTCAGGACCTAAATTGGATTCCCGGTCCCATTAAAGAATTGGACACGGGAGGCTGGAGAGTGGCTCAGTGGTTAAGAGCACCTACTGCTCTTCCAGAGGTCCTGAGTTCAATTCCCAGCAACCACATGGTGGCTCACAGCTATCTGTAACTGGGATCTTCTGAAGACAGTGACAGTGTACTCATAAATAAATAAATCTTAAAAAAAAAAAAAAAGAATTGGGCACAATGGCAGGTACTTATAACCCACTTATAACCCCAGTAACAGGGAGGTGAAGGTAGGTGGAGTGCTAGGATTCAAGCTAGCCACTCTAGTCTAATCTGTAAGAATTTGGGTCATAAACCTATTTCCCAATGTCATAGACACCATATGCTCCCAAGGCAGGGATTTGGTTTTTTTTTTTTTGTTTTTTGTTTTTTGTTTTTTTGTAGTATTTATTTATTTTGGTTTGGTGAGACAGGATTCCTCTGTGCAGCCCTGGCTGTCCTAGAACTCATTCTGTAGACCATGCTGGTCTCAAACTCAAAGAGATCCACCTGCCTCTGCCTCCCAATTACTGGGTTTAACGGTGTGTGCCACCACACCCAGCTCATTATTGTTTTTTCAGATAGTCTAGAATAGCTCAAAATTTCTGATCTTGCTTCAGCCATCTAAGTGTTGAGATGACACAGTCTCTGCTTCCATGCTGGCTTCCAACTTGGGGGAGGGGGGGGGGTCGGGAGTGTCTTGTCTATTTGTCCATCAAACAGCCTTGGGAACAGAACATAGCCTTGGGAACAGAACACAGCCTTGGGTTTAGTGCGGAGATAGCTGCAGGAGCTATTAGTCAGCCACAGAAAGGAGTGTGCCTTTCCATGTCCCCAGCCTCTTCTCCCTGTGATCTCATGCTGCCCCAATTCTTGCAGAATTGAGCAAAGGTTGGTGTGAATGGGTTTGTTTGTCCTGAGTTTTATAAAAATAGGCGGAGCCAAGAGCCTGCTTGTTATGATATCTTTAAGTCATCTTTTGGGCAGATTTGGTAGTAAAAGCCTGTAATCCCAGCTACTCAGAAAGTCAAGGCTGGAGAATCTAAAGGCATGGGTAACTGAGTTCGATCTCCCTCAGTGCACAAAGGTGAATGAGTTCAAGGCCAGCCTGGGCAACTTAGACCCTGTGTCATGATGAAAAATGAATTAAAGAGCCTGGGATATGTCTAGCAAAATAGTCAAGGAAGGGGCTGGAGAGATGGCTCAGTGGTTAAGAGCACTGGCTACTCTTCCAAAGGTCATGAGTTCAATTCCCAGCAACCAATGGTGGCTCACAACCATCTGTAATTGGATCTAATGCCCTCTGCTGGTGTGTCTGAAGACAGTGACAGTGTATTCATATATACATTAAATAAATAAATAAATAAATAAATAAATAAATAAATAAATAAATCGTTAAAAAAATAGGCAAGGAATCTAGCCTTTTAAGGCCAATTCTAGTTGTTAGGCCTTCCCCTCTTCTTCCTGCCTCTGTCTCTACCCACACTATGACACACTGACACCCTCACACAGTGAGCCCTGGATAAACAGCCTTACTTGTTTTCTCTGGGGCTGTCCTGTCTGTTTCCACAGGTGTCCACCTCCTACGGGGAAAGTGTGGGTACCCACAAGGAAGTATCAACAAAGAACTGTCTGTCTGCTGGGGAAATCTCGAAGGCACAATCCACACTGTACCTCTAGTCTGTCAGTAGCAGAGCCAGCAGCTATGAAGGAAACTACCCCTCTATGGTCTGCATCTCCTCTCCTGCTTCCCTCCATGATTCTAAGATTTAAAAAAAAAAAAAAAAAAAGAACTTCTGGAGCTGGAGAGATGGATCAGCAGTTAAGAGCAATGACTGCTCTTCCAGAGGTCCTGAGTTCAATTCCCAGAAATCACATGGTGGCTCACAGCCATCTGTAATGGGATCTGATGCCCTCTTCTGGTGTGTGTTTGAAGACAGCTACAGTGTATTCATATAAATAAAAATAAATTTTATATATATATATACTTCTGCCTATCTCTTATCTCTTAGTTCATAGCCATAGACACATAAAACTTCTTACTGGGCCAGGTATGGTAGCTCAGGAGGCAGAAGCAGGCAGATCTCTGAGTTTGAGGCCAGCCTGGTCTACAGATGGAGTTCCAGGGCAGCCAGGACAGTTACAAAGAGAAACCCCATCTCCAAAAAAAACCAAAAAGCAAGCAACCAACCCAAACCTTTTTGCTGGTCCACGCTCTCAGTCTCCAGACTGAGGAAGCTGAGGCAGGAGCATCTGAGTTCAAGACCAGCCTGACCTACAGGGTCAGGTATCAAAATTAAAAACCAACAGGGAGTAGACAGAAGGGTCAGAGGATAAAGTGCTTTCTGCACCAAGTATGGAGACCAGAGTGTAGATCTCTCTAACACACAGAAATGCTGGGTGGGCAACGTGGTTCTCACAGGGTACAGAGACTAGAGTTCCTTGGAGCAGGCTGGCTATTTACAGTAGCCTCAGAATCAAGTGGCTATCCAGACATTAGTAAGCTCTGAGAGAACCTGCCTCACTGAGCAAGGTAGAGTAAGCTGAGGAAGACACCGGACATCTACTTGGGCCTCCCCACATGTATGCGAACACACATGCACAGGGTACACCCACATATATGCAAACATGCATGTGTGTGTATACATATACACACAAAGAAAAAAATCAAAACAAAATAAAATTACACATTCACTCCCTTGACTTACCCACTCTTGTGAGCCCTCTGTCCCCTCAGAGATGGCTCACATAGAGGGGTCCCAGCAAAGTCACTGTCTCTTTCCTGTGGTGTCCCTTGCCAGTCAACCAAGCGTAACCCCAGCATGGGAGGCAGCACCCTGATTGGCCTCTTCTGCAACATGCTGGGCCCCTATTTCCTGTAGTTTCCCTTTATAGTGGGCAGAGCCAGAGGGCCAGCCCCAGCATCAGACAGGTCCCAACAGAGGACAAAAGGGCAGGTGGAAGAGAGATGAATGAGTCAGAGATCATGACTGAGTGAATCTTGTATGTCTGACTGACTAACAACCAGGATGTCTCTTTATTTTACAGATTTCACAAAAAAGGGCAACCTTAAGATTTCAAAAGACATATGGATCATATCGTTTTTGTCCCCGGACAAATGTTACAAATAGAGAATGGTCATTATCATACTCAAATCGATTTATAGTCTACCTGAGCATTTATGACATATGACATTCTGGACAGTGAACCATTAATCAGAGAGAAAAACATCTGAGTCAGTCTAAGCGAGCTCCCAAGCCTTGAACACTGCACAGTGATTGAGCTACAGCTTGTGAGTTAGTCTGGTTTAAAAGTTAGAAAGCTCTCCCAGGCTGCAGGCTAGCCTGTTCTATTCATTTGTCTTCTCTGTGTCTTTTAAGACCTCATCATAACTTAAGGTGAGTCAGTCTGTTTATGATTGGTAAATTCTTATATTTCTTTTATATTATTTTTATATCATCTATATATATTATCAAAGGTTGTTGTAGGCAAACTAACTTTGTTATTAAGCTTTTTCCCCCCCTGGGGGCAATGTCCTATAGACTACAATCCGAGCCATTACCAATGAGTTTGCTTAGGGGCAGGTATGCCAAGAGGATTCTGGGGCGATCCAACGTCTTTGTCCCTTTCACAATCTCCATGGCAATGAAGATTCTTGAGTAAGGCCAAATAAGTTTACTTCTTTGAGAGCAGAAATCATTTTCTGGGGAAAAGACATAAATGAATCCTAATGTAAAAAGTTCCCCACAGATGTAACACGTAGAGATCAGAAACCCAGGTTAAAGACAGCACAGTGGCGAAGACAGCATCCGGCTTTGCTTTGTGAACTGTGTCAAACAGCTTCCTGGCTCTCGATGGTTTTCACTAGTCAGGGCTATGCCAACAGGCTTAACTGGGTTATAAAGACGTATTATAAATAATATAATATATAATAGAAATAAACACTTATTCCTTCTTTTTCTTCCAGAGAGTTACTAAGGTTGGGATTTAATCTACAATCAATTCAATCAATTCTGTATTATTATATGTATGTGTGCATGCATGTATGCATGCATACATGTATATGCGCATGGGCGCACATGTTGGAGCAAGCACATGGAGACTAGAATTCAAATTCAAGCATCATTCCTCAAGAGATGTCCACCTTATTTTTTGAGATAGGGTTGTTCCCTTGGATCTGGCTCACGGATAAGGATCAGGCTGCCTATCCTGCCATTCCGGGGGATTCACCTGTCCTATGCAGGAACTGTAAGAGCCAGCCATCCCACCTGTCTTGATTTTTAAAAATGTGTGGAGGTGCTTTGCCTGTGTCTTAGAGTTTTGTTATTGTTATTTTCTAGGAAGAGACACCGCGACCAAGGCAACTCTTATGAAAACATTTAAATTGGGCCTGGATTACAGTTTCAGAGGTTCAGTCCATTATCTTTATGCCAGGAAGCATTGTGGCATGCAAGTAGATGTGACACTGGCTGGAGAAAGAGCTGAGACTTCTATATCTTGATCCACAGGCAGCATGAGGAAACTGAGACCTCAAAGTCTGTCCTAGTGGCACACTTCCTTCAAAAAGGCCATACCTACTCCAGCAAAGCCACACCTCCTGTTAGTGCCCCTCCCTATGGGAGAAATGTCTATTCAAACAACCGCATTGCACTCCTTAGCCCCAACAGGCTTATAGCCATATCATAATGCAAAGTGTATTTAGTCCAACTTCACAGTCCTGATAATCTGTAACAGTCTCAAACTTGTTTAAGATTTGTTTATTTATTTTATGTACATGAGTACACTGTCACTGTCTTCAAACACACACCAGAAGAAGGCATCAGATCCCATTACAGATGGCTGTGAGCCACCATGTGATTGCTGGGAATTGAACTCAGGACCTCTGGAAGAGCAGTCATTGCTCTTAACCGCTGAGCCATCTCTCCAGCCCCCAAACCCCATCAAACTTTTTTAAAATCCAAAGTTTAGAGTCTCTTCTGAGACTCATGCAATCTCTCAACTGTAAGTCCCTATAAAAATCAAAATCAGAAAGCAGATCACATACTTCCAACATATAATAGCACAGGATATCCATCACCATTCCAAAAGGGAGAAAGGCGAGCACAGGAAGGGAATACTGGACCAAAGCAAGACTAAAACCAGCTGGGCAAAGTCCAACCTCTGCATCTCCAAGTCTGATGCCAAAGTGCTCTTGAGATTTCCAACTCTTTCAGCTGTGTTGGCTGCAGCATATGTCTCTCTCCTGGGCTGGCTCCACTCCCTGTTAGCAGCTTTCCTCAACAGCTATCCCTCGGCTCTGGTATCTCCAATATCTTGGTTTCTCCAAGGCAATCCGGGCTTCACTTTCATAGCTTCACATGATGGCCTCTATAGGCCTCCACCCATGACACATACCTGGCCTCAGCAGCTTCCCTTGACCTCAGAGGGAGATTCCATAACCCCTGTCTTCTATCCTCGCCTCTAAAGCCAGAACCATGTGACCGAAGCTGCCAAGCTGAGGCTGAGAACCGACCCCCTGCTTTCCTTCACTGCCTGAGCTTGGTTGTCCTGAAACTTGATCTGTAGACAAAACTGGCTTCACACAACTGCTGGGATGAAAGGCATGCACCCCCACACCTGGCTCTAAACTTTCTTTTAATTCCTTTTCGAAGGTTGAAAGCTTAGCTGGGCAGACTCTTGCTCTGAAGTCACCATTCCCTTTATTTAAACATTTGACTTTTCTGTTACCTGTTTAACTCCTTAAAAAACAGGGTTTAGCTCCTTTCCACCTCCTGGTGCCCCCTTTTCTGTACATTTTGTATTTTTTACTTCCTCAGCTTGCTCCTTTTCATTATAGATCTTCATAAGAGTGACCACTAACAACCACACAAGAGAGTTGATACTGGGCCATTTTGAAATTTCCTCTGCCAGCTCAACTAATCCCAAAGACTTCAATTTAGCCTCAGGAAGACTTTTTAGACAAGAGCAAAAAAGCAGCCACGTTCTTAGCCAAAGCTCGAGAACAGTCTCTAGGCCACATACAAATAGTTTTGTCCTCTGAAACTTCTTGAGCCAGACCCCCAAAGCTCACATCACCTTCATCACCACTGTCTTCCATATTCCTACAACTATGGCCCTATGAACTATTAAGTGATCAATTGCTTTTCTAACCCAAAATCCACATTCCTCCAAACCAAAGCATGGTCAGGCCTAATCCCAGCAATACTCCAGTGTCTGGTACCAACTTCTGTCTTAGTTTGGGTTGACTGCCTCCACCACAAGTCTCTGTGTATGTCTGGGCACCACTTGCATCCCTAGTGCCCATTGAGGCCAGGGGGTGGAGAAATAGGATCCCATGGAACTGGAGTTGTGAGCTAGTATGTGGGAGCTGAGAATTGAACTCAGGACCTCTGGAAGAGCAGCCAGTTTTCTTAACTGCTGAGCCATCTCTCCAGCCCCTCACTCGGCTCTTTGACTGGGTTCCAAATATCAAATTCAGGCTGTCACACTTCCGTGGCAAGCCCCTTACCATGAGCTACCTCTGCGCCCCCAAATTATTTTTAATTTTTTTTTAAGCCAAGGTCTCACTGCATAGTCAGGTTAGCTTGCTTAGCCTCTCAAGTGCCAGGATTGCAGGTGTATACCATCATGTCCCGCTATCAAATTGTGACAGTTTTGCAAAAGGAGACACGGGTTTGAAGGTCACTCAAGTAAGAGCACTGACAGAGGGCATATCCGGGGTCCTCATGGTTCCCAGCCTGTGTTGGGCGTGTGAGAATAGAGTCTCACCCAGAATAGACCACCTACCCAGCTCTGTGGTGATGGGGCTGGGATCCCCAAGCCCCGCCTACCGCCTGACAAGGCCATGTCATTCAAAAAGAATGGAAGCTCTTATTTCATGGGGTTATCAGGACCCAAAAACTCAGTCCACGTTGGGGAGGGGAGGAAAGGACGGGGCCGGGGGACAGGGAACAGGGATCTGAGACGTCTAGGTCCTCAATCATTTATTTCTGTACCCACTCCATGGAAGGGCGGGGTAGGGACCCACCAAGACCCCCACTTAATATTCACAGGACAAGGGGAAATTGAGATGGCCAGGGCTGTACTTCGTGTCCACCTACTCCATGGAAAGACTAGGACCCCTTCTCACATCTCTGCATCCTGTGAGGACCCGGAAGCCCCTAAGCCGGGTCAGAGATACTCCTACAATCACTTCACGACCATTGAGGGGCAATCAGGACTCCCAGCCTCCCAACCCCTGTTAGTGTCCGTTCAGGGAAAGGACGTGACGCACCCACCATGCCTCACCCTCCGCCCACGCCCAGCCTGGGTCTCCTGACTCTGCTTGGAACCGAGGGTGGTGACAGTAGAGTGAGCGAGAGGGTGCGGCGCCCCGCCCCGTCGCTGTCACGTGGCACGGGTCCGGGGGGCGGAGCCAAGCCAGGTTTTTCTAGGGTCCAGGCACCCAGGTCTCCTAGTTGGCTCTGTCTTCAGCTTCTCCGCGCTACCCCGATTACTGCTGCCAAGATGATGTGTGGCGCGCCATCTGCCACAATGCCAGCCACGGCCGAGACGCAGGAGCTCGCTGACCAGGTGAGGCTGGGCCCAGGTCAGGCCAGCCTGAGCCAGGCCTGCGGAGACCCGGCGGCCTCAGGGACCGGCCTGTCCAGACCGGCCAGGTCCTGCAGCGGGTTTCAGGGGCGGCCACAAGTGTGACTGGGAGCTGGGGGCTCTGGACCTGGTTGGAAGATTCAGGGCCGGGAACTGGGGCGAGTCTTCTGCCGCTTGCATACAAGAGGGCCACTCACCTATTAGGGAACTAGCCCCGGATCGGTGGAGGGATCCGCTGGTCCCAGAGAATTGAGGAAGGCAGCTGTTAGAACCTAGACTGCACCTTTTTGACGTACACCCAGGCCTAAACAAGAGAAAGCCAGACTGGGCTACAGTGGTTGTCTCCTCAAAAGAAAGAGCTAGGACTGTTTAGCTCAGTGGCAGGAATTCAACTGATACCACCACCACCATCACCAACTCTGCCCCTCAGGGAAAAAAAAGATCAAAACCAGAAGTTGTAGAACTTGCTTGTGCCTAGTCTGAAATGAAGGTGTGGACCTTGGGCCCAGGCTGCCCTACTGTTAGCAGAGCAGAGATTCAGTACAAGGTAGGGGGAGGTTCAGGGTATTAGCAAGAGAAGAAAAGTTAAACAAGTCCTCTCTTCAGCTCTCCTGCCACGCCCCAAGCCCAGGACCCTGTCCACTAAGCCTAGCTGATCTTGGGACGTGTTTGCTCTGACTGAAGTGGCCAAGGAGGAGTGAGTCAGCTCCACGAGACCCTGGAAATGAGGAAATGTTACAGACACACTGGCCAGGCAAGGGAACCTTGGCCACGTGCCATGTCAGCACTCAGGAGGCAGAGACAGGCGAGTCTCTCTGAATTTGAAGCCAGCCCAGTCTGCTTAGTTCCGTGCCAGCCATAGCTACACAGTGAGACCCTGTGTGTCCCCCCCACCCCCACCAAAAAGGGAGCTGTGTTGTCCTTTATCAGTGGGGCCGACAGTTTACCATGTCCCCCGGAGTGAGGAACTCCGGTGTTGAAGGCTGGCGGGGGGAGGGGGGCACCTGTGCGTGAATCTGAGTCCTTCCTTCTCACCCACCATCCAGGTGAAGTCCCAGCTTGAAGCGAAAGAAAATCAGAAGTTTGATGTCTTTAAAGCCATATCCTTCAAGAGACAGATAGTGGCTGGCACCAACTTCTTCATCAAGGTGGGTACTTGATAGTCGCTTGGCATGAACTGGGGACATAGTCTCAGAGTAGAGCAGAGTGTCCTGCAACTTCCTGCAGAGAACCCCTTAAGGGGACTTGTACATGTTCTGAGAGGATGAATTTGGGGGTGTTAGGGTTCCCGGCCTTAAAGGAGGAGACAAGGGTTATCACCGGCTAAGTTAGTGGCTGGTGTCCTGTTCTGGCTCAGTTTCTAAGGCTGGGTTAAGCCTGGAGCTGGAACCTTACCTTTCACTCACAGGTCTGTCTGTCTGTCTCTTCCTCCAGGTTGATGTGGGTGAAGATAAATGCGTGCACTTGAGGGTGTTTCAGCCCCTCCCTCATGAAAACAAGCCTCTGACCCTGTCCTCTTACCAGACCAACAAAGAAAAGCATGATGAGCTCTCATACTTCTGATCCGGGGATTCCTTTGCACCTGTGTTTGGGACCACGCAGTAAAACACCCCTCCATGATGGAGAGAAGGGAGTTGAGCAAGTTTCTTTTGTGATTCTCAAACTGCGTTGTATTTTGCATCCTTCCAAATAATTATTTTCAGAAAACTGTATATGATCTCTCTAAATATATATTTTTAGAGACTATACGAACTGTGTCCTTAGTTTTAATTTTTCCCCCTTTGTTTGAAAAAAATCACTGTCACACCAGGCAGTGGTGGCTCATGCCTTTAATCCCAGTACTCAGGAGGTTAAGGCCAGACTGGTCGGTCTTCTGAGTGAGTTCCAGGACAGCCAGGCTACACAGAGAAACCCTGTCTCCAAACAAACAGATCACAGTTATAATGTAGATATACCAAGAAAGGGCAAGTGATGTGTTTATTTTACTTCTACATTTATTTACCGACGGATATGCTCATGAGCATATACGTTCATGCCGCGGTGCACATTGGAGGTCCGGGGACAACCTGCTGGAGGTGAGTCTCTCCTTCCACCATATTGCTTCCTGGGATTGAACTCAGGTCATGAGGAATGACAGCAAGTGTCTTTAGCCACTGAACCGTATATAAACTGGTACCAATAAAGATGCGGAGACATCTGTATAGTGTACGGCTGTTAACCTTTTGCTAGGGCAGTCTTTGAGCTAGCCATACAGCCGACTTCCCTGCCATTGCGTCCTCACCATGTGGCTCTCTCTGCTTTACCTCCCTACATGGCTTCCATTCTGGTGGGTCTTCTGTCTTTTTGCCCTACTTCTGCCCCAGCTTCAGCCCCACAAGCTCTTTATTCATCATCCAATCTGAGCCAATCAGCAGCCAGACTGTGCTCCGCACTGTTGCCAATTGGCCAGACTGAGGATCACGTGACTTCCACAAGGCAGTTTGCGTTTTCTTTTTGGGCAGGTGAGGAAGCCCGATTTACATATCCTGGCGCTGCCAACATAGCAATTAACAATTGAGAATACAGGAACACACCTCCATAGCCAATTGATTCAACACGTATGGGGATGGGTCATCCCAACAATTCATAGCTGAAGTGACCCAGCGGGTAGAGTCTCTTCTGTGATAGACATGACCTGCGCTAGCCTGGGAAAGTCTTTCGGATCTAGGGCACGGTAGTGACCATGTTCGCCGAGTCATAGCACCTAGGTGGGAGAGTCAGGACCGCACCTAGCATCCACCCTTCCAGTATTGCTCATCCCAGCCAGGGCTATCCGTTCCCATGGCTCAGTCTCCTCCGATGAAAGGTTTTGAGGGAGTCACCAGGCTGCAGGGATGCATTCATGTGTTGACACACCACAGTTGTCAGCTACACACTTCAGAGCACAACCTGGACCTTTGTGTTCCTAAGTGGAGGCGTCCTGACCAGTCAACCTTCCAGAACCTGCTTCCCTTAGGAAGGCCAGTGCTCTCCCGTGCAGGTCAGTGTCCTGACCCTTAGACCAGGCTGGATGAAGACGGGTGACATACTTGAGTTCAGAGTCATGCTGCAAACACAGTCCTGAGGTCTGCTGAACTGTAGTCACCTTCAAAGCCCCTTGAGACTGTCTGCAGACAGACTTTTGAACCCTGGTGATAAGGACAGTGAGGGGCCTCCAGTGAGCTCCCAGAGCTGGGGAGTGGGTGGTGCAGTGAATAGTGGGCTCAGCCTCCTGTGCCACACAGGGCCTCAAGAACAAGCCTGTATCTCAGAGGTGCCTGCTGAGCATTCGCCATGATTGGAGCCCCAGCACCAAAGACAGCAGACAGTGAAAACATGCATAGTGGCCAGGCGGTGGTAGTGAGGCTGAGTGGATCTCTGTGAATTTGAGTCTAACCTGGTCTAAGAGAATTTCAAGACGGCAGAAGCTGTCTGTGTACAGAGAAAGCCTGTCTCAAAAATCAAAGTAAACAAAAAACCAAACCAGAAAAACCATACAAAGTGAAACCTGCTTTGCTCTCGAGACCTGACATGTTCCCACTCAGTGCATGAGACAGCAGGTAATGAAGATGCCTCTGAGGGTGTAAGAAGGGGCCAATATGTCATCCAAAGGGAGATGAGTCAGCAGCTGTGGCTGGAAATCCCCTCTTCCTACAATGAGCAACCAGAGTAGGCAGACGCTGTGCTTAGGATTAGAAGTTGTGGAAGCAGGATACACGGAGCAAGGTCACTGTAGGACCATGGATACAAGCTGTAGTTGACAGGGGGCCTGATACGGACATGGGTGGGTATGGTGGATTGAATAGGTATGGACCCCATAGATTCAAGTGTATAAAGGCTTGACCATAGGGAGTGACACTATTAGGAAGTATGGCTTTATGTCCTTGTGTAGGTAGGCTTTGAGAGCTCCTATGCTCAGGCTCCGCTCAGTGTGGAAAGTCTCCTCCTGGCTGCCTTTGGATCAAGATGTAGAACTCTCGGCTCCTCTAGCACCATGTCTGCCCAAACCCTGCCATGCTTCCCGCCATGATGATAATGGACTAGACCTCTGAACCTGTAAGCCAGCCCCAATGAAATGTTGCCCTTTGTAAGAGTTGCTGTGGTCATGGTGTCTCTTCCCAACAATAGAAACCCTCACTAAGACAGTGGGTAAAGTGATTTCTACAAGGTAGCCAGCCTCATCAAATGCTTCCCCCGGAGAGGATGGAGGAGACAGCAGACTGGAGGTTGCTGGGACACTGTGATACCAGGACCACAGACCCAGGGTGTGCACCATGAGAGCTGAAGAGCTGATTAACTCCTGCAGGAAATGTATAGCAGAACCATATCACCTCAGGCCATCCCGGAGCTCACAGCATGCTGGTGAGATGCTGCTGCTTTTTGTTTGTTTGTTTGTTTTTGGTGTTTTGGGTTTTTTGAGACAGGGTTTCTCTGTGTAACCCTGGCTGTCCTAGAACTCACTCTGTAGACCAGGCTGGCCTCGAACAAATTCACCTGCCTCTGCCTCCCCAGTGCTGGGATTAAAGCCGTGCGCCACCACTGCCCAGTGATGCTAAAGCCTTGTTATGTTCAGACTCCGTTTTAGAGAACCTGACCTAAGTTTGAACTCAGGTAAACTAACAGGCTGGTATCTAGCATTAGTTTCCAAGTTGCCCCCCAACAAAACCTAAGCCTAGCTCCAGTCTCTAGGCTAATCCCCAACAAGACCAGAGTCTCCAGGTTACACCCTTAACAAGACCAGTGTCTCTAGGTTATTCCCCCAACAAACCTGCACCCCAGATTACAAGCCCACCCCCTGCCTAATGACCACCAATGCAGGGGGGAGCAGAAGTTAAGTTTATGATAGGACTCCCAACACCAGCCAATTGTGTTAAAGGCCATAATAGCTTTCCAATTAGATGTTCACACAGCATTGCTTGCTGCTTACTTACTATAAAGCCTTACCCCAATAGACATTCGGGGATCCCCACCACCAAAACTGTCCTGCGTGACAGTGGTGCATTGGGGCAGCCCTAGCTAGCCATAATAGAATAAAGACCCTGCTGTGAGTTGCATCAAATCAGCTCCTGTATGTGTTTTTGGGGGAATCACTAACATTTCTCTGGCACAACACTGGAGGCTATTAGATTTTTTTTCCTCACCTGAGAAAACAAGGGAAGGACGAGCTCTGTGGCCTCTGGCTCTGTGTGTGGTGAGGTAGGGCATCAGAACTAGGAGGGAGCATGTGATTGGGCAGAGTGGCTCATCCATGGTAACCAGAAGGCCGATGGAGGCAGGAAGGGACCAAGGAGGTCCAGTTATGTACTTCAAAGGCACAGCCCCAGTGACCTCCTTCCTCCAGCCAGGCCCCTCCTCCTAAAGGTGGTTTATCTATGGATTCATTCTTGGATTAGCCATTGATGAAGTCACCCTCCCATGCAGGTCACCTCAGAACACTGCTGTGGGACCAAGCCTCCAGTCTAAGAGTCTTTGGGGGGGGGTCTTTCTTTCTTTCTTTCTTTCTTTCTTTCTTTCTTCCTTCCTTCCTTCCTTCCTTCCTTCCTTCCTTCCTTCCTTCCTTTCTTTCTTTCTTTCTTTCTTCCTTTCTTCCTTTCTTCCTTTCTTCCTTTCTTCCTTTCTTCCTTTCTTCCTTTCTTCCTTTCTTCCTTTCTTCCTTTCTTCCTTTCTTCCTTTCTTCCTTTCTTCCTTTCTTCCTTTCTTCCTTTTCCTTCCTTCCTTCCTTCCTTCCTTCCTTCCTTCCTTCCTTCCTTTCTTTCTTTAAAAAAGATTTATTTATTTATTTTTATGTATATGAGTACACTGTAGCTGTACAGATGGTTGTGAGCCTTCATGTGGTTGTTGGGAATTGAATTTTGGACCTCTGCTCACTCCGGTCAACCCCGCTTGCTCAGTCCCTGCTTGCTCTGGCCCAAAGATTTATTTATTATTATATCTAAGTGCACTGTAGTTGGCCTTCAGACGCACCAGAAGAGGGCGTCAGACTCATTCCGGGTGGTTGTGAGCCACCATGTGGTTGCTGGGATTTGAACTCAGGACCTTCAGAAGAGCAGTGCTCTTACCTGCTGAGCCATCTCGCCAGGCCTGGAGGGTGTTTCACACCTAAACCACAGCAGACAAGTCAGGTGGTGTGAATGAGAGGTGGGGGCCTGATGGGTGGGTAAAAGGAGCCATGTTCCCTTTGAGATCTGAGAAGGAGGTCATGGGAGCTGAGGGGTGCCTCCGACTTCCCAGACTGTAGAGAATGAAGGCACGTGCTGGGAGAGAGCTCTGAAGGAGGGAGCACAGACATGGCCGGAAGGCCTCAAAAATTCCTTGGGAGCCATGTGGAGACATTCTGCTTGCAGGATCTGAACCAGAAGAACCAGAGCTAATGACTTGGAGGCCTAGCAAGCTGCTGGTTAGAAAGCCCAACCTTCTATACCAATAAAGATGCTGGGTCCCCAGCCTCACTAGATGCTCATTTTGGAACAGTGGGCAGGCAACAAAGTCACACCCTCACTAAGGACTTATGATGGGCTATGACCCTTCTAGACACTGGAATGCAGATGTTCTTATGATTTTGATGGACGTACCTTGCCTCAGAGTGTCCTACCTGAGCAATGTGAACAAAAGACTCAGAGTTAAGCAAAGCCATTCATTGCTTGTGGCACCCTATGGTAGGTGAGGCCTCTCCCTGTACCTAGGGTCAAGCCCTGCCCCAGAAGCTGGCACCTGCCTGACATCTCACCACCTCTGTCCCCTTGGAAGGAAAATGATTGGCATGTGTCAGTGTTGTTCAGGCTGACAGCATCACCATGCTGTTTCGAGCACCAGCACCACATTTAAGTCCAGATGGGAGAGACAGGTGAAGGATACCTTGCCACAGCATAGGCAAGAATGGACTGCTCCGGCTGGAGAGATGGCTCAGCAGTTGGAAGTACTGACCGCTCTTCCGAAGGTCCTGAGTTCAAATCCCAGCAACCACATGGTGGCTCACAACCATCTGTAATGAGATCTGATGCCCTCTTCTGGTGTGTCTGAAGACAGCTACAATGTACTTGCATATAATAAAAAAATAAATCTTTGGGCTGGAGTGATCAGGGCTGGAATGAGCGGAGGTCCTGAGTTTGATTCCCAGCGGCCACATGAAGGCTCACAACCATTTGTACAGCTACAGTGTACTCATATACATTGTTTTATGTATAAATCTTTAAAAAAAAGAGTGAGCTGCTCCAAGCTGGGGTTTGTGTGGCCAAGGAGGTTTGAAGGTGCTCACTCTGCCTCCACATATGAACCCAGCCTCTTGACAGACGTTCCTCAATGCTGCCCTGGTGGGAATGGAATTGAGAAAGTACTAATTAAAGGGTACTCCTTCCCAAGAGCCTCAGGCCTTCGCTCGGGATCTCAGAGCCAAGCAGCAAGCACTGGGACCCAGCCCTCAGGCATCAAGAGGTCTCAGTTACTGTTCTGAAGGATTTGCATCCAGTGTCTTCATTTAGTTGGGTGGAGTAGCATGTACTGGGCTGGGTGAAGTCTGAGAGGCCTAGCAGGGCAGCCAGGAATGTTAACAGTGTCCTTGGCCACAGGGAGAAGAGTCAGCTGGTGTCACCACACCCTCCTGCTCTTCAGCCTGCACTGGAAAGAGGTGCAGTTAGGTGCTGCTGATTAGATGACATTAGAGCCCTTTAAGCCACTGATAATAATGCATGCAATCTTAATTGGATGCATGTCGTGCAAGGGGAAAATTGCAGACCTGAGGGGAGGAATCATTCCATTACCCGCGTATGCAGGAGCCCTAATGGGTTGTTTGGAGGTAGCATAACTGTTCCTGCCTGGATGACAACAGAGTCACTGGAGAAGCAGAACAGGGTAGGTTCTGTGGACGAGGCTAGGAGCCACCATGCATAACGCCCTGTGGTGGTTCTGATGGGAGGCAGATAGGGAGCCACAGGAGGGCTGGGAGCAGAGAAGGAGATCAGCTTGTTGCAGAGACATGCCTAGCAGCCAAGGTTGGATGCTAGGAGCAGCCAGGAGAGGCTGTCTGCTGTAGGCCAAACTTTAATAGCTGGGGCCGGGTGTGGTGGTGCATGCCTTTAATCCCAGCACTCAGAAGGCAGAGGCAGGCAGATTTCTGATTTTGAGGCCAGCCTGGTCTACAGAGTGAGTTCCAGGACAGCCAGGATTACACAGAGAAACCCTGTCTCAAAAAGCCAAAAAAAAAAAAAAAAAAAAAGAAAAAAAACTGGGTTTGGGCTGGGGAGACAGTTCAGTGGTTAAGAGCACCAACTGCTCTTCCAGAGGTCCTGAGTTTAATTCCCAGCAACCACATGGTGGCTCACAACCATCTGCAATGGGATCCGATGTCCTCTTCTGGTGTGTAGCTGAAGATAGCTACAGTGTCCTCATCATTAAAAGAAAAAAAAAAAAAAGCTGGGTTTAAAGTGGACAGTGGTGGCCCACACCTTTAATTCTGGCACTTGAGAGGCAGGTGTAGGTGGATTTCTGTGAGTTGGCATGGTCTATAAAAATAGTTCCAGGACAGCCATGGCTACACAGAGAACACCCCCCCCCCTTTTTTAAATACCTGGGTCCATGCCTGTGCACAGGCACCAAGCATATTGTCCAGAAATTGTCACAACCAATGGCTTAAACATCAAGAACTAATCCTCTGACAGTTTTGTTGCCTTAGGTAAAAAAAATCCAGGAGTGGGCAAGGGTTGGTGGGGACACTCTTTCCGTAGGCATTGTGTCTGCTGCCCTTGCTGCCCACACACTGGTGCTCCTGCCCCTGCCCCTGCCCTGGCTCTGGGCTGCCCTCCTCCAGTCTCCTGCTTCCATATCCCAACTTCTGTGTCTCCAAATTTCCTTTCTGCAAGGACAGCAGTCATGGGTTGAACACTGCCACCTAATCCAACACGGCCACCAATTCCCTATCAACCGCTTCATTCTAAAAGAGGTCGTGGGCACAGGCCTGGGGTGTCAAGATGGGGACATTCTTGTAGGGACTCAATTAACCCTGGGTCGCTGTCACAGTGAATACCAGGGTCGGAGCTGCTTCTATCTGATGCCCTGTTCTCACCCACCAGGTTCTGCTCATGCCCACTGCCACAGAAAAGCCATCCCAGGAAGTGAGGGCAGCTTATCCTTCTGGTTGATCTGGGCAGTGATGGCCTGAGAGCTCCAGCAGCTGCAGGCACATCTGCAGGGACCGAGTGCATTCCTCCCCTGCTGCCCTCAGCTGTGCCCCAGATCCAGCCCAGATGAGTGGTACTCTCCTCAGTGAGGAGGCTGGAGGGAGACCTCAGGCCAGACCCTTCAGGTCCCTTGTCCTGGCTCAGGGACTACTCTGTGCTCCTGGGGACCTTGTTTGGAAGGAATGTGTTGATCTAGTTCTCCAGGGGTAGGGCCGAGGAGTTCCATGGCCCTGGACTGTAATGTACTAACCACGGACCATGTTCTTGTTAAGACACCAGACGTGAGGCAGGGTCCCAGTGCAGCCTGTCCTCATCCTAACTGTGGTGTTTGGAAGACCTCACCAGGGGAGCAGACATCTACCTAGAGTTAATTTACTCTCCACTTGCATTTTACAGCCACATCCTGACTTCTCATTCTGAGTGGGTCAACCACTGTGATGTGCCATATTGCAACAAGGGATCAGAGTGGTGGTGTCAGGACCCTCTGTCCTCTCCCGCTTCCCTGGCTGGGTTCTGGACACCCTTCAAGTGTGGGTAAAGCCATGCCACAGGGAAGCATTGATGGCCTGGGTCAGCCTCTGGAGGGAAGAAGCACTGCCACTGACTAGCTTAGCCTGGTCCTGATAACTCCCTGAGGTAGTGAAAGTCTGGCTTAGCAAGCACTGGCCAGGTCTCTAGGCTCCCTGCCCTCACACAGAGTTGAAGGCAACAGATGGCACAAGACCCCACCAGGTCGCAGGGGCAAACTGGCAAGTCAGAATTGGACTCAGCAAGGGCCAGAAGTGCTCAGGAGAGACCAGATGCACAGGAGGGAGCTGTCCCCAGGGACTGTAATGACCAGATCTTGCTGGCAGTCTAATGAGGCCTAGAAACCCACAAGTCCTCTGGCTACTACACATCCTGGGACCTCCTGTCCCACCTCCCTTCCCTCTGCTGCTCTTGCTCTAGCAAGGGCATGTCCTTCACTACTGGCTGGACACTTGGATGACCTTGACTTCCTAGTCCAGGCACCAGCTTGGAACCCTTGAGGGTAGTGAGCTGGAAGCTGGCCTTCCTCCCCTCCCGAGGGGAGACCTTGAGTTGGGTGAGATTAACTGTGAGCCTCAGGGGGAGGTTCGACTCAGATCCAGGGAGAGATGACCAACTCAAGACCCCCACCCTACACCACTGTTGTCTCAGGATGTGTCCCCCTAAGGAATGGCCTCCAAAGATGGCCATATCCTGGAACCTGCAGAGATGGTACCTGGCATGGCAAAGGCTCTGATGACAGGATTCAATGGAGGTCTCAAGCGGTAGGTGATCCTAATTGCTGTGGGGTCCAGTGTCACACATTAGGAAGCGGGAAGGTCTGAATCGCGAGACTTGGAAGATGCTGCTTCCAATAGCAAACAGAAAAAGGGCCACAAGCCAAAGTGCTTCAGCCTTGTGCCTGGCACTTTCAGAAGCAGCTGGTGCTGCCATCTCATCTGAATACACCCAGCCTCTCGCTATCTAAATAACAGAGGTCTCCTTAAATGGAAGCAGTCAAGGCAGTAGTCTCTGGACACCAGACTGTCTGTTCTGTCCCTGTCAGCCTCTGCAGGACCACACATCCCCTCGTGCTGAATGGCCAAATAGGGACCCAAGGATCTCTTCTCTAAGACAGCCCCCCCCCCCGCCCGCCTTCATGCCTTCCTCTGAAATGCTCCAATGCTTCACACCTAAGCCCATAACAAAGTTATAGTCATGGAACTCCTAAGTCTCACCATTCAACGTCACTGTCAAAAGGTCAAGGAGCCAGGTGGCACGAGAACTCAGGAGCAACTGAACTGTTGGATCGTTAGCCAATGGCTGGTCTTCAGCTCCTTGCAGGTGGATCACCTGGGCATACTCCATCTCTCAGTGCCTTAGGGCTGGCCCTAAAGCACCCAACAGTTCCCTGAGACAGCAGAGAGTGAAGGGTGAGTTGCAGGCCACCACAAGCACACACTTTCCTTTGAGGACTGTTTTGGGGAATGCAGGTGCTCTTTCTGAGCAGTAACCACCAGGGACCAGCTGGGGAGAAATGACCACACTAAGACAACTGCAATGAAAATATTTATTTGTGGATAGTCATAGAAGACAACAGACCAGCACAAAACAGACACAGCTACACAGTGCTGACAGGTGCTCATGTCCACAAACACATTGACAGGGGACACAGTACACAGGGCTTGGGGACTTGGGCAGGAGACCACCTGAACCCAGAGCACACCCCTCCTGCGCAGCAGGGACTGAGGGGCCAACTGTGCTTTGCTCTGAAGGCCAGGGGACTCCACAGAGGGGTGGTCTCTGGGGAGGACTAGCAGGGTCGGGCCAGCCCCACAGGTGCAGCCCATCCTCCAATTGGTCCAGGTTTTCAACACATGGTTGAAGTTCTGACAGGCTGTGTGTCAGGAATGGGCAGCTATGAAGCTAGGAGCATTTGAGATGTCGCCTGCGTCTCATCCTCCGTTCACAAAACACTGATATTACACGTCCCCTCCCCCCATCATTCAGAAAATGGTTTCAGGATGTCTTTTTGGGACTCACTCAGGCCTGAGCTTTGAGGGGACCTTGCTTCGGCCTTCCTGCTATGTGGGATATGAGGGAGATGGATATGCTAAGCCCATGTCCTCTATTGTGTTGTCCCCCCCCCCCCCCCCGCCCAGGACATATCCTCCACATGTCAGGCATGAATCTGGCAGCTCAGAGGCTTCCAGAGCCCCAGTCCAAGTCACCTAAACCTGCCTGTATGGGGCACTGCCTAGCCCTGCAAGGCAGGCCATGAGGTGCAGACATGGCTTTACCCAACGTCTCATGGGACCTGCTGGCTCTATAGGATGGGCAGTGAGGTATGGCCAAGGTTATACCCAAGGCCTCGTGGGAGCTTCCAGCCATGGATATCTGTTCCCACCCATCTGTAGCTTCAGGGCAGAGGCAGCTCTAACTGGTTATTCAAGAGCTGTCGGGGACAGGGTGGGGTTCCCACGGCATCAGGGAGACCTTTTCCACCTGGAATGTGTATCCTATTGCACAAAGACCAGAAACTGCCTAATGGTGAACCAGGGGAGGGAATGAGGAGATGCTGGCCCAGGGGAGCTCAGCCACAAGCAGGGAGGTAATCCAAGGGAGATGGAGACTCCTGCTCTGAGGATATCCTCTGCCTGGCTCAATAGTGGGGAATCTTAAAGTTGTGTTTATTCCACTAGAAGTTAAAAAAAGAAAAGAAAGGAAGAGAAGGAAGAAGGGAGGGAGGATGTAAGGAAGGAGGCAAGCGTAGGTGGGTGGTGTGAGTGTCTTACTCCATAGCTATCCTGCTGCCTCAGCCTCTAGGGTGCCTGCCACAAGAATAAACCAGAGTCAGCAAGGAAACACAAACCGTCAGTTCTGGCCATGCTGACGACACAATGGCTTCCTGGGATGTCAGGCTGACCTGGGGACACACCGACTCCCACTTACTGTCAGGTGTTGCACAACGCTAAGTCTGAGGCCTGACGGAAAGATGTACACAATAAAAAACAACCACCAAATCTCCCAGCAGGATGGCTGCTGTTTAATCTGCTGGTACCAGCATCTGCCTGGACCTCTGACACTGTTCCGGCTCCACCCCGACCCCTGCTGGTAGATACTGAGACTGCAAGTGGAGGTAGAAACCTCTCTTCTCTGGTTCTACAGGACTGACACCATCTACAGCTGTCACAGAACGTGTGGAAAAGCATCGGGACTGGCGCATGCATGTCCAGACGCACCTCCACCCCAGGGTGCGTCTCTATCATTCAGGGGGTCGGGGAGTGACATTCACTCAGACCTGGGAACCAGGTTCAAGCCTTCCCTGATTCACCGCTTTCCCTACAGAGACTGCAGCTCTATTGTAACCTCACATTGAACCTGACCTCCCAGAACTGCCCCTGGAAGGGACACCCATTCTTAGCATCCACTGGTGGCTTTTGTGGTCAGCATCCATCTGTCACATGGACAGACGTGGCTTTCCAGGGCCTCTCAGTGCAGGTAGCTGCGTGGATGTCTATAAGAGAGGCACCCCAGATGGCAGCAATAAAAGGGAGCACTGGGCCGTGGCACTCTCTGGAAGGTTCACCACCAAAAGCTGGGTCCACGCCTGTTCACTCAAACTCCAGTGCCCTCTCTGGTCCAGGTGAATACGCTGCCCCAGAAGAAAGGCTCATGGAGGGCCCAGTGCAAGCAGGTGGGCCCAGCCAGTGGTCACTGGGCACGTGAGAACTACCTAAGTATGGCTTGATACCCCAAGTTAATGATTCCCCCAAAAGGGCTGCAAGGAAACAAAGAGACAAAATACACTCACTTCTTTTCCCCCTCATTTTATAGACAATGCAAGGTCTGAAGTAATGGGAGCTGGGAACTCTAACTAGCAGCTGCCCAGGAACACAGCAGAGGCCTCAGTGCTGCTCTGGCCAACCTGGCTCCTTCCAGGGCCCCTGCCTTCCTCAACAAGGACAGGAGACAGCCTGACCTCTAACAGCCTGTGCTGGTCTCTTATCTCAGGTGGTGCTGCTGACATCATACTGGGAACACAGTCTGTAGGGCGCACAGTCCCCTCCTTTCAAATTCCCACCTCAGCACAGTGAAGCCCAGAGTGCTTCCACTGGGGGGGGGGGGACTCAAGCCACTTTTAAAAAGTGGGCTCTCATAAGCTAAAGAAAAGGATCGAGTCATTTTTACAATCATTAACATACTGCAGAAACGAGACAGAGGCCCGGGATTACCGCACAGGAGCAGGCAGCGACTTAAGAGTCATATGTGGTGATTCCATCCTAGTATTCAGGAGGTGGAAGGAGATGCTTTGAGACAGAATCAATGTCCCCAATAGGGAGCAGGTAACCCTGGGCTAATGCAGCTTCCTTTCCAAACACATTATTTCCTTACTAAACTCTGGAAGTGAAAGTAAGAGCCAGTTCTGACTTGGATACTCCGGGCCTGCTGCCTTTGCTTTCTTTTCTCTTGGGGCTCAGAGGTGCCACACCGGCACCAGGCTTGGACACATGTCAGGCTTCATGGCCTTACCAGAGAGCTTGCTAATCTTGTCCCGGGGTACTGATGACCAAAGTACTTTTTAAAATTATAGTGTGTGTGACAGAGAGAGAGAGAGAGAGAGAGAGAGAGAGAGAGAGAGAGAGAGCCCAGTTCTCTGCTTCCTTCAAAGCTGTAAAAGGCTTATCAATGGGCACCTCAGAATATGGGCTGGTTCAGGTCCATGTGGAATGTGGACCAGCATCTCTCCTCCATCTGGGGCATTATAATGGGGAAAGGGTGTAACACTCAGAGCTCCATGGAGACCCTATGCTTCCGGGGAAGAGGTAGGCATAATGCACTCTCCACCTCTTCCAGCCTCCCAGGTCTCCCTTAGGCTGTGGCGGCTTCTCAGAAGATAGATATCTCAAGGATTGAGGAGCAGGGATATGGGTGTGGTAGAGAGATCATAATATCATGAATGGAAAGTCCAAGCTCGCAGCCATGACTAGGGACCCTAAACTCTGGGAAGCCAAGCCAGGAAGTTCACCCCGAGCAGTAGACAATGGGGCACGTCACAGTCCCCTGCTGGGGTGTAAGAGCTGCCCCTGCATACACAATGCCAATATGCTCTGTAGAGGAGAAGACCTTCCAAGGAGGCAGAGGCCCTGGCTTCACATCAGGGCCTCTGGCCCCTCAGCATGAGGTGGGCACAGAATCCAGAAATGGAGGGGGAGGGGAGGGGAGAGAACCTGCACTTCAGTCCGCCACCAGGGGGCAGGAGCCACCTCTGTCTCTCCTTCCCTGTCTGTCCAAACCCCTGTGCAGCAATGCACTGTCCCCAGCAGCATGTGGCAGGTGCACTGCCACCTGACAGTCCTGCAGGGGCTGTGTGAGTGCCCACAAGAGCCCAGTGAGAGATGGGGGTTGTGGCGCATGCCTTTAATCCCAGCACTCGGGAGACAGAGGCAGGCGGATTTCTGAGTTTGAGGCCAGCCTGGTCTACAAAGTGAGTTCCAGGGCAGCCAGGGCTACACAGAGAAACCCTGTCTCAAAAATCAAAAACCAAAAAAAAAAAAAAAGCCCAGTGAGGCAAACTTCCCTGAACTCCCAAGCTGCCCTGCACTCAGCAGCTCAAACCCATGTTGGTCAACTTCTTAGGATTTGCTCCGAAGTTACAGGAGACCTTGCAGACACCCAGGTGGCTTGCAGATCTCCTGGAATGTTCCCGTTCCTTAAAAGGTCCCTGTCACAGTGACCACATGCTTGTGTGCAAGCATGGGGATATGAAACCCTCCCTCGCAGACCAGCAGCTGCATTCATGGGACATTCTGGGACACCCAAAGAGCAGCAGAGACACAGAAACTCTAATGCAGGAACAAGGGAAAGACCAGAATGGCAAAGAAGATATTTGGCATAATTCTTCCGATGCCAACGGTTAAGACCTAACCCCATTTTAAAGACAGCGCCGACACAGGCAGAGTCTATACATGATCAGGTCTGTGTATACACAGGGGGCAATGGGCAGCCAGTGACCAACAGAAAGGTCCAGAGGCAGCAGGCTGGTCTCCTCCACCTACCTTCCACATACCTATGAGGCAACATGAGGCAGTCAGAGGCCCAGGGCCTTTGGGGAAGGGACCGTGGTTGTGAATCACATATTTCTACGACGGCTTTGTCATTTTTTAAAAAAATAGCACAATGGCACATTTTCACGCTAGAGACTGGCTGAGACTCGACTCTCGGGAAGGAACACGGATGTCGAGTTTCAGTCATGGCTCTAAGGCAGACGTTACAGCTTTTCACAGGGATGGAGACGGACACCTCAGCTGGCTGTGTGTCGGGGCGAATGTGCGTGGTCCTCACAGCACTGTGGCCTGCACGACAATCTCGGGGTCCTCGATGTCCCTTTTGCTCTGGACCATCCTCAGCTCCAGCTGAGCCGGGCTGGGCTTCTGTCCTTCTCCTGCTTCAGCTGCAGAGCACAGGGAAGATCAGAGCGGGCAGGATGGAACCTGAGACATCCTTCCCTCTCCCACAGTTCTGAGTTCCTGCTTCAGGAGGGGGTGCCACACTGCCCCCTGCTGCCTCACTTCTAACATAGCAGCAGGCAGAGGCTGGAAGGGAGAGCTCCCCTCTCCCTCTTGCCCACCTCCAATCAGGGACTACTCCCATGGAAGACAGCACACAGACAGGTACCTTTTGCACACCGGATGGTCCTCTGTAGGACGTGCTGCATAGCAGACACTGTTTTCTCACAGGCCACCTATAGAAAAGACAGAGACACGGGCAATGGCCCACCTGCTGAGCATTCCTGTACAGAGGGCATCCTCAAGTATCAGCTCCCTCAGTCACCACGGAGATGGCCTCACTGTCCCTCACACCCACAGTGGACACAGCGGGGGCCCCCACTGGGCTGACTGCAGGATAGCTCCCCCCCACCCCACAGATGTTTCTGCATCAGTCTGTATCTGTAGGGTCCCCCAGAGCACATGCTAGAGGCTAAGCCCTCTGTCTGGGGTGCTATTGGAGGGATGGCAGCTTCTGGAGGTGGGGCCTGGTGCAAGGTCTTTGCTTCCTAGATGCCACCGTGATGCACAGCTACAAGTTGCAAAGCAACAAGGTCAGCTCACCAGGGACAGATACCTCTAAAACCATGAGTAGACAGAAACCTTCCCTCTTTATAAAGGATCTCAGGTATTTTGTTACAGGAGTGGAGAAAGAGCCAAGCTGATGTTAATTACCCACTTCTCTGTGGACCGAGATGCATCACTGGATGTGACATCATTGACCTTGGGACGACTTGTCAATATTGGGTGCACCTGGCACACAGCAGGTGCTTAATTACAAATCCTAAGAATAATTAGTTTTAAAGACTCTAAAAAGGAAAAGAGCTCTGCCCCACCCCGAGTTCAAGGCCAGAGGACCCTGCCAGTACCCAGACACTCCTCAATTCCCTGACATGGATTGGAAGGACCAGGGCTTGTCTTGGGAGCCCCGCAGTGAGGCTCCATAGGGCGAGAGCTGCCAAAACTCTGCTTCTCTGTGCAGAGGAACCCCCACTGCTGCCAATTAGACAGGACAAGCCTGGCTTGCCCTACACCTGAGGGAGGCTGGAGGAGAGCCAGTACAAGAGAAAAGGAGTGAGCACACTACACTTAAATGCAGAGTTTTCAAAGGACTTGACACATGAGAGCCTGTTTCCCCTCTCTATTATAAAGGCAAGGAGTCAGAGATGTGGTCAGAGCAGGGTAGGAAGAGTGATGGGACAGACCAGAGACAGATCCTCTCTTCCTCCTCCAGTCTAAAGGAAGGCAGCCCTCACCTAGCTATGCAAGCATGTCCCTTACAGTGAGGGGCATCAACCATCTGCAGGGCTGGGACAGCCTACACTGGGTAGGGACTGTTCCAACTCTGTTCTTTTTCTTTTTGTATTTGCTATTGCTGGCATGGAACCCAGGCCTTGTGTGTGCAAGGTAAGTGCTCCACTGAGCCATGAGCCCAGCCCTTGTGGCTCTGCCTTCAACAGCACTGGGGGAGGACATGCTGGCTTCGAGCTGCTGGGGAGTTGTGTAAAGGACCTGCTGCTTGGTCATCATGCAGCTTTTCTGATCACAGGCCAGGAGAACACAGATGCACGGGCATTGCCTTAAGAAAACTCCTCTGCCCCAGCTGCCACACATTGATTGCATACTGCCCAAGAAAAGCCCCAGCATGACCCCCCCCAAAAAAAAAACCAAAACCCCAGCTCCATCTCACCTGAGCTCCGATGTGGCTAGGGTACACTCCTAGTACTAATTTGGTCCTATCTCCACAAAACGTATGTCTACACAAGGGATGGACAACCATAGAAAGACCTATCTCCATGACAGGAATAAGAGCAGAGGGACTACACTTCAGTGTGCATTCTCAGCTTACTGCCTTTTTACCCACAAGGTCAGTGTCTGTTCAATCTGGCAATGGCTACACAGCAGGAAATGATCTGGGCTATGCACTGGAAAATGTAGTGAGAATAATGTAAATTTGGTTTCTTAAACACACACACACACACACACTGCACATGCACACACAGAGAGAAACACTATAATATGTTTTCATTTTAATTCCAGGTATGGGATATGAGCTGCTTCAGATGGTCTGGAGCAGGTGACTATGATTTGCCTCAGGCTCCAGCAAAGGCATGGTTTTGCCAGCTGTAGATTGTGTGCCGTTTGGAATTCTGGGAACTCTTCAGAGGGTATATAAATGCTAGGGCCTCAGTTAGTAATTGTGCTCAAAGAAGAAACAAGAAAGAAATTAGATTCAGATCTCTCCCTCTCTCTCTCTCTCTGACCCTTCATTCTCTCCTCTCCAGTTAGGGGGTAAAACCAGGGGATAAAGGGTGCAAAAAGGAACCCACAAAGTAGCAAAGACCAGCAACAGAAGTGGCTCCTGGCCCACCAAGGAGGAATCTGAAAGACTGCATGGGCCCAGGATTTCTGGCTGTATCCTGTGTGAATGGTAGTTTCTGTCCTTTTAATTTTTTAAATTAATCTACCTTTTATACTCTGAGGGTTAAAACCCAGGTCACATGCATGCACCAGACATACATCTTGAGCCCCCTGGGTACCAACTTTTAAATCCAAGCCCCTGAGGTTTTAGTTTCCACGCCATCACTTCCCAAACATGTAAACAGACATCCACTTCCCAAACATAGCAACAGACTGACAGGGTGGCTTCTGGGTCCATGGTCTCCTCCACCCTCCCACAGACTCTTGGTTCAGGCCCAGGCCCTCCTAACCTGCTCTTCTCTCTCACGGTTAGAACCATAGCACACTACCTTCCCACTAGGAGTGCTGAGGGAATGGTGGGGAGGAGCAACAGGTACAACTGACCTTGAGATTGTCCGGGTGCTTGTGTGTCCACGCCAGAAGCATGGCAGCGAAGAGGTCCCCAGTGCCCACGAAGACAGCTTCCACCTTGCGCATCTCCATCCGGATGCGCTGGGTCACCGTGGAGCCGTCAGGTTTCCCTGGGGGAGGACATAAGCCAGGTCACTGGGTCTGAGACTTCTCAGCCAGACACTGGTCACCCCTACAGTAAGAACATGTGGCCTGGCGTGGTGGCGCACGCCTTTAATCCCAGCACTCGGGAGGCAGAGGCAGGCGGATTTCTGAGTTCGAGTCCAGCCTGGTCTACAGAGTGAGTTCTAGGACAGCCAGGGCTACACAGAGAAACCCTGTCTCAAAAAACCAAAAAAAAAAAAAAAAAAAAAAAAAAAAAAAAGAGCGAGAAGACCTTTCAGCCCAACTTTGTCCCCACATCTCTTAAGTGACAGGAAGGCCAGCACTGCCCATCCTTCCGATGGTCACACAGATGTGGTGTGGCATCCTTCAGTAGCTCTGGGACTCGTGTGGACTATCATAACCAACCCCCAACTGCCTCCACTGTCCCAAAGGAGAGAGTCCCTAGAAGATGACGTCAGCATGGTGTTGAACACTCAGTGAGCCAGGAACTGCCTGGATGCATTGGCTGTCTGTGTCTACATGCATGTGTGCAGCACACAAGCATTCAGATACACAACCCTAGACCCTTGTGCATCCAGAATGCTCACTGATGGAGCTAGTGGGTGGAGCCAGTGGCTCAGCTCTGTGCATTGTAATATTGTTCAAACAATTAACTAAGGTGCTGCTTGTATACGAAGTCACCACAGCCCAACAGATATCTACACCCTCTGGCCACCTGGGCCACAGAAGCCAGATGCAGCTGGCACTGGAATAGGCCACAGACTCACGGTAGGGGAGCTCACCAGACATGAGATTCAGGCACTGCACGGATACCAGTGCATCCAGGAAGTCGGGGTGGGGGAGTCTGCTTATGTCCCCAGCACCCCATCCAGCCCCACCAGGCTCCACAGAGCCCTATCTTGAGCCTGCCTTCTGTGTGTCTGACTCTCCTGGGGGACAAGAGCAACCAGCCCCTTGCTGACCCAGCATGAGCTTCTTCCTATTGAGCCCCAAGCATCCTCTGAGGCCTGAATGCCATTGGCTACATAAACAATGGGCCCAGGCACGTGCAGGAGCAGGTGGGACAGGCACTTACGCATCCTCTGGCTGCCCAGCGCGATCAGGTAGTCGCTGCCCTGTGAGGAGGGCAGGTCAGAGCTGGTGATGACCACAGTGTCGGGACCCATACAGTGCAGCAAGTCCATCACCTGCCAGCAGCAAGGGAGAGTGTCAGCATCCACACACTGGGGCTCTCCCTGACAGGCAAGCTTCCCAAGGGGACAGGGGGACAGGCCCCGGTAGGTCATTGTCCTCTCTGCAATTAGAGATGGAGCAGCCAGGCATGATCAGCGTGTTTGATGGGCTTCTGGAGAACCTGAACATTGCAGACACGTAGCCAAGCCAGTGCCCAGCCACCTGCAGTCACACCATTGGGAGTTGAGAGTGTACAATGAGGAAGCAAGGGGGTCACACCCCAACTCCTGAGGACCTAGGAAGCTAGTCATATCCACCAATGAGGAGCAAGCTTCCCTCTGAGCTGGCTTGTATTGTTTTTTTTTTCTTATTTATTTATTGATTGAGACAGGATTATACTATACAGTCTTGGCTGATCTGAACTTGTATGTAGACCACGCTGGTCTTGAACTCAAAGAGAGGTCACTGCATCTTTCTTTTAAATGCTGTGAGCCATGACACCAGGCTCAAGTGGGTTTAAACCTGATGGATACCCTAGTCCGCATTGCCATCCTCAGAGGGCACACTGTTGGGTGCCTATACAAGCGGATCAAGGTGTGGACTTAGCCACTGTCCACTCAGAGGGAAATGACATACATGAACTTATATACTACACACACTGTACTCTCTAGGGTCACAGAGGATGGAAAGAATGGTTTCAGTGGTATATGGAGCTGCTTGGGTTTGTCACTGAAAATCCCCATCAAGGGGCTGGAGGGATGGATCTGCACTTAAGAGCACTAGCTGCTCTCACAGAGGACTCAGCGTCAGTTACTAACACCACCATGGTGGCTCTCAACTGTCCTTAACTCCAATTCCAAGGGATCTGATACCCTCTTCTGGCTCTGAGGATACAAGACATACACATGGTGCACACATACACATGCAGGGAAACTCACAGAAGCTACAAATAGATAAGTCTTTAAAAATGGAAGATGCCCTTTAATCCCAGCACTTGGGAGGCAGAGGCAGGCAGATTTCTGAGTTCAAGGCCAGCCTGGTCTACAAAGTGAGTTCCAAGACAGCCAGGGCTTTACAGAGAAACCCTGTCTCGAAAACCAAACCAAACCAAACCAAAACAACAACAACAACAAAAAAATGGAAGATGCCTATCAGCCCTGGACACATGTAGCTCCCAGGCCCAGTGAGACCCTTCTCGGTGGCTCCTTCCTGCCAACTGCTTGTTTCTGGGTAGGATGGTGTGAATTGAAGCTAACCAGAACAGTGTTGGGACATGATGGTGATTCAGGTGCCTGGCACACAGCAGGCTGTGTGGCTCAATAGATGAGATCATGTCCAGAGCTCACACAGTGCCTGACACACAGTAGGCATTCATCACACACACTGACCGCCCTGGACTGATGTGTGAAAAGACACACTGTACTCTGAGGCCACAGCTGAGTGGCCCGCAGACCCAGAGTCTTAGAAGGATGATTGCTGTCCTCCAAAGCATGGTGACAGCTGAGCTGTATCACGAGGCAGCTGAAGCCATGAGCCAACACAGCACACTCCCATCAGAAGAAGCTGGAGGTGGAAGGACCTCTGGGGGCCACAGAGGGAGTGTACCCCACCTGCCCCTGCATTTTGGACCTTCACTCTCCAGAGCCGAGAGAGAACACTTTGCTGTGGCAGCTGCAAGGTCACAGACAGGGGCACATGGTGGACTGAGTATAGAGCTGACAGAGATATCAGTCAGTGACAAGGTGCACATCACACCCAGGGTCAGAACTCAGTACCCCCCAGGTACCCATGCCTTCCTGAAGAGGGGGGTCTGTCTCCTCCCCCGTGAACAGGGCAGTGTGTGAAGCTTCCTTACCTCGAAGGCTTCTTCTTGGCTGTGGATTTTTCTGCCACTCAGCAACCTGGGACACAGATGGGAGGGGTGAGCCAGACCCTACAGTACAGCCATCCCGACGCCCGCCTGACCTACATCCCCACAGGAGCCATCACAGCATCTACTGGCCACAAGAACCAGGCAAGGCCTGAACACAAAATGAGAGGTGGGAAACTCAAGGGTGATGTGTGTGGTATGGGAAATTGTATACATGGTGATGCTCCCAACAGTGGCGAACCCTACAGAGGACCGTAGTCAGAAGCAGCACCTATGCGCCCACTGACTTCCACCACAGCTCGGTCAGGTAACCAATATTCAAGGAACTCTGAGGGCCGGAAAGACCAGCACTCCCCACCTGTCTGCCTCAGCCTGCTGCAAGCAGAGGGCCCTCAGCTGCTGAGTCTAGCCACACCCACCAGTGAGTGTGTATATAGGACCTGCAGGACTCTGCTTACAGGGCAGAGAGGCCTGTGCCCTGCCAGGCTGGGTAACTGGCAGTGTTTTTTGGAAGCTGGCTCTGTAGCTAATCAGGGCCATGTGAGCTGAGCTCTGAGAGAGATCTGCAACCTGCAGCTCCACCTGAGCCTTCCCAGCCACATCAGCCCTCAGTTGGACATGCATGACCTCTTTGTCTCCTTGGAGCATCTGGCCAGCAGGGAGGTACTGTGGACCAACAGGATCATGGACCAAGAACCAGAGGGCAAGAGTGCTTGTTATTCCCTAGAACTACTCCAGGGTTAGGGTCCAGGTTTACAGGCCAGGGCGACATGATCAGTTTAGTACAGGCCAGGCTTTCTAAGGGACACCTAGAGGCCTGAGGGGCATATGTGGGGCTGCCAGGGCACATGTGAAGACAGGCCCAGGCTCTGCAGGGCTCTCTGGGTTATCTGGTCCTTGTGGCCACGTGGTTACTTACTCAGCCTCAAACTGGTTGGGAGTGATGATGTCAGCCACGGGTACCACTTTGTCCCTGTACACGGGAAGGAGGTCCTGGGGAACATACTGGAGAGCACAGGAGACAAAGGAGGAGGCTCACTCACATGGAAGGAGCCCAGGGGGAAACAATCCCAAAGCCCAAATCCTGAGGGGACACCTGGCATTGCCACCATGAGGAAATACACAACTGAGGACCCGCAGACCCGAGTCATGGGTGACATGGACAGAGAAGGGCCTGGGGCAGGCCCTCAGCTCACTAGAACCAAGAAGGGAGGAAGGGAGATAGGGAGCTAAGACACAGGACCACACAGGGTGACTTAGGCAACATCAGGCCTTCAGGCCCTGCCAGCAGGAACCATGAGTTCTCTGTAGCTCAGGCTAGAACCAATTTTTTTCCAAGTACTGCAGTTACAGGTGTGACTCCCCAAGGCCAGTTTAGAACTATCTTTACCTTTTGTTTATTATTACCTCCACGCTGAGGATGGATCCAGGGCCTTTTACCAGTCAGGCTAGCATGGTCTACTACTCCAAGCTCGTTTTTTTAAAATTTGGATTCAGCCTAGCTTCAAACTTGCACTCATCCTGCCTCAGCCCCCAAGTAACTAGGATTACAGATGCCCACTGCCTGCCTCCTGACATCAGAGTCCCACGTGATAGGGAAAATAACTGTTTGCTCCCATGATGCTTTGCAGCACTAGTATGCGGTCCAGGGTTCCAATCTCTGCCCTTCCAGTTAACCTGGAGGCCTAAGGTCCTACCCTGATGGACACCTGCTGACTGGCACAAACTGAAAAAGAGCTAAAGATAGATTGGGCCACCTGCAAACTGTGACCCCTAGACTTGGGTTTGATCATGGAATCAAAAAAGTTCTTACATATCCGTGTTTGGTGGCTGATACACATCTCAGTGGCAGAGTATGTGGCTGGTAATGTGAGAGGCCACGGGCTTGACCCCCATGATGCCTCCACTGGTCGGAGGAGCACTGTCCTGCAGTCAGGGGCAAATGGCTAGCCCTCCTCCCTGCCGCAGCTTCCAATCAAGCTTTCTGGGAATACCATCCACAACAGGAAAACCTCATAGGACATTCGCTTCAGTGTCTATACCTGGAGGGTTATTGAACAGCTCGCCCACTGTTGACAGACTGTCTATGGCTGTCATGGGACACATGGGCAACCTATGCAAGGCATAGACGCTACACACCTGCCTGTAGAGGGCCACCCTGGTTTACCTGGGAAGGGGACCCTCACTTGGTTCAAAGCAGATGACAGACCATACGTTAACAGTGGGCGGTGTGAGTCCACTCACCATGGAGCCTTCCCCATTCCACTTGTCGCCCATCACAGGGTCACACACTGCAGGGACAGAACATCTGGTCAGCAGCTGCTTGCTGTGGCTTCCTACCACGGATATGTGCGCTGTCTGCTTTTTCTTTTCTTGTTTGAGACAGGGTCTCAGTGTGTAGCCCAGGATAGCCTTAAACCCACCTCCCACACAATATGCCCAGCTCCACACCCACCTTTTTCTCTTAACTGATAGGTTAAGGCAGATTTCCATAGCGACTGCCCTACCTGACATCCACATCAGCAATGCAGGGCTCCGAGCTCCCCACAGCCTCGACAACTCTCACTGTTTCTATTTTCCTGCAGCTTTTATGTGTTTTTATTACACTACCCTAGATGGTGCAAGTATCTCATTTCTCAATTTTTAAGCTTTATTTGATGTGTATGAGTGTGTGCCTGTATGTATGTACATCTGTACAGGCATGTATGTACATGCAGCACATGTGCAGATGCCCAGGACGTCACACAAGAGCAGGAGATCACCTGTAACGGGACTTACAGGCAGCTGTGAGCCACCAGAGTGGGTACCTGGAACTGAACTCTGGGACAGACTGGTACTCAGGATCCAGCCTTGGACTATGAGTCTGGTAATACTATCTCTGCTCCATGTGGCACACGAATCCTTGTTACCTGGTCGGCAGGGTAGTGTCCCCCACTCTATGCCGACAACTATGCAGGTCACCTCCTCACCACCACCTACAACAGTTTACCCTGCCTGGGGTATCAACCGAGCCTCAACCTCTTTAAGGTCAGACCTCTTGCACCTTGGGCACCCCAGGCCTTCCTCCATAATTAACCCCTTCTTTCTCATGCCCTCCATGTGAAACCCTAGGGTCACCCTGAAAAAAAACTTCCCAATCTTCCTGATGATGAAGCCACAAGGCTTCTCCTTAGAGGTCTCATAACTAATAGGTAAAGACTAGGCAGGAAGAGAGGTGGCCAGAAGACAGAAGTGTGTGTGGGGGTGTTCCCTTCCCTGTTAGGAGCAGCATAAAGGGGTACTAACCATACACAAGGTGAGAGTTCTGTTGCTTCAGCTCCCGCACAATGTCCACTACCATGGCCAGGAAAGACTTGTCTCTCGTGTAACCTTGGGAGGAAAAAAATTCAGGTTTATCCGCTCAAGACAGGGCACACTGACCACCAGACCATCTCCATCACAAGTACCATTAAACCAAGCTAGCATCTGTGTAGGGACAGGCCAGACGCTGTGGGTAGGGATACAGGATGTTCCCAATGGTCTGTACTCATGGATGGGAAGACAGGAAGATCCCAGAAGTACATGAGGGGTTTGATGGAGGTTTGATGGATGGGAGGTTAGATAATTGACATGTAACTGAACTTTCAAGACATATCTTTCCAAAAAAATATTTATTTTGTGTGTATGTGTGTGTGCCTGACTATGTCCACGCACCAAGTGTGGGCATGAGTCCTCGGAAGTCAGGAGATGGTGTCAAAACTCTTGGAGCTGGCATCACCTATGGTTTTGAGCTATCACGTGTGTGCTGCAAACTGACCCTGGGTCCTCTGCAAGACTGGTAAGTGCTCTTAACCACGGAGCCATCTTTCTAGCTCCTGTGTCTCTTTCAAAGCTTTTAGAGAGATGGCTCCGTGGTTAAGAGCTGTTCTGCCCCGTGTCCTAAGTTCAATTCCCAGCACCTACATAACAGATCCCATGGGATCCAATGCCATTTTCCGGTGTGCACCAAACACCTATATACATAATACAGAACTAAAATTTCGGGCTGGCGAGATGGCTCAACGGGTAAGAGCACTGACTGCTCTTCCAAAGGTCCTGAGTTCAAATCCCAGTAACCACATGGTGGCTCACAACCACCCATAATGAGATCTGACACCCTCTTCTGGAGTGTCTGAAGACAGCTACAGTGTACTTACATATAATAAATAAATCTAAAAAAAAAAAAAAGAACTAAAATTTCTTTTTGGAGGCAGGGTCTCACTCCAAAGCTCTGGCTCATCTACAAACTCAGTATGTAGACCAGGCTGCTGCCATTGTACTCAGAGTGCCACCTGCCCGTGTGTAAGGGGATTGTAGGTGTGTGCTACCACCACATTCAGACAAAACATGGCACTTTTAACCATTTACAGAAAACTAAGTTGGGGGCTGCTATGATGGCTGACTGAGTGGGGATGCCTGTTGTCAAGTCTAAAACCCAAAATCAATCCCTGGAACCTACATGGTAGAAAGACTCCACACCCATGCTTTGACACTGTGTGTGTGTGCGTGCAACTGTGTGAATATGGACACACATGTGCACACTTGTGCACATAAACACACAACATATTAGACTAATAGGTAGTAAATATAACCAGAAACATAACAGATGACTTTTGGGTAGCAGTATTGCACCCTCAACCTGGGGTGGCAGGGGTGGGACGGGATTCTGATCTACAAGTGCCTCTGCATGGTACTGGTGCCTAGACACCCCAAGACCCTCTGTGAAGGAGGCAGGAACCAGGTAAGAGCCCAGGGAGGGAAATCTGGGCCGATCACTGTCCCCAGCAGGATGGGGACCCTGGGGCTGCTTACCAGTGAGCACGTAGTCATATTTATTGACATCGTTCACCTTGAGACCCTCGTATAGCTCATGAAGTTCCTGGGACTTCAGCACCTGGCCCTTCCAATGGGCGTAGCCTGCAGGAAGAAAATAAGCTCAGTGTGGATGGGGGAGATCAGGCTTCCCTTGTGGCCATCTCAGCTTATGACAGGCCCCTCCCCTCCTTGAGGTGGTCTTCTGAGGACTGGCCTTAGCCCCAGACTGGATGCCCTGTGCCCAGAGCCTCAGTGGGACCCTAATACCCAAAGCAACCCTGTTCCTACACTGGGGGCTGAACATCGGTCTCCACCCTCCCAAGCCTGTTTCCTATCAAATCAATACAGGGCAGTAGAGACTCACTCGGTGCCCCAGAAGATGGGACATGGGTAGGAACTCATGGGCACACACACAGCTGTTTATTACTCTATTCAACAGGACATCTCAGGGCAGCCCACCCAATCCCTACCCCTGAGCCCAGTCTAGTCCCCAGTCTCCTCTATGTGTTTCTAGCCAAAGCCAAGTTGCTGGGTCGCTGTTGCCTGACACCCCTGGCAGGTAAGGGCTTATCCTGTCCCCTCCCACTCTCTCTCTCCCACAAACAAGTCAAATCCCTGCCAAAACAAGTCATGGGTCAAATCCTAGCAAGAGACAAGCATGAACAAGAAATAGGTCTGGTCCGGGCATACAACCTGCCCTTCTAACTGATATGGCCAGGACCCCAGGCCTCTGGGACCCTTCTTGAGATGCAGGACACCTGGGGACCCACTCTACAGAAATATAGATGCCAGGTGGGGCCAACCACTGACACCCTGAATTTCACCAAAGCAAACTATGTCCATTCAGAATCTTTAGTCTTCCAGGTACACACACAGCCCCTCTAAGGGACCCAGGTGTTTTTAGGGCCTGTGGAAAACCAGCTGGAGCACAGCATGACCATGATCCCCCACAGCATGGCAGTGATCCCTCCCAGAATGATGGTGATCCCACGCAGCATGCTCCTCTGAACTGAACTCAACCGCACTGCTCAACATCCAAACTCTCATTTAGACACAAGTAAGAAATAATCCTCAAAGCATCAGTGAGAGTCAGTGGGGTCCAGGCAGTTCACTGGAGGCTCTGGACCATCTGGGACTTCAGATGCATGGGCACGGGTACTGAGCAGCCACTGACCATGAAGGCCCACTGTCAGCTCCTATCCGAGGCTCCTATCTTCCTCCCTGTTTAAAGCCCATTACACTCGGAAGTGTGTTAAATCCAGCTTCTACAGCTGCCTGGTGACCAGCTGGGCGGCTCTGGGACACTTTGAGCTCCCAAAGTCCCCTCTGTGTTCAGAACAATGTCAGGACAGGCACTATTAAACACCAGAATGGCTTTGTTCTCTTGCCAGCACAGAGAACAGGGAGAGCTACACTCTCCATGGATGCCAGAGGCCGCAGGTCAGGGCTGTGAGGAGCACACACTTGTACCAAACAATTCAAGGGGCTTCCAAGGACAGTTCCTTAGCAATAAGCAGTGCTGTATTTGGGTCCCCAGAACAAGACACACACACAGACACAGACACACGCATGCACACACACACACAACCCTTCCCCTGGTGCTGGGGCTGAGTCTGGAGCCACACGGAGGCTCTCCCATGCATAAGGTATTGCCATAGTGGAGAAGCACACATCCATGCAGGTCACCAGCTAACTGCAGGAGGATACAGCGGCACTCTCTGGGACTTACCTGTTCAGCTCCCCTACCACAGCAGGTGCCATGGCTGCCAGCTTAGTAGAGGAGGATGCTGAGGCAAAGAGAGCTTTTCCCACCTGTCAGCTCCAGAACAGTGGGCACGCAGATCAACATGGTGTAAGGGTCCGCCCTGCACTGAGTGACCCTTCTGGGATCCATCCCCCTCCAACCCATGCCCACCTCAAGGAGTGGTGACCTCTCCCCCAGGGCCAGGTTACAGGCCAAGCTCAGGTCCACCATGACAACCACCTTGAAGTCCTACCTGTGTGGTTTGAAAACTGCACAGAGTTCACGGCATCAACCTCAAATCCCAAAACCTGCAGGACAAGCAGAAGAGTGTGACAGTGTCCTTCTGTGACCCCTAGAACCCAGAGAAGGGGTCTCCTCCATAGTTGGAGTCCCAACTTGAGGAGGGTAGCAAGGAGACCAGCCAGGTGGCTCCCAGGTAGGAGGACAGCAAGGTGGGAACACGAACCCCTGGCCAAGCCAGCCAGGTGTTTGTGTTTCAGGGCCACACAAGCCTGACCCCATGGTTCAGTCACTCAGGAAAATTACCCAAAAGGCCAGGGTGGAGAGACCCCTCCCCCTTGCCTTTATGCACTGAAGGATTTATGCAGCATCCTCAAAGAGCTTACTGGTGGACAAAGAACCCCCCCCCGCTCCCCCCCCCCCAAGAACCTGTCTGCCCAGTTAGCAAACAAGGCCATGTCAGTTTCCAAACCCACCCCTGAGGGGTTAAGAGCCAGACCCAGCAGGGAGGGTCAACTTTATACCAGCCTCTGCCGCACCTGCCTGCTGGTGCTCTTTCTCTTTCCTTGTCAACCAGGGAAAGGTTTCACGTCAGGGCTGAGGTCCCCAAGAACGACCACATTTATTGATCAGTTTGCCTCTCTGAATGGCCTCTCATAGCTCTTGTGGGAGTCATCCAGATGTGACAAATGGGCTTCCTGAGACACTCTGGGCAGAGGCTCTATGTGTGTCAGCTGTTTTCCCTTAGCACACAGACAGCTCACTAAACCAAACTGAATTGTGCATCTCAGAATGTACCTAAAGCCATCACTGAGAGCAAAAGCCTTTTATTTTAAAATAAGAGGCCACACTGGTGCAATACAGTCAATAACGTCAATAACGTGCTTTCCGTGTGAGCAGGAGGACCTGAATTCAGTCTCTATAACAAACTAGAAGTCCTAGTTTGTGGTCTGTGGTGCTGCATGCCTTGGGGAGGCAGAGGAAGGCAGATCTCTGAGTTTGAGTCCAGCCTGGTCTACCAAGAGAGTTTCAGGGTAGTCAGGGCTACACAGAGATACCCTCTCTTGAAAAACAAAACCAAAACCAAAAAACAAAACAAATAAGCCTAATATGGCAGTGTTGGCCCACGAGTCCAGTGCTAGGAAGGGTTCCTGGGGCTCTGTGGCCAGCCAGCCTAGCCTAATTGGTGAACTTGAGGCTAGTTAGAGATCCTGTCTCACAAAACAAGGAGGGGACTGGGGACAGGGTCCAGCAGTTAGAGATGCTTCCTGGGCAATCACAGAGACCAGTGTTTAGATGCCAGCACCCACTGTAAGAAGCTGGGTGTTCTGTATACACTTGTAACCAACTCCAGCTTCTTAGGGGATTGAGCCAGGGGTGCTGGAGCTTGCTGGCTTCCAGCCTGGCTGAGAAAACAAAACAAAAACCCAAAAAACATGTGCCCCAGGTTCAGGGACACCTCACCTCACAGGAACAGGCCAAGAGTGAGGTAAACCACCTACCCAGACACCAATAAGTGAACCAATCCTTTTTAAGGGTAAACATCTGGAGAATGGCACTCAGCGTTTATCTCTGGGCCCTCCCCATGCACAGGCAACCATATACATAGGAACCTTTCCTCTACATACTAAAATGAAAGAGGCAAAGGATTCTGTCTAGACGGCCCAGGCCAACCAGAAGCCACTTTCAGACATGCCCCGTGTGACGCTGAGTTAGAGAGTTTCTGCCTGTTGCCTTTTCTATTTCTCTGCCTCTTCACACTTGGCAGCCTTTGGGTGGTCCGCCTGCCAGAGCTCCCCCTTTCTCCCTCAAGCCCCTCCTCCCCAGATATACCATTCCCCATCATCAGGTGGCTATCCCTAGAACCAGAGCTCCTCTTAGTCCAGGTCCCCATTCCCCCAAGAAAAGCCACACCCAAAATCCACTCTATAGCAATGCCAGGCCAGGATCACTGAACAAGACCCCAAGGAAACACACCCCATAATGCAGATACCACCAGTAGGAAGACAGGCCAGAAAGAGGGCCTGCCAGGGTGTGGAAGTCAGGAGCCCAGAATAAGGAGGAACTGGCCTAGTGGCCATGACTCTGCCAGTGTACAGAGACAGGACTCTAGAGGGACAGAGGTCAAGAGTATGAAAACCTTCTAAGACCTTTTCCAGAACTGCAATGTAAACAGAGAGCTGAGGACTCCCCCCACCAGAGCTCCAGGACACCTGAACAAAGCAGCCCTGTGACTCTGACCCACGGACGGCAGAGGGGAGAGATGGCAGTGACCATGGAGTGACAGAGAACAGGACCCTTCGTAGCATGCCTTTAAAACCCCAGACCGGGGGTTGGTGAGATGGCTCAGTGGTTATTAAGCACACTGGCCGCTCTTCTTCTTGAGTTCAATTCTCATCATCTACACAGTGGCTCATGACCATCTATATATAATGGGTAATACCCTCTTCTGGCATGTAAGTGTACATACAGACAGAGCACCCCCAAATTTTTTTTTAATGTAATTAAATAAATTACAAAATCAAAAAACTGGGCTGGAGAGATGGCTCAATGGTTAAGAGCACCAACTGCTCTTCCAGAGGTCCTGAGTTTAATTCCCAGCAACCACATGGTGGCTCACAACCATCAGTAATGGGAACTGGATGCTGTCTTCTGCTAAGTCTGAAGACAGTGACAGGGTACCCACATATATGAAACAAATATGGTCAGAGTGGGGCTGGGAAAAAAAACTAAAAAAAAAAAAAAAAAAAAGCCCAAAATATTATAACTGAGAGACGGCTCAGAGTTTTTAAGGGCACTGACTTCTCCTCCGGAGGACCCATTCAAGTTCCAGCAAACACATGGCACCCTCACAACTCTCCATAACTCCTAAATCTGACACTCTAAAATGGACATACAAGCAAAACACCAAAGCACAAAAGAAACAAACCCAGTACATACATAGGAAGTGGCCTGGCTCACCTGCAGAACCGCCCCGACAAGGCAGGACAGCCTACGGGTCAGCAAAACAGGGCACAAAGAATGAGAGAGCCCAGGAGAGAGAGCAACGGCACCAGGAGAATGACTGCCCTGGAGGCGAGAAGGTGGGGTGCTGGGTGCTGGTAACACGCCACACACACACTCTGTGTATTGGGTTTTGCTTTGTGCTAAGCCACGGAGCTCAAGTGCTTGCGGTTTGCATTCAGAGACTCATCCAGTTGAGCCAGTATTTACCACCAGAGCCACGTGATAGAAATTAGCAGTGGTTTTAATTCAGAAATATAAAAATGGCATTTTTTTTTTTGCTCGCACCAATATAGTTTCCGGCGTCTCAAATCCCTTAAAATTCTCATCAACTGTGATGGGCCAGGCTGGAAGCGGCGATGACACGCGTCCTGGAAACCCTGCCAAGCTGTCCTGTACCGCTGCTTCTGTGTGTGTTGATAATTAATCCTTCGGAGCGGGCGCACGGATCTGAGAAATTGGCTATTTTCTGCTTCTGAATGATGGCTCTGAGCCACAACGGTAGCATTTCCGTTTCAAATCTGACTGTCAAAAGTGGTGTATTAATCAGTATTTCATACGTCAGTTTCAACATCTCCAGAATCCGCCTCCCAAAGCGCACATACAGAGCTCAGCCATCCTCAGCTGAGAAGGCAAGGACGGGGGCCTGGCGTCAGGTGGTGACTCTTTCTCTTTGCGCTAGTCCATCCTCTGAGAGGCTATGGCTGTAACTCTGGAGTTCACTTCCCTGCAAAGTAGTGGCTCTTGGCTGAGTACTTCCAACAGGAAGACAGTGTGCCTCTGCACTGACTCTCTGGTCAACTCTTCCCCAGAAGCATTCTTCTCCGTTTTTTTCAATTGTTTTTTCGAGACAGGGTTTCTCTATATAGCCCTGGCTGTCTTGGAACTCACTCTGTAGACCAGGCTTGGCCTTGAACTCTGAAATCCACCTGCCTCTGCCTCCCAAGTGCTGGCATTAAAGGCATGTGCCACCACCGCCCAGCTGTGGTTAGTTGTTTTGAGACAGGATTTCTCTTTGTAGTCCAGGCTGGCCCCAAACTCTGAGATCCACCTGCCTCTACCTCTAGACCTCAATGTCTCAACCAAGATGTATATTAGAAAAAGCACCTATTATTACAAAACTCCGTGGAGACACAGCTCTAGCAGATGTAGGAGGTCTGGCTGACCACGGAAGCAGTGACTAGTGCTGGAGACACACTGGTACTGAGAGACAGCTGTGCTGAGAACCACATCTGGCTGAGGTGCTGCTTGGGTCGGCCTCTCAGAGTGTCCAGCAGGAGGCAGAGCTTCCGGATCTGTTGGTGGATGAGTCTGGGGGCTGGGCAAACAGGACAGCATTATTCTGTGGAGAAGCCTCAGACTGTCCCCCGCGGTAAAACATCCCACCACAGCCTGTTATACTTTCTCCCTTCCACTGTCAGGGCCACCAACGTCCAAGAGTGCAAAAGGCACCCAGGAAAGAGAAAGTCAAAGAGAAGCTTGCCTTTCCTACTTCCTGCGGCCCCTGGCTGCCAGATGAGGCTCCTCCCCTTATCCCTTATGCAATCCCCAGACCCCGCCCCCACCCCACCTCTCCAGCAGTGACGTGTGCTGTGCTGGGGTGGCTGCTGTGGGCAGGTGATGCACATCTCAGGGGCCCCTTGTTCACCCTCATAGCTGCATTACCAAGCCTCCAGCAAAGAGGCTTGCACAAGCAGCCTGAAGCCATGCAGCCAGATGTGGCTCATTTAGAGCAACAGCTCAGCTAATCTCTTCTTCCAAGGGAGGCAGAGCTGCTCAGCACAGCAGGAGTGGGGCGAGCTCTGGAATATTCCAGTGTGGTTCTTCCACAGGCATCTAGGGACAGAGAGGAGTGTGGGGGTGGGGGAGGGGGGGGAGACAGGCTGAGCCTCACAGGTGTTTCCAGCCCTGGACACCCAGTCCCAGGCTGATGCTTAAGCCTTTCACAGATGGGAATCAGCAAGCAGGCTGGGCAAGAATCCTGGGACTGTTGTCACCCTGAGCAATCTAACAGTCAAAAGTCACACATCCCTTTCTGTCTCCCACCACTGGTCTCTGATCAGCTTTTGCACTCAGCCAGACCACACCCTCTGCTCTCTGTGGTGAATTGCTACTAGACAGCTTGCATCATACACAGCATCTCCTCTCCTACCCTGCTCACTCCAGGTCGTGTATCCACTGCCAGCCTGGCTCACAGCCCTTGCTGCCAGGAGTACAGTGCTAGGCAGGCATAGCCTGGGACTATGTGCAGCTGTTGAGGTCTGCCTGTGTTGGGTGGGCTGTGCTGAGCTCACTGTGGGATCCTTAGGATGACCGTGTCAGCATGGGATGCTGCCAGGTCACTATGAGACTCGGTAACCCAAATACATGCTCTGGATGGTCACAGAGAAGCAAGTGGGTCAGGAGATTCCCACCACCTCCTTTGTCTCCTTGCTGGCCAGTTCTCACATCTGGCTCAGACAGCTGGGGGTGGCTGAGCTTCTGGAGAGGGGCAGGGGGGCTGCCAAAACAGCATTCCTGACCAAGTGAGTTGCTCAATGTGGCCTTAGATCACCCCTAGAGGCCACTGCCTCAGAGCAGTCCCTGCTCTGGTCTAGGGTCACTCTACCACAGGGTGTCCTGCACACTGCCCCCAGGATGTCCCAGAGTGGGTGGGGGCAGTAGGCTCCCACTCATGGGATCTCACAGCCACTCACAGAAGCTGGTCTCTGGGTAGGCCATGCCTTGTCTGCCTCAGTGCTGTCCTCAGTTAAGCTACATAAGAGGCTGCTTTTTCCAGGAGACAATTGAGGGTAAGAAGACAGGGCAGGGGGAGAGGCATCTCCAGATGGCATCACAGCCACAGAGGTGTCACAGCCACGTGGCTCAGAAGACCACGGCTATATGCAGAGTTTGGGGACCTCAGTCCCTGCTGCTCCCTTTCTTTAACAAAGGGGCATCTTGACATCACCAAGTTTGCAGCCTTCCTCAAGACCCTAAACGTGGCTGTTTTTCAGATTGTGCTGAAGGCAGGGTACAGTCCTCTCTGAAGGCAGATGGAATAGGGACATGATGACCCCCCTCCCTACACACAAAAAGCATGGGTTGGTTAAAAAAAAAAAAAAGTGGTTAAGAGCACTGCTCTTCTGAAGGTCCTGAGTTCAAATCCTGACAACCACATGGTGGCTCACAAACATCCAGTAGGAGATCTGATGCCCTCTTCTGGAGTGTCTGAAAACAGCTATAGTATACTTAGATATAATAAATCTTAGAGAGAGAGAGAGAGAGAGAGAGAGGTGGAGGTGGGGTGACTGGAGAGTTGGCTCAGTGTTTATGAATACTTGTTATTTTTGCAAAGGTCCAGGGTTCGATTCCCAGCACCCACATGGAGCCTACCACTTCCATGTGAGCATGGAAGGGACAGGCAAAGCACACACAAAATAAAATACATCTAAAAAGAGAGAACATGATGGCAAGTCATGGTGCCAGGAAGGCTCTGCAGACACACACAGGACTCAGATATATACACATATACACACCCCCTTGAGATGATAATAAAGCTTTCCTCTTGCAGCAGAAAGTGGGGTTGGAGGTATACCTGGGAGTATTTTTACTCATGTATTAGAAGGGCCCTGGGCTCTATCCCCGGCAGCATTTAACAATGGTATTGGGAAGCCGGGCATGGTGGCACACATGAATCCCCACACTAGTGGTTGATGATCTGTGTGACTTTCAGGTCAGCCAGGCCTACATGATGAGACATTGTTTTAAAAGGGAGGGGACAGAGGATTAGGGCAGGGCTCAGTCGACTAGCTAGTTAACACTCTTGAGGCCCTGGGCTCAGCCCTCAGAACCACAGAAAACTAAGAAGCAAGACAAGGTGGTGCCTGGTAGATGGGAGCAGGTAACAAGATACACTTGCTTTCATCCTTCCCTTCCCTACCCACCTACAGACTAGAGCCAAAATGGCAGGAAATCCCCTCTTCCCAGGTGCTCCACTGAGGCAGAGTGAGAAAGGGGGAGGGGTAGGAGACCAGGAGTCTGTCCCCACTGGCCCTTTACCCTCTCCCTTCTCTGCAAACTTTGAACTATTCCACCTGGTAGCCACCTTCTGTGGCTCTGGTCACATGAAATCCTTGGCCAGTATAGCCTGGCCTGGGGCCAGAAGCAGAAATGAAAACAGGGACAAGGTTTTGCTGCCTCCTTGGAGAATTTGTTTATCCCCGCTGCCTGTGGGATACCGGAAGGGTGAGCCTGGGAGAGTCTGCAGGGAGCTTTGGGGAGCCAGGGCTGATGGTCCAGGGGCGAGACAGTCTGTGACACATGGCAGAAGCTAGAGGCAGCTCCCCAGGCACAGGCAGAAGCCAGGCCCAGCACCAGGGACACTAGCTAGAAGTCCTGGTACTAGTTCATCAACAGCTTGGTGCAGGGGAAGCCCAGAAATATCTGGTATGAATGGGCAGCCACCTGATGGTGGAACCTGTAGACACCTGGGTCAGTCCCAGGTGGGCACTCATCTGCCTGGAGCTCCTCTGGGATTAGCACTGGGACAAACTTCAGGGTCCCAGCCCAAGGCTACATCCTCTCTCTTCCCTCCATCCCCCCCACCCTTTTTTTGAGAAAGGATTTTTCTGTATAGCCCTGGCTGTCCTGGAACCCACTCTGTAGACCAGGCTGGGGCCTCGAACTCAGAAATCTGCCTGCCTCTGCCTCCCAAGTGCTAGGATTAAAGGCGTGTGCCACCACTGCCTGGCTATCCTCTCTCTAGCTCTGCTTCCCCACATTTAGTAATGTGAATGAGATCTGCACTCCAGGTTGTACAGTAAGAATACATACACCCCGCCTCCACTAGCACAGCTCTGGACCTGGGGGTGTTCCTCTTCAAATAGCTCCTCAAAGACTGGAGAGTGCTGGCCCCAGGCCACCATAGACACTGCCAGTGCCAGCGCCACTGTGCTCACTGAGGCTTTCCATGTTGGAGTGTCCTTCATCTCTACTTCTCCCTGTCCAGGGCTGCACAGAGGTGTGGTGAACTGCCAAGAGTCCACATGGACCAGGATGGAGTCCCTAGGCCCGTAAGCACCTCTCAAGACCCCTCCCCTGACCCTTACCTGCTGCAGAACTCTGGAGAGAGGGCCCTGTACCTTCAATGGGCAGTGCGTAGTAGAGCATGCCCTAGATGTGGGGGTTGCAGGTGAGCTGACCCTGAGGGTATGACCACAGCAAAGCTAGTCCTGCCTCTCGTCTGCTGGGCAGTGGCTGGGATAAGGAAAGAGATGTTGTGGTGGTATGAATACATCTGGCCCCCAGGGACTCATGTGTATCAATGCTTGGCACACAGGAGGTGGCACTATTAGGAGGTATGGCCTTTTTTGGATGGAATAGATGTGGCCTTGTTGGAGCAGAGCAAATGTGTCACTGTGTAGATGGGCTCTGAGGTCTGTTCAAGTTCCACCGAGTGCAGAAGAGCACCTCCCCCTGTCTGCCCAAGGAATAGACTTCTGCTACCTTTGGATCAAGATGTAGAACTCTTGGCTCCTCCAGTACCATGTCTGCTTGCAAGCTGCCATGTTTCCTCCCATGATAATGGACTGAACCTCTGAAACTGTATGTAAGCCAGCCTCAATGAAATGTTTTCTAAGGGTTGCCTTGGTCATGCTGTCCCTTTACAGCAATGAAACCCTAAGACAGATGCCCTCCTTCCATCCCTTGTCTCTTGCCACCTATGGCAGGCGGGAGAGCTGGTCCCAGGGTCATGAAAGTAAAAGAACTGGCCCTTGTCTCTCACAGGCTGTAACACTCAGGAGAATGGGCCCTGCACCTTGCCTGGGCAGCAGGATAGGGCTGGCTCTGGTTACAGGGGTTGCAGGTAAGCCATCTCCAGTGCCTGAGAGCAGAAGAGCTAGCCATGCCCCTCACCTGCTCCACTCTAGGAGAGCCAGCCCTGCATCTCTCCCTGGGCAGCACAACAGAGTCATAGCTGAAGGCCCGAAATCCCTCCTTCTTGATGGCTGCTCTGTTGGATAAAAGCTTACCTCTTTTCCAACAGAGGGTATAGTGGGCTGACCAGCTCAGGCACCTCTCAGGCCCAGATCCAGGGCTTTGAATTGGCCCACCTTAGCATCTACCTCATCCATGAAGTGCTACTGTGTGTGATGGAGCTGGTCCCACAGATCAAAACTACAGGATCTCCATGACACAGGGCAACAGTGGGAAATCTGAGGGGAGTCCCAGTGTGGTTCCAGTATGGATGGTGTAGCAGAGGCCCTCCCTGTACCTGACAGACTCATTGCAATGAACGTTTACAAGCAAAGTCGGTGTGGACATAAGGATACACTGTGGGACTCAATACAGCTTCCACAACGAGATTGTTTGCCCTTCTTTTTTTCCACTGTTGGGGGGAGGGAGGTTGAAAGGGTTGGTACAGGGGGAGAGATGAGTGGGATTGGGGAGCATGATGAGAAATTCACAAAGAGCCAATAAAAGGTGAGAAGGAGGAATGAGAGAAGGGGAAGGGATCCCCTCCCTTGAGCAGTTGGAACCCCATATCTTCAACCTGAATAAGGACACTGAGCCCTTGATGCAGTCTAGAGGACAGACGACCAGGGGACCCAGGGACAGTGTGCTAGGTGAAGGAAGAGTACCAGCAAGTGGAAGAGACAAGCAACGCAGGACGTGGGGCCTCAGAGGCCGGCACACCTCTGCCCAAGGTGAGGGGACTGCATGACGCTCAGCCTGGCCCCATCCTCTCTGGCTGTCCCTATGCCCCTTTGCTCCTTAGTACAGTCTTTTTTCAAGACAGGGTTTCTCTGTGTAGCCCTGGCTGTACTGGAACTCACTCTGTAGACCAGGTTGGCCTTAAACTCAGAAATCCACCCGTCTCTGACTCCCAAGTGCTGGGATTAAAGGCGTGTGCCACCACGACCGGCTCCTTAGTACAGTCTTACTTCAATGACCTTGTTACCCCAATCCTGGCCCCTTAAGCTAGAGAGCAATGGCAAAGAGCATGAAGCACCAGACTGGTGCATTCTGGATAGAACAAGAATGTCTACACTAGACAGTGTGGGTGAAGCACTGTTTATCAACCAACAGGGGCTCAAACACTCAGCAACTGCCCTTGCCTCGGACTTTGATCTCCTATGCTGTATAATAACAATCAATTGCTCTATTTGTCTGGCAAGCAAGCCTGATTCAGGACAGCCCTCTATTGTCCTTAAACGCAGTTCCAGCCACCAGTTTTCCTTCCAAGTCCTTCTTTCAGGTCCATGGTAGCCAGAGGCTACACCCTAACATCTCCCAGGAATCAGTATAATGGCTAGACATGAGCGGAAGGGGAACCTGCCACCTTGCTCAGTGACCAGCCAAAAAAGATACATTGCAAGAGGCCACCACCTGGTTGCCCAGGCCAGCCCAATCTTCCTGCTGGACCGGCCAGGCAAGGAAGCTCCAGTCAGCTGACATTGCCTATGGCCCCTATTCTAATGCCCATGACACCCTGTTTCCCTCCAAGGGCAACCAGTCACAAGCAGGAAGCACCACCTGCCAGAAATGATCAGAGACAGCCTCATTCATCACACACCTCACAGGAGATAGGATCTGGGAAGGCTGCAGTCCTTCTAACAGGTTGCTTCCAAAGCCAAACTCAGCAAACTATGCTTTCTTTTAGGAATAGAAGCAAGCACGCGGGAGATGCAGAGTGGTTCCAGCCCCATCTCTGCGGGTGACAGACCACCCTAAGAGTGTTCGGACCCAAGCGTGGGCCCAGCTTCCTCCTTGGTCCAAGTTCATAGAATGGGTAGAAGCAGAACGTGGATTTCTGCAGAGAGCGAGCAATCACTAGCCAATGTGTCTACCAAGAGGCTCTCCGCGCTCCCAAAGGAAAGGATTCTCCCAGCTCAGCATTTTAACGCTTCGGGAAGCCCCCGCCCACTGTTGGTCAGGCAGGAGGAAGCAACAGGGACCCTCAGGGGCTACCATGTGCGCCACAGCCGGGCAGGGGGCTTCGTGCCACCTGCACCACCCCGCTGTAAGCTCCCCAGGGTAGTCCACGCCCCCGGCCTGCCTGCGCCAGGATCTGCCCTCAGCGCGCCCAGCACTCAATGGGGACCCAAAAGGATGGCCACAGGGGGCCAAGGTCATTAGTCGGAAAAGGCCACGCAGCGAACCCGTAGACCCGCAAGCGAGAAGCCCGGCCGGGTTACATAAGCAGTGGAGCGCATACCTGCAGAGGGAACATGGCCGCTCTGTTACCCACGTAGCCACGGACAACATGGCTCTGGATGGAGAGCACCCGGCATTCGCCCTCCATGCCGGGAAAGCTGTAGTGGCGCGTGGTCCAGGTGGTGTCACAGGCTGGGGTTGCTCAGGCCGCTCGCTCGGTTTCTGCTCCGAGCGCTTTAAGCACGCGCAGTCGCAGGCGCTCCCCGCCTCCTCTGACCTCAACAGGCCGGCTGCTAACCCGCGAGTCCCGCGCGGCGAGGGGCGGGCTGAAGGCGGTGCCTCACGCAGGTCCCGCCCCTCCAGGCAACGGGACCTGTGGAATCCAGCACTTGAGCTCCTTCCTCTGTGCTCCATCACGTGGGCGCACATCCCCTTTTGCAGTCCTGTCTCTGCGTCAGGGGGCTCGCCTGTATCACACTCCACAGCACAGTTCTTTCAGTACACACTGTTCCGCCTCCTTGGCCCGCGGCGCTGATCACTCCATGGGAGGCACACTCCAGAGCTGCTGTCCAAAGAGTTCCCACTGAGCTCCAGAGCCTGAAGACCCTCAGAGATTAGGAGAGCCTTTCCAGCCACGCGGCCTGCGTGGAATCCCAGACCCAGTAGGGCGCACAGGCATCTGATCTCAGGCTACCCTGAGTCAGGAGTCACGTGTCTCTTCTCAATATACTAGAGATCTTCTCTAGGCTCAAGTCTGCTCAGAGCCACTCATGGGGACAGATTTGAAGGGGCTGCACTGGTCTTCCCCTCTTCACTACCCACCAAGTCTTCTCAGTCCTAGGGAAAGTGCACCTCTCTTCCTGTCCCATCTCCAGACCTACACTTGGCATTCCTGTCGTCATGGACACACCAGGGTCACAGATCAGTGGCACAGGCCAGCGTGTCAAGTTTGCTTTATCTTGGTGAGAGTACTGGGGGACCAGATCTGCTCTGAAGAGAAAGGAACATTCCCATTGTTTGGGGAACAGATCAGAAAAAGGAAGTGGTATTGAGAACTCCGTTGGTGGTGTGCATACCAAGGCCCCAGCACCAGAAAAGCTGAACCAAGTTGTTAGGAAGGCTTGACTGGAATGAACTAAATGGAAGTACATTGGAGGAATAATTAATTGCTTGCTGATAGTAACGTTTACTGGATACTATGTATGTGCTAAATATTTCTTGTAACTAAACCTTGCTAGCTTGGAGCAATGGTGTACATTTATAATCCCAGCATTTCTGTGTTTGTGTGTGTGTATAGAAGACCTCTGGTGTTATACCTAGGGAGGGGCAATTCACTTTGAGCTTTTCTTTAGCTTTTGAGACAGGGTCTCATGATGTCTCTCTCCCTGACCCAGCTCACTCTCTAAGCCAAGCTGGCCTTGAACTCAGAGACCCACCTAACTTGAGTGCCAGGATTAAAGGTGTATGTCACCACACCTGGAACTGCCTTGGATTTATTTTATGTATTCATTTATTTAGATGCCCTACTAGGACCCGGAAGATCTCTCTTAGTTTGTCTAGGCTTCCTGGCTATGAAGCCCCTGGGATCCACCTGTTTCTATTCCTCAGTGCTGGGGTTACAAATGCTGTTCTAACCAGACAGTGGTGGCTCACACCTATAATCCCAGCATTTGGGAGGCAGAGGCAGGTGGGTTTCTCAGTTCGAGGACAGCCTGGTCTACAGAGTGAGTTTCAGGATAGCTAGGGCTATACAGACAAAACCTGTCTCAAAAAACAAAAACCCAATAAATAAATAAATAAATAAATAAATTCTGTTCTTTTGTTTGTTTGTTTAGGCAAGGACTCACTATGTAGTCCTGGCTGGTCTGGAACGTGCTATGTACTCTGGGTTGGTCTCAGAATCACAGAGATCTACCATTCTTCACCCCCCCCTCCCGAGTACTGAGATTAAAGGGGTGTGCCACCGTGCCTGGGCAAAAAAAAAAGTTTTAAATTTACATTTGTATTTAATTCAAGTGCGAGTGGTGCACACACATGCCACGGTGCACATGCAGAGGTCAGAGGACAACTTGCAGGAGGAGTTGGTTCTTTTCTTCCACCATGTGGGTTCCAGGAATCCACAAATCCTGGTTTTGTGCCAAGCACTCTCACCTTAGTCAATTACTTGCTCCCTGGATTACACAATTTTTTTTAAACCTTTGACATCTTAGTGATTCAGTTGTTTTTTGCTTGGCATACTGGGTCGAGGGAGGGTTAAGAAGAAACTCTAAAGGACAGCTCTTGAATGGTTGCCATTGTCACTGTTAATAAGAATAAATGTGACTCAAAGCTCATGTGTCCTTCTGTTCCCTAGTCCAGTGAACTGTGGGGCGTTTATATGCATCTCTGAGATTCTGCAGGACACCTTCAGACAGGCAGTGCGTGGAGCCCAGAGCTGAGCCTCAGTTCTCCTGCATAGGCTTGCCTCCTCTGTGGGTCATCTGAGGACTTGGATTTAGGGATTGAATGTGGACAGAGCTCCCTGGCACAAGGCTCCTGCAAGCAAGTGACCTTACTCAGGATTTCTGTCCCTTCATTTTTTTTTTTTTTTCCTCTATCTGCTCATTCGGCATAGAGTAGCCGCAGGCCTTTGCCACTCTATGTTGAGCCTTCTGTAAGGTGACATGGACTAGAGTGTGGCCAGACTGCAGTGTGACTCCAGGAGATCACAAACCAACTAGCATTACCCCCTTAGTCCCAATGCAGTCAGGAAGTAGTTCCTGCTTTGCCTTAGCACATTCTCTGGTGAGTGGGGTTGGTTTGTGGCAGGATTTCCCGATATAATTCAAACAGGCTTCACACTCAGATCCCTGCCTTGGCCTCCAACGTTTGGTGACAATAGTCACTGACTATGAAACCTAGACAGGACCTTTCCATAAGTCTAAAGGACATTATAGCCCCTTGGTGGACTCTGGCAGCCCTGAGGTAGTCCAGCTCTGGGGGTGCAGGGGAGCTATGACCTTTCTGTGGCAAGTGCCTAGCTGATGGGCTGCTTACCATGCCTTTTCCAGTATTAGCCTCCTGGCTCTCTCAGGAAGCTAGCCTAGAAAAGGCCTTTATTTCAGCTCTAGGTAAGACAGACAGACAGACAGACAGACAGACACACACACACACACACACACACACACACACACACACAAACATACACACACACACACACACACTGACAGTATCAGGATGTGAATCCCTACAGCTCGAAAGGCAGCCCTGGCAGTTCAGAGAAGCTCTGAGTAACAAGGCCAGCATGATCTCTAGGAACACACCAAGGAGCCTATCCACACCCAGTCAGGGCATGGAGCCAGGCACTGTGGGGACGCAGCATATCCCAACAAATCACCATTCCCAACAGGATCAAGGACAAACCTCTCTCTGAAGATGTGGATATAACCTAGGACCTGAGAGGTCAGGACAGTCTCAGGTTGCATCCATGGGGGATTGGAAGGAGCTAGCACAGCAAGTAGACAGAGCACTGGAGGAAATTTTGCTGTTCTCCATTCCCAACTACATACTGTGTCTCTCTGTAAATGAAACCTGAGCCAAGCCAAAGTTTAGTTTAAAAGCCCAGTGCAGCTGAGTCTGTGGTCCCAGCACTAGGGAGGTTAAGTCTGTAGGCTTTCGAGTTCAGGCTAGCCCAGGCTACATCAGAAGAACTGATTAAAAAACAAACAAGCAAACAAAAAGTCCTCAAGGCTGCAGGGAGAAAGTAACTGGACTTGTGTTCTCTGAGCCCTCGAAAGTCGGCAGAAGCTCTGCTGTGGCTCCCTGAATTCACTGGAGACTCCTCAGGATTGGGCAAGGCACCTCTCAGACACAACACCAGCTGCCACCAGGCTTTTGGCCAGCAGACACGGTGACAAGCGGCAGCTACAGCCCTTCTTGTAGAAGGTGAGTACAGAGGGTATCATTGGGCTATCCTGGGGCAACCACATCTGGCCCCTGCCAAGTGCCTAGTGACAGGCACCAAGAGACATGGGAAAGATGATCATAGACTGGGGACAGAGGCTCCCCAGGATGAAGGAGGACCCCAGCAGTGCCACAGGAGTCACAGTCTCAAGCCTCTGCCCCTCCATTTTCCTGGTAGATACTTCACTTGCTCACTTACTTAGGGCTTTTAGGCAGAATCTGACTATATAGCCCTGCTTATCCTAGAACTCACTATGTAGACAGGCTGGCCCTGAACTGACAAGAGATCTGCTTACTTTTGCCTCCCCAGGGCTGGGTTTAAAGATGTGCACCAGTGTCGGGCAGTGGTGGCGCACACCTTTAATTCCAGCCCTTGGGAGGCAGAGGCAGGTAGATTTCTGAGTTTGAGGCCAACCTGGTCTGCAGCCTGAGTTTCAGAACAGCCAGGACTACACAGAGAAACCCTGTCTCAAAAAAAAAAAAAAAAAATAAAAAAAGAAAGAAAGATGGATACCAGATCTCTCTCTGTGTGTGTGTCTCTGAATATCTCTCTCTCTCTCTCTCTCTCTCTCTCTCTCTCTCTCTCTCTCTCTCTCTCTCTCTCTCTCTCTCTCTCTCTCTCTCGGTTTTGTGAGACAGGGTTTTTCTGTGTAGTCCTGGCTGTCCTGGAACTCAAACTAGTCTCAATTGGCGCACACCTTTGATCCCAGCACTCGGGAGGCAGAGGCAGGCGGATTTCTGAGTTCGAGACCAGCCTGGTCTACAAAGTGAGTTCCAGTACAGCCAGGGATATACAGAGAAACCCTGTCTCAAAAAACAAAACAAAACAACAACAACAAAAAAGAAATTTACTCTGAAATACCGAAAAGTTATCATTTCAACGTGTAATCCATATAACCAGTCTAGGTGATCCACAGTAGTCCTGTCACAGTCTCAGAAAGCCAGGTGTGCTTGCATCCCAGACATCTGCCACAGGGAACCAGCCCACTCATGGCTCACAGCCGTGATAAAGGCCAAGGCTGCTCTACACCTAAAGGTGAAGGGATGTTATCCAGTGACAAGCTGGGGTAGGGACAGAGGGAGCCCTGAGGCAAGGTGTGAAGAGAGGTCATAGGCATAAAAGGCCTGGGATAGCAGAGGACTGGACAGGTACAGGCCAGTCAGGAAAGCTGTGGAGACCGGTAGGAGTATGCAGGAGCCTGACATTGCTAGAGTCCAGGATAGGTTCTGTGGTGGCCTCTGGAGAAAGAATGGGTGGAGGAAGAGGTGGGACTGGGCCCCAGCTGGAGGAACAGCTGGACTTGAGGCTTCAGGAAGGCAGGGGAAGGGTTGCTTTGGTTGATGGAGGAGGTGACAGAGAGTAGACAGAGGAAAGGTCACTACTGAAGTGTCCATCACTTCATATTTCTACCCTGACAATGCCATGGGTCACCTGGGTGCTGGGCATGTGACCTATACCTGTAATCTCAGCACTCAAGCTGAGGCAGAAGGATTGCCTTGAATTCCAGACTAGTCTGGACTGCAGAGTGAGACCTGTCTCAGAAAATAAAGAGAAAAAGAGAAGAGGGAAGAGGAAGGCTCAGGAGATGGGAGAAAGGATAAAGGACCAAAGAGAGGAAGGAGAAAGAGGAAAAAGCGACCTGGGAGTAGACAACCTTTGACCTCCCCACCTGTTAGGCAGGACGGCCTCCTAGGTGTCCTGAACCCCTACATGTGGTGGATAGCTCTCAAGAGGGACTTGAGGGTCTTGTGAACCATGGGTCTGTTTCCATAGTAACCCATCCAGAGACTCTCCACCAGTGAGTCAGTCTTTCTGGGCTACATAAAAATCACTAGTCCATGGACAGCAGATAGGGATGCAGGCAGCTGTAGGAAGGGAGGCCAAAGTCCTGGAGCCAGGCTGTGGTAGGAAAGCTGGCCTTACTCTGTGTCTAGTTGCTGGGGTTGGGGGAGACTGCCCCAGCAGTCAATTGTACCCACTTCTCCACAGGGACATGTTTCACTGAGGAGGCAGATCACGCTGGGTCCCTGACTTCTGCAGCGGGGAGGACCGAGCAGGGGCTGGACCACCTGCGTCTTGATGGACACAGCGCTGGCGTTCCTCCCAGGCTCAGAATGTGCCTTTTGTTCTTGGGACTCGCTGCCTTTCTGAACCCAGGCTAAAAATTGCTTCAGTTCTTTCTGGAGTTACTCATCGCCTGGTGACTAATGCTTCGGGGTCTGTCAATCTTAAAATCCTGTCGTTATTTCTCAGCGTTGGGTCTCAGGACCAAAAGCTGAAGAGGTATTCACCGGAAGTGACCAGAGTCACTTCCTGCTTAAGCTGCACCTTCCAAAGGGTGGGCAGTATTGATTGCATGGCAGCACAGAGGCGGTGATAACTTTAGGAAGGCAGTGGCCTGTTACTCATCTGACTTCCCAGAATGCAATTTGCTCTCTAAGGCAGTCACACAAGCTGAGATCTGCGGAGACACAAGCTTCGAAGCAGTGCCTGAGATGGGGGCGGGATTCAGGTGTGTTTGTGTGGTGACTCTCTCAAGACTTGATTAGCCAAGTTCAATTTTTTTTTTTTTTGTCTCAGCCCTATGCCCTCTTCAGCCTTATCATTCACCACCCCGTTTAAAGTACTATTGATCCCCACAAGCCAGTTGGCTGTGTCCTACTTCACACAAGGTTCTCATCGCCGAAACAGACACATAGGTGACTTCCGCAGTATCCAAGTCACCCCAATAGGCATATGCATTTGCCAGTCATATCTTTAATCCCAGTACATAGGACGCAAAGGCGGGCAGAGCTTTGTGGGTACAAGTCCAGCTGGGTCTACTTAGTGAGTTCTAAACCTGCTAGGGATACACAGTGAGACCCTGTGTCAAAGGAAGAAGAAGGAGGAGGAGGAGCAGGAGGAGAAGGGGGAGGGGAAGGAGGAGGGAGAGGAAGAGGAAGGAAGAAGAAGAGGAAGAAGGAGAAGGATTTTCTGGTTGTGCTAGCACATAACTATAATCCCAGCACTCATGAAGCTGTGGCAGGAGAATTATTAATCAGATATCAGCATTGGCTACACAGAGAATCTGCCTCACAAATAAGGCCAGAAAGATGCCTCAGTGGGTAAGGGTGCTTGCAGCTAAGCCTAATGACCTGAGTTCAATCCCCATGGCCTACCTGGTGGAAGGAGAGAATCAACTCCCACAATTTGTCCTCTGACCTCCACAGCATTTCTAGGTTTAGCTCTGAAGTGCAAGGCCTCCTTGACTAAGAACTCCCTAGCATCCATCCAGTTGCACAGCCAATTAAGTCCCTGTCTATGAGGACATGTTCCTGCCTTCATCCTGCCAGGATCCTGTGCCCAGCAGCCTGCAGAACAGAGATCATGAGAGAGGTGTTTTTTTTTTTTGGGGGGGGGTCCAATTCAAGCATCAGAGAAAAGTAGGACATGCTGAACAGAGGGGGCGGGGGGGGGAGAAGAGCAGAAGCCTCAGGTGCTGTGCAGGGCACAGCATTAGTGATGGGGCTGAGTTGTCCCCTTCCCAGGACCTTCTACCTACATCCCTGAGGGGTTAGAAGGTACTTGTGACCCCTGGTGGGTTTCCAAGTTCAAGAGCCAATCGGGATTGGCACATACAGTGCCAGGCCACCCCAGCTGCTGGGGCTCACATCAGACCCCTCCAGCTCCAGTGAAGGGCTGGTCCCTCCAGCAGCAGATATTGGACTTCTTTTAGCCTTTGCAGACCTCTGTAGCAGCAGCTTTCTGGGTATGCAGGATCGCTGCCCTGCTGGGGGCTGGAATGAACCTGGAGGGTGGCCATTCCTGAAGCCTTGGAATTCCTCTAAGTTAGCTTTCACCTTGTGTCTGTTTTTATTGAATCTGATATGCAAGGTCCTGGAATTTAGGGCATTTAATTTCATTACATTTTTGTTTGTTTGTATTAGACAAGAATTTCTCTATAGCCCTGTCCGGCCTGCAGCATGACAGGTAGACCAGGCTTGTCTCCAGCTTAATGCGATCCCCCTGCCTCTGCCTCTTTCTCACAAGTATTAGGACTACAGTCTTGCCTCACAATGTCTGGCCAAAAGTCAGTTTGTATATGGTCGTTATAGGAATTGAATTTAGGACTCAGGCTTGCCATACATCCTGCCCTGCTTCTAGTTTTTTGACAGAGGATTTTGCCATTAGACTAGGTTGGTCTAGGAATCCCAGTGGTCTTTCTGCTTCTGTTTTGTAAGGGTACCACCACGAACAGATTCATGTCTTGGCTGCCTTAGAACTCATAGCAATCCTCCCGTCTCTGCTTCTCTAGTGCTTGGATTGCAAGGAGAGTGTGACACTAAACATAAGGTGTCACATCCGGCCATGTGGCCAGGAGCAGAGGCTCAGCTCATGGCTGTATCTTTGAGTGGGGGGCTAGCAAATGGTTATCTCAGAGGGCAGAGGTCTGCTGAAGGCTGGAAGCTATCTCAGGTGGAATGTGGCCCACCATTCACCTCAAGATGAAAGGTGGGCTTCAAGACAGGTGTGCTTGTGACTTGAATCATCAACCTCCAACTGGAAGCCAAGCCAAGCATCTAGGAAGGGCTGGTCCACAGAGCCTTAAACTCCAGAAGGTAGGTGTGCACTATAAAAATGTTTGCCCTCATCAAGAGACAACTAGAGCATTACAAGTTCAAAACAGCCATTCCCCAGCCAAATAAAACAAAGTCCACTCCATAGGGAGGGAGCAAGTGGCCTTGTGCCAAGGACCAGCCTCAGCTTGGGTTCTCAGGGAACCCAAGAGAGTGTCTGAGAGCCATGAAACAAAGGACCTGGAGTCAAATCATGGATCCAAGCTGGTGACCTATCTTCTGCTCGAGACAGCTTTCGCAGACTGCTTTCTCTCTGCTCTGTTGTTGTTGTTTGTTTGGAGATCTCTAGCTCTCTCTCTCTCCCTCTTTTCTTCTCTCCCCCTCTCTCTCCCATTCTGCTCAAGACGGTTTTCCAAACAGTTCTCTTACTATTCTAAAAAAATTCTTTGGATAGCTCATCTCCTGCAGATCATAAACCCAGTCTGTTACTTACCAATCCAGTCATTTACTCCAGGTTTCCTTTTGGTTTGCCCATGACTCCAACCCCTTAATTCTTAGAAGAAAGCAAGCAAGCACACACACATTTTTTTTTTTTAATATTGCAAAAACTTTCAGAACTCTGTCTGCCTTTGCACAAATTTAAGCTAGCTGGGTGGAATCCCACCCTGAAATTAACATTTCTTCCAAGTCTGGGTCTGAACCTAAATTCCCTCTGTCTGGGGCAGACCTTTGGACTCAGGAATCTGTCTGCTCTTTGTAAGCCTCAACCAAACCAAACAAAAAAATGTAGGTGGGTGGGATCTCCTGAGATCAATGCCACACCCTAAATCTCTTTATCTTCCTCACTTAGTATCTTTCTGATAAATTGTCTCTCAGCAAGGCTGCTTTTTTCCCCCCTTTAGATTCGAGAAGCCCCTCATATAATTTGTATTTCATCCTTATATTTTGCATAGTTGAGAAATTATGTATTTTTTGAACTCATGTTTTCAGAGACTCTGTCTCAAAAAAAGGAGGGGCAGGGGAGGAGGAGGAGAATAGTGGCCAAGATCCAGAAGGCAAAAGAAGTGGTTTCTGCTTGCTTATTGGTTCCTCGCCAGGTTAGCCTTGAGTTTACAATCCTCCTGCTTCATCTTCTGAGGGCTGGGATTATAGTCATGGAACCCAGACCCTGGCTTAGAGGCCATTATGAGTGCTTCTTAATCTGCTTAGAGCAAAGTACAGGATCAAGGAATTTCTCAGGAATTACTTCCTCGCTGTTGCCGGAGCTGAAAGTTCAAGGTTCAAGTGCCAATTGACAGTGTTCTGGTTCGCACTGTCTTCCTGCCCACAGCTGCCCACCATTGCTCTGTGTTTAGCGGGCTTCAGCATCCAGAGTCTGCTCAGTGCACAGAGCACTTGAAACTGGCAAAGGCGCTGACAACCTGTTGGCATGCACTGTCTGAACCTATAGGGTTCAATGTCCTGGAATCATTGTGTACAAGCTTGATGCCTAGCAGTTGGAATGTTAGAGTGAAATCAGAATTCATACACACACACACACACACACACACACACACACACACAGTCCCCAGCAGCATGGCATCCTCAATCACACTTAAGGTATACCAGCTGGCCAGGGAATGGCAATGTACCACATGCTGGATCGCTCAATGTATAGGGATGTTCTCTTTCACATTTCTGGAGAACAAGGCTCTAAAATAACATGTTGGTTAGATTGGTTTCTTCCTAAAGAATCTACTGCAGACTCTGCCCCTTGACTTAGAGGTTATTCTCTTCTTCTGTCTTCATACCACCATCTTTCTGCTTTTTTTTTTTTTTTGAGAGTAGGTCTCACTCTGTAGACCAGGTTGGCCTCAAACTCAGAGATCTCCCCTTCCTCTGCCTCCTGAACGCTGAGATTAAAGGTGTACACTACTATGATAGGCCCCTATCCCTGACTCCCCCCACCTTTTAGTTTGAGACAGGGGCTTCCCCCCGACCCATGTTGCTCAAGATAACATTATTCATTGCCCCAGTCTAGCCTTGAACTCAAGATTGCTCTTACCTCAGCCTCCTTAGCGCTGTGGTTACAGGTATGCGTGCCACCAAACTTACCCTTTGTATAAGTGAGGCAAGATAGAATTAGAAGACTTAATAGGGATGTGGATTGGGAAAAGAGCCCCTCGTCTTAGAGTCTAAAAAGCAAGAATCCCAGCACCAGTGACATTTGCTGTGAAGGTTGCCAACAAAGAAACAATATTCTTTAGGTACAGAGAGATTTCATATTAAATAACAAGGGACCAGACCTAAGTCCTGGCTGTATATGACCATGGTTAGGGTCCCATCCTTCCCCTAGACACTTTCTAGGCATCTGCCACGTGAGACGTTTTTGTTAGCATCAGAGATATCCAAGCTTCCTGCATTCTTGAGATCTAGAGTCTTAACTTATCAGCCCTGATCATATCAGGTGCACTCAGGAACCACCCTGTCATCTCCTTCAGGTTCCTTCAGCAACCTTTTGAAGATATTAGCTTCAAAACCCACCACAATGGTGCGTGTGATTATTGTAAAGATGAGAAGGCTTGAGATGTAGAGATGCCCACACGGCACACACTCTTGACTATTTCTTACTTTCCTCTCAAAATGCCTTTCTTTCTCTTACTCTTGTGCTTAAAATATAGTTTAATTCTCTTCCCGCCTTGCCCCCTGAGACAGGGTTTCTCTGTGTAGCCTTCACTGTCCTGGAATGCATTCTGTAGCCCAGGCTGGCCTCCAATTTTTTTTCAGAGATCTACCTGCCTCTGCCTCTCGAGCTCTGGGATTAAAGACATGTGTTACCACTGCTGGGTTAAAACCTCTCTAATAAATCACACCTCTCCTTCCCATTGGCTCATCCTGGAATTCCTTTCTTCATGGAAACCCAAAGATTTAGCTTTATGTGTGGATAGCTTTAAGGGATAAAGAGAATCCTTCAGACTGCTGTGGGCTACAAGGTTAAGCTGTGACTCCGTCCCTGCTGCTATTGACGCTGGTCATACTGGGTTAGAGTCACTGCACAGACCCCACTGAGGTTGTGTGCTGCAGTCCTGGGGGTTAGGACCTCACCATGTGAGTTTCCAGAGGCAGGAGGTATAATGGGACAGGGATTACCTTGTGATAGTCAGTTATGAGCAAGGTTTCTCAGGGAAGAAGGTGATCCTGATCTGAAAGTAGAATAGTGTTCTCCCAGGTCAGTCAGTCCACGGGGCTCTTCTCTAAAGATGAGGCAGCTGGATTAACACGTTAGCAGGGCGGGGAAGCCTTGCCTAACTCCACACGTGGTGGTGTGGGAAGGAAGTTGGCCCTTAGGGAGAAAGAAGATCAAGTCAGAATTGGTCATGAGAGGAAACGTCATGTGGTGAGATTAATGTCTATACAAAAAAAAAAAAAAAAAAAAAAAGAGGAAGAGAAGTGTTTTTTTTTCTTTTTTTCTTTTTTTCTTTTTTCTTTTTTTTTTTTTTTTTTTTTGACTAGTAGGAGAAGCAGCTCACGACGCCTCTGTGCAGCCAGAGTTCTTTTTAAAGACGACTCCCCTCAGGAGAAACCAGATCCTGAGCTTAACCAAAGGAAAGGATTTGGTGGTGAGGCCATTTAAAACAGTTGCTTTGGGCATTGTAACACCTTCAGTGTCTGCCCTTGGCAAGCTGTTGGGACCTTGTCTCCAACCAAACCAAACCAAACCAAACCACACAAAAAGGTTAGGTTTATTAAGAAAAAGCTGTGATACAGATTCAATACTAATATTAAGCTAATCTCACTCTAGTTAGACATAGTAGTAGCCTATGTCTTTAATCCTAGCACCTGGGAGGCAGAGACAGGTGAATCTCTGAGATCAAGGCCAGCCTGGTTTCAGAGCAAATTGCAAGACAGCCAGAGCTGCATAGCTGTATAAAGAGACTAGGTCTCAAAAAAACAAAACAAACAAACAAACAACAACAACAACAACAACACAACAAACAACCCACCACCCCCGTCTCCGGTATATATGCAAGGGAAGGTGTAGGCTTCTCAGAGGGAACATGGAGAACTGCATCATGGGATTGTGTCTTATGGACAAATTTTAATGGTAGTAGGATTATCCATGTTTAATAGATGAAAAAGAGCCAGGCAGTGGTGGCACATGCCTTTAATCCCAGCATTTGGGAGGCAGAGGCAGGTGGATTTCTGAGTTCGAGGCCAGCCTGGTCTACAGAGTGAGGACAGCTAGGGCTACACAGAGAAACCCTGTCTTGAAAAACCCAAAACACCAAAAAAAAAAAAAAAACAAAAAAAAACAAAAGAAAGAAAGAAAGAAGGAGAGAAAGAAAGAAAGAAAGGAAGGAAGGAAGGAAGGAAGGAAGAAAGAAGAGAAAAAGAGGACTGGAGAGATGGTTAAGAGGTTAAGAGCACTGGCTGATCTTCCAGAGGTCCTGAGTTCAAATCCCAGCAACCACATGTTGGCTCACAACCATCTATAATGAGATCTGATGCCCCTCTTCTGGCTTGCAGGCATACATGCAGGGAAAACACTGTATACATAATAAATTTAAAAAAATTAAAAAAAAAGGAAACGAAAAAGAGGGCTGGAGAGATGGCTCAGCAGTTAAGAGCACTGACTGCTCTTCCAGAGGCCCTGACTGAGTTCAATTCCCAGCAACTACATGGTGGCTCACAACCATCTGTGATGGGATCTGATGCCCTCTTTTGGTGTGGCTGGAGATAGCACCAGTGTACTCACATACATTAAGTAGATACATTAAAAAATACTTTGAAAGCCGGGCGGTGGTGGCCCACGTCTTTAATCCCAGCACTTGGGAGGCAGAGGCAGGTGAATTTCTGAGTTCGAGGCCAGCCTGGTCTACAGAGTGAGTTCCAGGACATCCAGGGCTACACAGAGAAACCCTGTTTTGAAAAAAAACAAAAAACAAAAAACACAAAATGAAACAAAAAAAGTACTTAAAAAAAAGAAAGAACTGAAAAAGATAATTCTAGAAGTGGGTTTGGCTTTTCTAGGAGCGGGGTTTACTCCCCTTTCCTGTCTTCATGTGGGATTTTTCAGCTATGTCATGGTAGAAGCAGGCAAGTCTACAAAGTTAGCAGTCATTTCAGTAGTCAGTGCCATTTGACTAGCTTGGGTTTATTAAAATGGTCTGCTAAAACACAGCTCTTTGAATGCATCAGTCCCAGGCACCTTGAAGGTCATGGGTATACCAGGCCCTCTCCAGGAATGGATCTATCAGCACTTTGATCTCAGACTCATAAGCCTCCAGAAGGGGGAAGGGAATTCTGGCAGTTGAGATGCTCCATCAAGCTGTAGTCTATAATCACAACCCCAGCTGCACACTTGTTGGCGCTGCTGGCCAAATACAAGAGCAGAGCATCACTCATTCTTTTTTTTTTTTTTTGGTTTTTCAAGATACGGTTTCTCTGTGTAGCCCTGGCTGTCCTGGAACTCACTTTGTAGACCAGGCTGGCCTTGAACTCAGAAATCTACCTGCCTCTGCCTCCGGAGTGCTGGGATTAAAGGTGAATGACACCACGCCCGGCAGCATCACTCATTTTATGGAAGAGGAATTATAATGGTTCTTGTGCTGACGCAGAGAACCTCGAGTTAGCTGGGAGGCTGTTGCTCAAACATTCTCTGGATGTTATATCCAAGTGCACGGGCACTGATGCTGTGTCCAGATCCACATGCATATGCATCGCCCTCCCTCCCCCTCCCTAGATCAGCCACATATGCCCCTGCTCCCTCACAGGGCAAACTTCCTAAACAGTCTCTTCACTGGGCATCGTAACAGTCAGATACCCATGAGAAGCCAGCCTAGGCTGCATACTGCGTTCTAATGCTGGCAAGTCTACATCATGATTACAACAAACAAAGCCAAGAAGAATACCCCCCCGCTCCCCATCACAACTTTAGTTCAGGTGAATCAAAAGATCTTGAAAGAGTGGACAGGTAGGGACTGGCAATTAGTCATTACTGGCATGTGCTCGTAAACATACCTTACTGGGTGGTTGCAAAGAGAAGGTTTTCTTAAACCATTACCAATCGTGTGCTCCATGGCCACCACAGCTAGTGTTTCAATGACTATTCTATTGCTGTGAAGAGACACCATGACCAAGGAAACAAGTAAGCAAGCAAGCAAACAAAAAGCACCAGAGTCTTGCTTACAGTCTCAGAGGGTAGGTCAATGGCCATAAGGCATGGAGAATGGCGGCAGGCAGGAATAGGGCTGAAATCTTACATCCTCATCCAAAGGCAGAAAAACACTCAAACAGACACACCAGAAGAGGGCACCAGATCCCACTACAGATGGTTGTAAGCCACCATGGGGTTGCTGGGAGTTGAACTCAGGACCTCTTGAAGAGCAGTCAGTGCTCTTAACCGCTTAGCCATCTCACCAGCCCCTCTTTTCCTTATTTTCAAAATGGTACTGGGTTTTGGTGGCTCCTGACCCATGTTTGTGAAATGACTTTATGGGGTATTGCAAAGATCTGCTGCTCTGCCCCCCACTCCAGGTCTTACGTTTCCTGTAGCCCAGACTGTCCTCTGGCTTGCTGTGTAGCTGAGCATGACCTTAACCTTCTAATCCTTCTGCCTCTACCTCCCAAATTCTGGGATTATAAATGTGCACCATTGCTCCAGGAAATGTTACAAGGAGTGTTCAGCACATACATACTATCCAGCAAATGTTACTATCAGCAAACAATTATTCCTACAATGTACTTCCATTTAGTTTATTCCAGTCAAGCATTCCTGTACTGGCTGGTTTTGTGTTGACTTGACACAAGCTGGAGTTATCACAGAGAAAGGGGCCTCCCTTGAGGAAATGCATCCATGAAATCCAGCTGTAAGGCATTTTCTCAATTAGTGATAAAGGGTGGGAGGGTCCATTGTGGGTGGTACCATCCCTGGGCTGGTAGTCTTGGGTTCTATAAGAAAGCAAGCTGAGCAAGATAGGGGAAGCAAGCCAATAAGTAACATCCTTCCATGGCCTCTCCATCAGCTCCTGCTTCCTGACTTGCTTGAGTTCTAGTCCTGACTTCCTTTGGTGATGATGAACAGCCACGTGGAAGTGTAAGCTGAATAAACTCTTTCCTCCCCAATTTGCTTTTTTTTTTTTTTTTTTTGGTTTATCGAGACAGGGTTTCTCTGGGTAGCCCTGGCTGTCCTGGAACTCACTTTGTAGACCAGGCTGGCTTCAACTCAGAAATCTGCCTGCCTCTGCCTCCCAAGTGCTAGAATTAAAGGTGTGTGCCACCACGCCCGGCCCCCAATTTGCTTTTTGGTCATGATTATGCACCCCACCAACGGAGCCTCAATACCACTTCCTCTTTCTGATTTGTTCCCCAAGCAATGGGGTTCTTCCTTTCTCTTCAGAGCAGATCTGGTCCCCAGTTCGTTCGTTCTTCGTTCGGTCTGTCTGTCGGTCTGTCTTCCTTCCTTCCTTCCTTCCTTCCTTCCTTCCTTCCTTCCTTCCTTCCTTCCTTTCTTCTCTTGGCCCCACTCACCCTGGCCCCGCTTATCCCCAGTAATTTCATTAAGATAAAGCAAACTTTACATTCTGGCCTGTGCCGCTAATCTGTGAACCTGATGTGTCCGTGACCACAGGAGTGCCAAGTGTAGGTCTGGAGATGGGACAGAGAGGTGCACTTTCTCTAAGACTGAGAGGATTGCACGTGTGTGTGGAGGCATGAAAATAGGAAAGCCAGAGCAGCAGCTTCAAGTCTGTTGTACCCATGAGTGGCTCTAAGAAGGTCAACATGAGCCCGGAAATCGCTGGAATAGGTAACCCCGGGGTTCAGAGTTCAGACAGCCGAGCACACGGCTGACCGGGTCTGGGATTCCACGGAGACCACCGGATCTCTGAGGGTCTTACAGCATTGGAGCTGGGTGGGAGCTTTTAGACAGCAGCATTTAGGAGTGCCACCCATGGGGTGATCAGCGCCATAGGCCAACGGGTTGGAACAGCGTGGAATGAATTAACCACACTGAGGAGCGTATCCTAGATGAGATGGCTTGGTGCTAACCTGGGTATGCAGAGGGCTTGGGCGCCGATGTGCTGCACCAGCTCAGAGGAGCCGGTAGGGGTCTTTACCGCAGAGCTGGTTTCCCGGAGAGGCGTGGCCCGAGGGAGGCCCCGCCTCCAGCTCACCCCTAGCGGAGCGGGACTCGGGACTCAGTTCACCGAAGTCCAAGAACTAAGCCTGCGCGGAGGGACTAGCGAGCTGATCTGCAGACCTTAACGGCAACTGTGCCCCCAGCAACCAAGGCTAGCCTGGCATGGAGGGCAAGTGCCGGGTGCTCTCTATTCAGAGCCATGTAGTCCGTGGCTATGTGGACAACCGGGTGGCCATGTTCCCTCTGCAGGTTCATGCCTCGCCACTTCTAATAAACCCAGCCCGGCCACCCTGGGGTTCCTAACGGGAGCTGGGCGCGCTGCCGATAGAGCCTGGCGCACACAGGCTGTACTCTGGAGAGCCTAAAGTAGGGTAGTGAATGTGGCACACCCCTATCCGATTGCGGTACACACGGTAGTTCTTAAGGGTACCTGCTGCTTCGGTCTGCCTGGCCAACCCAGAGCCAGGGTAACCTAAGTGATAAAATGCTGAGCTGGGAGGATCCCTCCCCGCGGGGGCTCGGACAGCCTCTTGTCAGACACATGCTCGCTCCCTGCTGAAATTCAGGAGGCTGAGTTAAGATCGCAGACTGGTTGGAGCCCAAGAGGCTGAGCCACACTACAGGTCTGATCCCTCCTGAGGTGGCCTGTCATCGATGGGATGGGGCTGGAACCGCAACCCTACACCTCCAGCAGGCTTGCTTGTATTACTGAAGAGACAGCACAGTTTGCTGAGTTTGGCTTTGGAAGCAACCTGTTAGAAGGACTGCAGCCTTCCCAGATCCTATCTCCTGTGAGGTGTGTGATGAATGAGGCTGTCTCTGATCATTTCTGGCAGGTGGTGCTTCCTGCTTGTGACTGGTTGCCCTTGGAGGGAACCAGGGTGTCATGGGCATTAGAATAGGGGCCATAGGCAATGTCAGCTGACTGGTGCTTCCTTGCCTGGCTGGTCCAGCAGGAAGATTGGGCTGGCCTGGGCAGCCAGGTGGTGGCCTCTTGCAATGCACTTTTTGGCTGGTCACTGAGCAAGGTGGCAGGTCCCCATTCCCCTTCCACTCATGGCCAGCCACTATATTGATTCCTGGGAGATGTTAGGGTGTAGTAGCTGGCTACCATGGACCTGAAGGAAGGACCTGGAAGGAAGACAAGTGGCTGGAACTACATCTAAGGACAATCGAGGGCTGTCCTGAATCAGGCTTGCTTGCCAGACAAATAGAGCAATTGATTGTTATTATACAGCATAGGAGATCAAAGTCCATTGGCAAGGGCAATTGCTGAGTGTTTGAGCCCCTGTTGGTTGATAAATAGTGTTTCACCCACACTGTCTAGTGTACCCATTCTTGTTCTACCCAGAATGCACCGGTCTTAACTACTGAACCGTCTTTCTAGCCCATCTGCATTTCCTTCCTTCTTCCTTTCTTCATTCCTTTAATCTTTCTCTTTTTTGTCTTTTCTAAATATCAGGGTGGGGACTCCAGGGATGGGGGAGTTGGGAGCAGTGAGTTTCAAGACTATCTAAACTATCTGCTCCCTACAGGCCATCAATGTGAGGTGCTGTCCCCCTGCACTCCAAGCTGTCCCCCTGCACTCCAAGCCTCTGTGAGCAGGGGGGCCACTGTGAGTCTGACCCTGACCCTGACTGGCTGTTCTTGTCCCCCAGGCTGGCAAGGTGCACCAATGTCCTCCTCTCCTTCCTCTTCTTCTCTTCTCCCTCCTCTCTTCTTTCTCCTCCTCCTCCTCTTCCTCTTCCCCTCTTTCTCCTCTTCTGCACTTTGCTCCATATTGGGTAATGCCCGGAAGCTCAGAGGGGACTCAGACCTGCCCTGCCTTTGAAGTTGCTTCATTCTGGGAAAAGACAGCTGGATCCAGACATTCACAGCCCATCTGAGTCAGCTCAGGAGAAGAGGGAAGCCATATGGGGCTGAGGATACTGGGATACCTGAGATTTGATGATATTTCTGATCGGGTGACTTCAGAGTGTGTATTCAACATCTAAAGAGACAGGCAGAATATATTTCAGGAGTGGCATGTGCCAAACGCCCAGGGATAGCGGCTAGTCTTTGCCTTTCCTTGCCTCCCCCTGTGGGTTCTTGAGCTGCAGGCATCCTTAGACCCCACCTTACCCCTGTAACCTCAATTGCTTCCCTTCTCACTTCCAGACCCACGATGCCAGCAGGATGTGGATGAGTGTGCCGGTGCCTCACCCTGCGGCCCCCATGGTACCTTCACCAACCTGCCAGGGAGCTGCAGTTGCATCTGCCATGGGGGATACACTGGCCCCTTCTGTGATGAAGACATTGACGACTGTGGCCCCAGTAAGTGCAGGGATCTTTGGGATGCTTCCTTTTCCTGGCACTGTGTTGTTTCCTGACTTCCCAGACAACCCTTATTCTCCTCATTCATGAGGGCCTTACTTCCATCCCAGCACCACTATATAATTAGGCGATGGGCTGCTGGGATGACTCTGCAGGGAAAGGCTCTGCCTCTAAACCTGATGTCCCTCCAATTGTCTTCTGATCTCTACATGCCTACTATGCACACACACATACACACACACAGAAAAATGAAATAAAAAGTTAAAAAATGTTTTATTTAAGCCAATATAGAAAATATTTTCGTTTTCACATATAAGGCTTCAAAAACTTAAATTTTGCTAAATGTACTTTACATTTGTAGCTTATCTCATTTGGACTGGCAGTGATATCAAGGGCCTATTAACCTCATGTGGCTAGTAGTAGCTACACTGGTCACCACAGGCTGTACTGAGCTTATGAATCAGAGCAGGCAGTGGCACTACAAATATTCCTTGGTTCTTTGAGGTTAGTTCCAGAGCCTCCATGGATTACAGACTCTATGGGTGTTAAAGTCCTTTATTGTCAAATGGCTTAATGTTTGCAAATAACCTCTGCATCTCCTCCCAGATTATTTAAATCATCTCTAGATAACTTTTTATTTTAAAATGTTTACATTTACTTATTATTGTGTGCATGTGTGTGAGCATGTATTGCCACACCACCTCCAGTAGGATTTGTGTGACAAGTTCCACAGACTGAGGCGATTGACCTCAAAAGGGGGAGGCCTCCTGGAACTGGTTGTGGAACTCTGCCGGAGGAAAAAAAAATACTGAGTCGTAGTTCTCATGGCAATCTATCTGTTTTGTTTTGTCTTGTTTCTTTTCTTATTTACATGTTCCTGGTAGTCTAGGCCAAGATCTTCAGTGAGAATAATGGGTAAGAAACCATTCCTAGAGATGGGGCCACTAACATGACCTTATCCCCAGGGAAACCAACGCTTTACTTTCTAAATCATTTACAAACTATTATGATAGATGAAAACTTTCACAACAATAAAATTTCATATGGCTACACGTGTGTCATAGGAGGTGGATTTTGGTATATGGTAAAGAAAGCCTTAATTAGAAAGAATTAAAATAGTTTAAATTTATACATTGAAGATAAGCACTAAATGTTAAATAATAATTGACCATGGGGCTGGAGAGTTATTTCAGTAGTTAAGGGCACTGACTGTTAAAGATTTATTAACCTGCTCCTGGAAATATGCCACTAGCCTTGGATGGTAGCCCCCACTAAATGCATCCTTTTAGAATTGTTATATTTTGATGATTTATAATAATGTTACCTGCTTTGTTTGTGATTCACTGAATACATAGTTTCAGAGTTGTAATGCTTGGATGATTTTTGTGCTTTACTGTGCCAAATGCATTTTGTTGGTATTTGTGATTGTTTCACTGGATATAGTTTCTAAGAGATGTAGTCTGTTTTTTTTTAATGTGTAAAATCCCATGCTTGAGAGCTGCAAAATACACTCAGATTCAAACTGCCTCTGCGTTTGTTTCTGTTTGTCACCGCCAAATCCTTACCCACCTAGCTTCAAGGACCCTCATGCCAGCGACCCCCATACCTGACTGGGGTGGTCCGTGGCAGTGTATGTACCATGTGTGGAGGTCATAGGACAGTATAGTCCTTCTACCTTGTGGGATCTGGTGCTCCAACTTGGGATGTTAGGCTTGGTGGCTTTATCCATACTGAGTCATATCATCAACCCAGACTTCATTTTTAATTTAAATTAGAGGGAGGGAGGGAGAGAAGGAGGGAGGGAGAAAGGGAGGGAGGGAGGGAGGGAGGGAGGGAGGGAGGGAAGGTGAGAGAGAAAGAGGGGATGGGAAGGAATGCACACATGCTACATTAGATTGTGGAGGCCAGAGGACAGCCTGCAGGAGTTGATTTTTTTTTCTTCCACCATGCGGGTACCAGGGATTGAGCTCAGGCGGGCAGTCCTATGTGGGCATACACCTTTACCTGCTAAAGCCATCTTGCCGGTCCCTCTAGATGGCTTGACATACCAACTTCAATATACATAGCATGTATGTGTTTGATATACTCCATTGTTTAGAAAATAACAAGAAAACAGTGTGCATGTTCTGTCCTTGGGTAATCTCTGATTTTCACTATTGTTCATCTACTGGTTGAACCCACAGATTCTGAACTTCAGAATAGGTAGGGTCAGTTCTATAGCTCAAAGGGGCTTTTTTTAAAAAAAGAATAGGTTTTTTTTTTTTTTTTTTTTTTTATCTATTTAATGTATATGACTGTACTGTAGTTGTCTTCAGACACACCAGAAGAGGGCATCAGATCTCATTTCAGATGGTTGTGAGCCACCATGTGGTTGCTGGGAATTGAACCAGGACCTCTGGATGTGCAGTCAGTGCTCTTAACCGCTGAGCCATCTCTCCAGCCCTTAAAATAATAGTTTTTACATTTATTTATTCGTATATGTGTTGCACACGTGAGCCATGGCATTCATGTGGTGGTCAGAGGACATCTTGTAGAGGGAGGTTGATTTCTGACCAAAAGTGTCCCTTGTAGGCTGGGACACACAAACACCTTTAATTTCTGCACTCAGAAGGCAGAGTGCAGGTTCATCTCTGAGTTCAAGGCCAGCCTCACCTACATATCGAACTCCAACGTAAAGCACAGCTGGGTCAGGCCAGGCTGATGTGGCATAGGCAGCGACCAGACTTCTTTCCTGCTCACTGCAGACCCGTGCCTCCATGGTGGCTCCTGCCAGGATGGTGTGGGCTCCTTTTCCTCTTCTTGCCTCGATGGCTTTGCTGGTCTTCGCTGTGCCCGAGATGTGGACAAATGTCTGAGCAGCCCCTGTGGCCCTGGTGGCCCCTGTACTGATTACGTGGCCTCCTTCACCTCTGCCTGTCCATTTGGTTATGGAGGCTTCCACTGTGAGAATGACTTGCTGAGCTGAAGCCCCAGGTAAGCGGAACATGGGCTCTGTCCCACTGTGAGTCCCAGCCACGTCAGCATGGAGGCCAGTGCTGTCCCAGCCTAGACTGTGGAGGTGGGCTGACCTTCACCTGTCACTGTGTCCAGGTAGGTGTGATTGGTAGGGGTGGAACCCTTGGGGAAAGAAAAGGCCCGTCTCTTTAGGGAAGCATATGTCTATAAGGGAAAAGTAGAAGGAAAAGAGGTTCTGAGATGCTGAATGTATGGAGTGTAACTTCGTGAAATTGTGACTTGGCTTTGTTGCCTCCTGGGGTAAGGTATGGCTTATCTTCAAAGTGAGGTCAGTAGAGGAAAGGGGAGGTTGCTGGAATTGGAGAGGATGAGGTGGGGGCGGGTGGTCATCATTTTCCAAGTCTTGACCTCCACTCCTCCTGTTTCTTCTCACTACATTTTTTTTTCTCTTTCTGTCCCCTCACTTCACCATTAGCCATTCTGGGGTCTGCGTTGTGAGCAGGTGGTACGCTCTTGCCGAGAGCTGCAGTGCCCAGTGAGTATTCCATGCCAGGAGATAGCCCGTGGACCACGCTGCACTTGTCCTCCCAGGCTGTCCGGGCCCTCCTGTCGGATTTCTAGGGCGGATTTCTAGGGCGTCACCCTCAGGAGCTACTAACACCAGTTGCACCTCTGCTTCTTGTCTGCATGGGGGCTCGTGCCTATCTGTACAGAGTGTCCCTTTCTTCCGCTGTGTATGCGCTCCGGACTGGGGAGGACCGCGTTGTGAGACCCCTTTCGTAGCCCCTGAGGTCCCCGCCCGTGAGCATGCCAGGCCAAGTGAAGGGACCAGAACTGCGATCCTGAGTGCAACAGCTCAGGCTGTGGCTGGGAAAGCAGTGACTGCTCACTGAACGTGGACGACCCCTGGAGGCAGTGTGAGGCACTGCAGTACTGGCGTCTCTTCAACAACAGCGGGTGCGACCAGACCCGCAGCTCTCCAGTCTGTCTCTATGACAACTTTGACTGCTACTCTGGTGGCTGCACCTGCAAGTGAGCCCTCCCCACCCCCATTTGCTTCTATCAGCCTGCAGTTACACATTCCATCTGTCCACACTTAGGACTTGTTAATCTGTCTTTCTTAAAAATTAAAAAATTAAGCTGGGTCTAGTTGCTCACACATTTAATGCCAGCATTTCGGAGGCATAGACAGGCAGGTCTCTGTAGGGATTCAAGGCCAGCATGATCTACATAGCGAGTTCTAGGCCAGCCAAGGCCACACAGTGATACCCTGTCTCAAAACAAAAACAAAAACAAAAACAAACAAACAAAAAGCAAAACAGTAGGCCGCAACAGGTGCTTAGTCAATAGTTGTTAGAGTGATACTGGTCGAGCATCCCAAATCCCAAACCTGAATCCCTGAGTCATGTGGGGCATGGGCATGATGCCACAGTGGAAAATTCCATCCTTTGCCTCATTGATAAGTTACAGTCAAAATTCAGACACAGGTTGGTCTGTGTAGTTCAGTGGCAGAGCACCTCCCTAGATGGCATGAGGCCGTTGGTTCAATCCGGGCATGGAAAGAAAACAACACCAAAGGCAGGCACTGTATAAAAATATACAGTTACTTTTGGGCATGTGTTTTTTTGTCTTTAGGCTCGGGCCTCATCCCTGAGATGCCTTATATAAATTATGTATAGAGGGCTGGGGATGTAGCTCAATTGATGGAATGCTTGCCTAACATCCACAGAGCCAGGCTTTGGTCCCATGCACCACCTGAACTGTGAGGGTTGCTGTGTGCTTGTAACCCTGGCTCTCAGCAGGTGGAGCAGGAGGATGATAAGTTCAAGACCACCCTCAGCTACATAGTTTTGTTTTCTTTTTAAAAAATAGGGCTTCACAATTCCTGACTGGAATTGGCTGTGTAAATCAGGCTGGCCCTGAACACACAGAGACATCCTTGTCTCTGCCTCTGGAGTACTGGGAGTAGAGGCATATGCCAGCCTGTCTGACTAACATAGGGAGTTTGAGGCCAGCTTGAGATACATGAAATCTTATCTTAAAATATTTATAGAAAGATATCTCATTGCATTTATTTGCATATATAATATTTAAGTGTATGTGCAAATATTCTAAAACTCTAATTTGAACTCTGAAATAGTTTTAGTCCCAATTATTTCAAATTAGGAACATAGAACTTGTGGTTATGCAGCCAATTTCTGCATTTGCAGAAAGCATATCCAAGAATATCTCCCCCCCATCCCTCAACCCCATACCAGCCAGCACTGTCCAGTGCTACTCTTCTGTGTGTGCATTTAGGTGACCCGAAGAATCTCTGACTTCGTGTTCTCTGTCCCCAGCCTGGTTTATGAGAAGTACTGCGCTGACCACTTTGCAGATAACCATTGCGACCAGGGCTGCAACACTGAGGAGTGTGGCTGGGATGGGCTGGACTGTGCCAGCGAGGTCCTGGCCCTTTTGGCCCAAGGGGTTCTGGTCCTCACAGTTCTTCTGCCTCCTGAAGAGTTGCTGTGCTCCAGTGCCGACTTTCTGCAGGGACTCAACGCTATTCTGCACACCTCCCTGTGCTTCTGCTTGGACACACGTGGCCAGCCCAGGGTATTCCCCTATTACCAGCCAAGCCCTGGCTCTGAATCCCGGGTCCATTGCTAGCTGGGTCCAGAGGTGATCGGGTGAGTGACTGTGACCCAGAGCTGGGTACAGTGGTTAGGGCACCCATGATCCATACCTGTTTCACGCTTCTTAGATGAGAGCGCTCTTGGCAATGCATCTTCCACAGGCGTTTCAGTGTCTGTCAGGTTGACTTCTTTGCTATGGGTGGGGCTCATCCTGTTGCACACTACAGGAAGCCTCACTGCAGCACTGAGATTTTACTCTTCAAATGCAGGTGACAGCACCTTCTTGCAGTGACAATGAAAAATGTCTCTTAAATATTAGACTGTGCTGCTTGGGAGAAAGTAGGGAGGCTAAAGGATGGGGGAGAGGGTGGCATTGCAAAATTGCACCGTGGGGCTAGTGCTACTCCAGCAGGAGAGGCAGGCTGTTTTCAGAGCAGTTAAAGGCATGTATGAGCTTTTAAAAATAACTTTTAATTAAAAAGTATTTATTATTGCTAGGCAGTGGTGGCACACACATTAAGTCCAGCACTTGGGAGGCAGAGGCAGCTGGATCTCCGAGTTCCAGGCTTACTATTGTGTGTATGATGTGTGTGTGTAGGTCCCCAAGTGCCATGACACTTATGACACTGCAAGCCTGTAAAGGTTAGAGGACAGCAGTGTGAAGTCAGTTCTCTCTTCTCATCAGGATGTCAGGCTTGCATGATGAGCACTTTGTCCCGTGGGCTTGTTTGTTGTTTTCTTCTTGTTGTTTGTTTTGTTTGTGTTTTATAGGCATTGGCCTGAGATTCAATCTGTAGCCCAGGTTGGCTTTGAACTCATGGTTCTCCTACTCAGCCCTCCCAATTACTAAGATTACAGGCATACACTATCTCCCCTGACACTCACTCTCTTTCCTCTCCACTCTTTTCTTTCCCCTTCCCCCTCATCTCATGAAAGTTGTAGAACTTGCTTACTGGTGACCTGGTAAGGGGAACCTGAAGAGGGAGAGGCATTTGTTGAGGGTGGACCAGGGCCTGAAGATTGGGCCCTGACAAGGAAAGGAGGGCTGAACTTTAGAGATGCTGTGGTTTGTGGGTTCTGATTGGATGTAGGCAGAAGTCAAGTAGATGGTTGAGGTGACACATGGCCCCTTTCTTGGCTAAAGTGGCTTAGTGATGAGGACATAGGGTTAAGTAGGAGCTTAACCTTGGAGCTTGCTATTCTTAGGGGGTCTTGAGGTATGGGGAGGAACCCCAAGAGATGACTGAGGGCTGAAGATGCATACAAGACAACTGGGTATTGGAGGCCATTGGAAGGAAATAAGGGAGAGTCAAGGAAGCAGGAGAGAAGGAAACGAAGAAGGAATCTAAGGACTCTCAGAGACCTAAGGATTGGGGGACAGTAGAGGATGTGGCTCAGTGGTAGAGAACCTACCTTGTATGTTCAAGGCCCCGAGTTCATCTCCAATACCACAAAGAAGGATGGAGGAGAAAAAGCAAGCTTTTAGAGAAACTGTGACATGGTACACTGTCCCAGCAAAGGGCTACACCAACAGACTACCAGGGCAAATGAAGACATTATTGAATTCACAGCTTTGAGACACTGTGACCAATAAGATCTGTTGGGAGAGACAGTGGAGTTGGATGCCAGCTGAGAGTTGGGTGGGTGGTAGAGACATGGAGAGTGGAGACAGATGTGGCTCTCTGAGGTTGGGTGTCTAGGATGCTATAGACAAGTGTTGAGCCTTTGGGTCCCTTAGCTCTGTTCCCACAGCTCTGTAGTAATGCTGGAGATTGACAACCGGCTCTGTCTGCAGTTAGCTGAGAATGGCCACGGCTTCCCTGATGCCCAGAGTGCTGCTGGCTACCTGGGAGCCTTGTCAGCAGTGGAGCGACTTGATTTCCCATACCCACTTCGGGATGTGCAAGGTGAGCTGGGAAGAAGAGAGGGTAGTACATTAGAGCATGTAGCCCCAGAGATGGTTGAATCCTATAGTATGGTTGAAGCCCTGTGAGTAAAGCCCCATCTTCTGGCTGAAGCTCTGTTGCATAGCTAAGCCAACCCCTTGGGTAAGAGCCACTTAAAATCAAAACCTTACTTGTAGTCCAGGCTACAGCCCTGCTTATAGCTGAGCATTGCCCATGACTGAAATCTGCTCGCTCGTTCCTGCCTTGCTACTTAGCTGAAGCTCATCTGTGGCTTCCATCCTACAGGAGAGCCACTGGAGCCCCCAGAGCAGAGTGTGCCACTGCTGCCACTGCTGGTGGCAGGGGCTGTCTTTATACTTGTCATCTTCACCCTGAGTGTCATGGTTGCCAGGCACAAGCAAGAGAACACAGCACTCTCTGGTTCCCTGAGGGTTTTGCATTACACAAGGTCATAGCTGCTGGTCACAAGGGTCAGAGGGAGCCTGTGGGACCAAGATGCACTGGGCATGAATTAAGAACCCCATGTGCTGCTCCACTATGTTCATAGCAGCCTTATTTATAATAGCCAGAAGCTGGAAAGAACCCAGATGCCCCTCAACAGAGGAATGGATACAGAAAATGTGGTACATTTACACATGGAGTACTACTCAGCTATTAAAAAGAATGAATTTATGAAATTCCTAGGCAAATGGATGGACCTGGAGGGCATCATCCTGAGTGAGGTAACACAATCACAAAGGAACTCACACAATATGTACTCACTGATAAGTGGATATTAGCCCAAAACTTAGGATACCCAAGATATAAGATACAATTTGCTAAATGCATGAAACTCAGGAAGAATGAAGACTAAAGTGGGCACACTGTGCCCCTTCTTAGAATTGGGAACAAAACACCCATGGAAGGAGTTACAGAGACAAAGTTTGGAGCTGTGACAAAAGGATGGACCATCTAGAGACTGCCATATTCAGGGATCCATCCCATAATCAGCTTCCAAACACTGACACCATTGCATACACTAGCAAGATTTTGCTGAAAGTTCCCAGATATAGCTGTCTCTTGTGAGACTATGCCGGGGCCTAGCAAACACAGAAGTGGATGCTCACAGTCAGCTATTGGATGGATCACAGGGCCCCCAATGGAGGAGCTAGAGAAAATACCCAAGGAGCTAAAGGGATCTGCAACCCTATAGGTGGAACAACATTCTGAACTGACCAGTACCCCGGAGCTCTTGACTCTAGCTGCATATGTATCAAAAGATGGCCTAGTCGGCCATCACTGGAAAGAGAGGCCCATTGGACACACAAACTTTATATGCTCCAGTACAGGGGAATGCCAGGGCCAAAAATGGGAATGGGTGGGTAGGGGAGTGGGGGGGAGGATATGGGGGACTTTTGGGAGAGCATTGGAAATGTAATTGAGAAAAATACGTAAAAAAAAAATAAATAACCCCATGTGCTCTACATCCCCAACTGTGGGGTCCTTGTAAGCTCTAGATCATACCCACCTCGGTCATATTAACTACAGACTCTATCTGGGTCTTCAGTATTAATCTTCTTGACCTATGACCCCATGATCCCTGGGGATTGCCCCAACCCTTATTCCTTGACTTGATTTTCTATTTCTATCCATTTCCTGACTCATATCTTTCCCTGACCCCATCCTGAGCTAACCTCTCAAAATTCATCCTTATTCCCGCATGTCTGCTGACTTCAAGATTTTTGTCATTTCAATCTGTCCCTGACCAGGACTGGGTCCTTGATGATTCCTGAATCATCTCTGGCTTCAACCCACCTGTACCTTTGACCTCACCTCAGACCCCTGTTTCCACCCAATCCTGTGTTAATTCCCTTGTGATCCTCAATCCTAAGCCTTCAACTTGACTTATTCCTCAACACCAATAGCCATACTCTGCTCTTAACCCTTCCCTATGACACCAGGACTCCTGACTCCTCATCATGATGTTTCAAGCCTGGCTGTCCCGTTTGTCATGAGAGAGTAACTCCTCTTCCATGAGCTTTGATAACTCCTTTATCAAAGTTATGAGAGGATAACTTCCTCTGTCCCCTGCAGTTTGTCTCATCTATCCTCATGTATCCATGTTCCATTGGGTGTGCCACTCTCCACTCTGAGTTCACCTTAAGATTCTGGCCATCTCAGATGTGAGGTGTGGAGCAGGTATGAAGACCATGTATAAATGCCATAAAATCCTTAAATGCTCAGTGGGCATGGCAGCCTGACTTGGAAGATGGAGTATTGGTCCCTAGAGCAAGCTAGTGAGTCTAGTCATATCAGTGAGCGCTTGGTTTGACTGAGAGACCTTGCCTCGATGACCAAGACTGAGGAGAGATTCCTCTTTATCAACCTCAGACCTGTGCACCCAAAACACACACCTGCACACACAGATGGAAAGAGAAAACGTTTTGACTGCCACCTGACATGATTCCTGCAACTTCATCTCTATCCTCCTATCCGTCATTGGAATCTTTGTCAACAACCCAGGACCCCTCCTTCAATTCCTGACCCCTTACCTGCCTCGATGACCTCTGCTTGAACTGAACCCTAAATCCTCCTCCCATGCTAGATTTCTCTAGTGTACTTTCTCACGTCTTTTTCTTCCTGCTTTCCCCAAGGAACATGGCCAAGGGTGAGAGTCTGATGGGGGAGGTGGCCACAGACTTGAATGACTCAGAATGCCCAGAGGCTAAGAGACTGAAGGTATTACCTGCTTCTCTGACTTGTTCCTTCAGGGTTCCAAGTTGGGATTCCCTGGTCATCTGGAGAGCCCAGGGAAGTCTCTCTTCTCCCTATTGCCTCAGCCCCAAACAATTACCACATCTGAGGCTCTGTTGCTGTGTTAGGAGGCACAGAGATTTACCATGGGTTCCCTGGGTGGGTGCGGGTTCCCCTTCTTCATATGGTTCCTCCTCACACAGATTCCTGCTCCCAGGTCTGCCTAGGGTCACCCTAGAGCAGCAGCTCTTAACCTGTGGGTTATGAACCCTGGGGGTGGGGGTGTGGTGGGGGTGGGCACTGAACAACCCTTCCACAGGGGTTACCTAAGACCATTGAAAAACACAAGTTTTTACATTACAATTCATAATAGTAGCAAAATTGCAGTTATGAAGTAGCAGTGAAAATAATTTTATGGCGGGGGGGGGGTCACCACAATATGAGGAACTATATTAAAGGGTCGCAGCATTAAGAAGAATGAGAACCATTGCCCTAGAGGGAACACCCTAGTCCACAGAGTGATTGGTTTTTTTTTTTTTTTTTTTTTTTCTGTTCTTTGTCCAGCATCCCCAGCCTGAAAGTGTCCCCAGCTGGTCTAGGATTCCATCTATCTTTAGGCTCCACACTGATTTATTCAGGTTGTGCTCTCCAGTTTCAGATGGCTCGGTTGGTAAAGAAAGAAAAGAAAGCCAGGCGTTTTGTGGTACACAGGTAGTCCCATTGCTGATGAGGTGGTGAGAGCAAACTCCTGGCTGGTTAACTAGCCTAGCCTTCTTGGCAAGTTCTTAGAAGAATCCTGTCTCATAAAGGAAGGTGGATAGTGCTGGAGAGCGGTGGCATTCACCTTTAACCCCAGCACTCCGGAGGCAGAGGCAGGTGTTTCTCTGAGTTCGAGGCTAGCCTGGTCTACAGAGCAAGTTCCAGGACAACCAGGGCTACACAGAGAAACCCAGTCTCAAAAAATGACACAATAACAACAGTAACAAAAAGATGGATAGTGTGTCAGAGCAATGACAAATGAGGTGGTTCTTTGGCTTTCATACACACAGACACATGCGTGCACACACACATAAGCTTGTGCACATATGCAACCTGAGGGCTGGGTAATGTGTAAGGAAAAGGCCTTCCTGCCTCAGCTTCTCCAGTAGCTGGGATTCCAGGTTTGTGTCACAACATCCAGCCTCCATATTTCTTTTTTACCAGGGATCTGAAGTATCCAGAATTGGAGGACTGCATTTAGTTTTTTAAAAATTCCAAATATTTTACTCTTTTTATTTATTAAAAAAATCCTGGAGACTAGAGAGATGTTTCAACAATTAAATCCTGGCTGCTCTTCCAGAGGACCCGTGTTTGATTCCCAGCACCCACAGTGGCTTACTGATGTCTGTAACTTCAGTTCCTATAGATGTTTGATGTCTTCTTCTGATCTCCCAGGGCACCAGGCATGCACATAATTTAAAACACTTTTTTTTTTTAAATCACATTTTATATATTTCATGTGTGTACCACAGTGTTTGTGTGAAGGTCAGGGACAACTTGGAAGAATCAGTTTTCTTCTAACACCACATGGGTCCCCTGTGTTAGGTCATCAGGCTCAGCAGGTGATCACACATCTCGCTGGCCTAGAGCTGACTGTACAGACCAGACTGGCTTGGAACTCATAGAGATCCACCTGCCTCTGCCTCCCAAGTGCTGCTGGTGGTGTTAAGGGTGTGTGCCACCATGCTCTTCTCTTCTCTTCTCTTCTCTTCTCTTCTCTTCTCTTCTCTTCTCTTCTCTTCTCTTCTCTTCTCTTCTCTTCTTTTTCTTCCTTTCTTTCTTTCTTTCTTTCTTTCTTTCTTTCTTTCTTTCTTTCTTTCTTTCTTTCTTTCTTTCTTTCTTTCTTTCTTTCTTTCTTTCTTTCTTTTTTGAGAATCTTAACATGCAGATCAGACTGGCTTCTGACTATTTATCCTGCCTTGGTTTCATGAGTACTAGATGACAGGAGTGTGCCACCGTGACAGCTTTATTTTGTTAATTTAAAATTTTGCATTCACTTATTACTTACTTATTTTGTGTGTGGGGCATGTGAGCTACATTGTGAGTGTGGGGGGTCAGAGGACAACCGTGGGAGTTATTCTCTTCCCACTGTGTGGATTCCAGAGATCAAACTCAGGTCATTTGGCTTGGTGACAAGTTATCTCTTGTTTTTATAATTTAATTAAAATATCTTTTTTTTCTTTAAAAAATATTTGTTTGTTTTTTTTTGATACAGGGTTTCTCTGTGTAGCCTTGGCTGCCCTGGAACTCACTCTGTAGACCAGGCTGGCCTGGAACTCAGAGATCTGCTTACTTCTGTCTCTTGAGTCCTGGGATTAAATGCATGCCCCACTGCCACCCAGCTAAATATTTATTTTTGTGTATATGTGTACACATTGGTGTGTGTGCCATGGCAATAGGTGGAGAACCACATTTAATCTGCAAGTACGCTTACCTGCCGAGCACTCTTCCTAACTGTTTTATTTTTTTGAGACAGCAGTTTGTCCTTGGTCTCCTACACCTGGAGACAGCTTCATCAGCAACACCTGTGGGAATGCCCACCCCTTTTCATTACTGCCTCTCCCACACCAAATGGGAGATGAGAGCCTGTATCTGTGTCCCTCCAGGTAGAGGAGCCAGGCATGGGTGCTGAGAAGCCTGAGGACCCAACACCACCTGGTTGCTGCTGATATCCGTGTGGCACTAGCCACCGCCCTGACTCCACCTCAGGGAGATGCAGATGCAGGTGGAGTGGATGTCAACGTCTGAGGGCCTGGTGAGTGTCCTCCCCAAAGAGGTCCTCATTGGTCCTACCTGCTGGATCCCACATGGGGGTTCTGGGAGTGTCTGGGCCTCTGTGCCTGCTGTGTGTGTTGTAAGTGATTGGAATGCCATGCAAAGTGAAGCAGAAGGCAGGCTGGCTGCAACTGAGAACCCTGAGGCTGTGTGGACCCTGGACTCTTTCTTTTATGAGATTAAGATTTCTCTCTCTCTCTCTCTCTTTCTTTTTCTTTTTCTCTTTTTGTTTTTTAAGACAGGGTTCTCTGTGTAGCCCTGGCTGTCCTGGAACTCACTCTAGACCAAGCTGGCCTCGAACTCAGAGATCCACCTACTTCTGCCTCTTGAGTGCTGGGGTTAGAGGTGTTTGCTCCCCCACCCCCAGCTTTTTCTTCCTGTGTAGCCCTGGCTGTCCTCGAACTTACTCTGTAGACCAGGCTGGCTCCAAACCCATAGAGATTCGTTTACCTCATCCTCCCGAGTACTGGGATTAAAGGCTTATTCCAGCACCACCACTGCCTGGCTCTTTCTCTTTTTCCTTCTCCTTCTTCTTCCTCTTCCTCTGTTTCCTTTTCCTCTTCCTTCTCCTCTTCTTTCTCTTCCTCCTCTTTGTTGTTATTCTTTTATATAAGATTTCACTATGTAGCTCTGGCTATCCTGGAACTCATAATGTAGATCAGGTTGTGAAGTCACAGAGATCCTCCTGCCTCTGCCCCCACCCCCAAGTGTGGAATTAAATGCGTATGCTATTACATCCAGCTGGGATTTATTTAAAAATCACATTTATTTGTGTGTATTAGTGTACTCAGAAGTCAGAAGACACCTTACTGGAGTTGGTTATCTCCTGTCTTGGTCCTAGGGATTTCATTCATGCTGTCCAGTTTCTCTGCAGCGCCTTTATCTATTAAGCTCCTGGATCCTAGATGTTCAACGCCCCTACCCCCAACCCCCCTAACCCCCTTAGCTTCAGCTGTACGGCTTGTCAGGCAAGTCTCAGATTAGTCCTGACAGGGTGAACTAGAACCACACACTTATTCTTGGGCCAATCAATGTGGCTAGGGCCTATAACATGCAGATAAACCAATCCCCATCTGGTCTAAGTAGGGCTCACTATTAGGGAATTCGTGAGAAGGAAGACTAGGGAAAAGTTGGTACCCTTCCCCTTTATTCCAAGTGCTTGGCTTCCTGGGATCACTTTTGCGGTCCATCGTGTAATCTTTGTGGGGTGGCTTTGCAGTTGGGGAGAATTTACGTCTGTCTGTGGCGCTGTGTGTTCCAGCTGCACCTAGTACAGTGTCCCTGACATTTGCCCCAGGAAGACCCCTATGCCTGTGACACACTACTGGTTCCTGCAGATGGCTTCACCCCACTCCTTCTGTGTGTGTGTGTGTGTGTGTCGGGGGAGTCCTGGAGCCGATGCCAGCTGAGGAGGATGAGGCGGATGACACATTAGCCAGCATCATTTCAGATCTGATCTGTCAAGGGGCCCAGCTCGGGACACGGACAGACCACACTGGCGAGACAGCACTGGCAAGACCGCCCTGCATTCGGCTGCCTGCTATGCAGCCAAGCCGCTCCTGGATGCTGGGGCGAACACCAACGCCCAGGATCATTCGGGCCGCACCCCTCTACACACCGCAGTGACAGCTGATGCCCAGGGTGACTTCCAGGTGAGACAGGTCTGTCTCTTTAAACTGCAGAGCTGGTGGGTGGGGATCAGACACACCTAGATTGGAGCCACGGTCTGTCTTGCAAGGCTTTTGTCATTTGGAAATAGAAATAGGTAGTGTCTCACCTAGATGTTTTTTTTTTTTTTTTTTTTTTTCCAGGACAGGGTTTCTTTGTGTAGTCCTGGCTGTGCTGGAACTCACTCCATAAACCAGGCTGACCTTGTACTCAGATCCATCCACTTGCCTCTCTGCCTCTGGATTAAAGGCATGCACCACTACTAACTGGATAGATTTTTTTTTTTTTCCCCGAGACAGGGTTTCTCTGTATAGCCCTGGCTGTACTGGAATTCACTTTGTACACCAGGCTGGCCTCAAACTCAGAAATCTGCCTGCCTCTACCTTAGAATTTTTTTTTAAAGTATCATTAAAATTACATTTATTTGGTGTGCATGCTCGTGTGTGTGTGTGTGTGTGTGTGTGTGTGTGTGTGTGTGTGATATGTGGACCTGGGTATGTACATGCCTATTGCCCCACTTGCTGAAGCTAGAGGAGGCTGTTGGATGTTCTGCTCCATCGTGCTCCACCCAATTTTTTGAGACAGAGCCCATCAGCGAGCCTGGAGTTAAGCTGGTGGCCAGAAAGCTCTCTTGATCCTCTTGTTTTCTCCCACACAGCCCTGGGGCACACATGGCCAAGACTGGCTTTTTACATGGACTTTGGGCTCTGAAGTCAGGTGCTTGTCCCTTGAGCCATCTCCCTGTCCTTCCACATCATACTGTTATTTAAATCCATTTTGGATGAGCATATCTTTGATTTACAATGTGCCTAGCATTTTAAGTCAGGAAATATTGGAAGCTCGAAGCTCATGGGTTCCAAAGCTGTGGTGTTTGGGGCCCTCAGGATGTGGTAACGTCTTTCCCTTGGCATGATGTCCTGCCATGCATGGCTTTTGTTGTTGTTGTTGTTGTTAGATTCTCATCAGGAACCACTCCCCTGACCTGGATGCCCGGATGGCAGATGGCTCTGCTGCACTGATCCTGGCAACCCGCCTGGCAGTGGAGTGCACGGTGGAAGAGCTCATCGCCAGCCATGCCGATGCAGTGGATGAGCTTGGTAAGTGCTTCGGAGGGGATGGGTAGGGCCTGTGGGTGCTGCTGCCCTCTTAATGTGAAGTCACACCTATGTTGACAGCAAGCATAGGCTTAGGTGTACACACCAGGGCTCCCAAATGGATGGAACAGGACCCACAGGGTGCTCTTAGTTCAGAAAAGGTGTAGACTCTCTAACACATACTCCTTTCTTCTCCTCCCCTCCCTTCCCTTTTTCTACCCTTCCCTTCTTTTTCCCTCTCCTATCTCCTTGACCCCATCCCCCACTTTCATGTTGTGACACTCCTCTTCCTCCCTTTCCTCTTGGGCTTCTTTCTAGGCTCCAAATAGTTGCTTGTCTTTGAGTCTGACTTATTTCACTTACTGTGATGATCTCCAGTTCTATCAATTTCTTGAAGATTGTTTAATTTGACTCCCCCAACTTTTGAGACAGGGTCTCATGCAAGCTAGACTTGCCTCCAACTTACTGTTTAGTCAACAACCTTGAAATCTGGACCCTCCTGCCTCTGCTTCCCAAGTTAGGCATTTGTCATCACATCCAGCCCAATTTCTTTCTTTGTTTTGGTTGAGTAGCACTCCATTGCACACAGTGCTGATGGACACCTAGGCTGACTCCATAGTGTAGTGGCTGTGAATAGCAATGTGGGTGTCACAATTGTCACAGGCGTGCATATGTCTCTTATTGTATGCTGACTCAGATTCCCTCAAGTATAGACCTAGGAGCATAGGAGTGCCATACCTGGACCTAGGGTAGTTCTACATTTAGTTTTTTGAGGACCCTCCATAGCGTTCTCTATACTGGCTACTATACTAGTTACTTTATCATTAATAGTGCATGAAGATCCCTTTTTCTAGTGTTTGTATTCTTTCTTTTTCCCTTTTTTGGCTGTTTTCGTGATTAAAGCCATTCTGGTAGCATCTAAGTATAGTTTTTGTCTATTTTTTTTTGTTTTTGTTTTTGTTTTTTTGTTTTGTTTTTTTTTGAGACAGGGTTACTCTGTGTAGCCCTGGCTGTCCTAGAACTCACTTTGTAGACCAGGCTGGCCTCAAATTCAGAGATAACCACCCTCTGCAAGTATCTGCCTCCCAAGTGTTGGGATAAAGATGTGCACCACCACCATCTCATTTTAGTTTGGTTTATATGTATGTACTTTTTTTTAAAAAAATTTTGTAAGTTTTCTTTATGGCTGAAAATGAATGATAAGAGCTTTTGTTTGTTTGTTTTGTTTTTGTTGTTGATGATGTTGTTTTGTCTAAGACAAGGTCTCACTATGTAGTCCTGGGTGGCCTGGAACTTGCTATGTAGACCAGGTTGACTTCAAACTCACAGAGATCTACCCTCCTTTGACTCTGGAGTGCTTGGATGAAAATTGTCCAGCTAATTGGTTTATTTATTGATTGTGTTGTTTGTTCTTTAGGCATATAATATTTTAAGTTCTTTATATATTCTGATTATTGATTCTTTGTTAGATGAATAACGAAATTTCCCCATTCTGTGAGGAGGACACTATAGAAGCATGGGGCTTTTCTATGCCCCTCCTTGTTCTTGAATAATGACACAGACACTTTTATATTTATTAAACGCTTCAGGCACTATGGCTGGGCAGACACTCAGCTATTTTAACCTGACTATGCTGACCTTGGGCTACTCCCCAGCCATGTGGCCTGTTACCTGCCACCCTAGGCTTGCTCTGCCACCTTTATTTGTATTCCACCTGAGACCCTCTTTTTCTGCTGGGCACAGAAATGCCTCCTTTTGCTCTCCTGCCCAGCCATTGGCTATTCAGCTCTTTATTTAACCAATCAGGAGGTGATGGAGAACACTGTTTTACAAAATACCAAGTTAGACCAAAGTCTGGACTGTAACCAGATCTCTGGGAACAGAAATCAGCATATAAATACACAGTGCACAGAAACATCCCCCAACAGGACACTTCATCACCAACTGGGGATAAGAGCTCATGCTTTGTTCACACTGACCTGCTTCTTAGTGCTGTACCCTGAGCCTGTCTAGATGGTTTGTTAAGGAAACGGACTCTCCTGCTACCTGCTAGACAGTGGGATAAACTTGCATGTGGTGACCTGTGGGGGCAGCTTCCTGGTAGTGGCCTCCTTGTCTTGGGTCTGTCATGAGCAATGGTCACCACAAGCTGTTCTTGTATCCAAAGGCCTCACACAGCTGTAGACTCTCTAAGACATTTACACACATTTGTTTGAAGTAGGCTTGGTTCTCAACTTCATCAGCATTGTATCTATGGTTGGGTAATTCTTGGTCTGCATGTTGGATGAAGGTCTGTGCTGTGCACTCCGGCCTGTGGGGCAGCATCCCACCAGGAGCATCCCACCTTTACAACGTTACTGAGTAGGGTGGGCTTCTTCCCTGGGTGGGCCTTTGTTTCAACAATAAGAGGATTTAGAAACGGTCTCAGAAGGAAGCTCAGACACAGTTAAATTAGAGTTTGATAGAAAAGCAACAGATCAAGCAAGCTGTCAGTCTCCCTGGAATAGAGAGATGGGGAAGAAGATACATTCATGTCTTTTGAGCTGTGGCTGGAAAGTGGCAGCCTGGTGGGAGCTGGGGGAGAGGTGAGCTTCTGAGGACAAGTGTGGGCTCATGTCCAGGCTTTAGCCAGGATCTGAAAGAAAAGGAATTGAGAAGAAAGAAAAGAGGCAGCCGGGCGTGGTGGCACACGCCTTTAATCCTAGCACTCAGGAGGCAGAGGCAGGCGGATTTCTGAGTTTGAGGCCAGCCTGGTCTACAGAGTGAGTGCCAGGACAGCCAGGGCTACACAGAGAAACCCTGTCTCAAAAAACCAAAAAAAAAAAAAAAAAAAAAAAAAAAAGAAAGAAAGAAAGAAAGAAAAGAGGCCAATGCATTTGCTATGCAAGGTCAAAGACCTGAGTTCGGATCTTCAGAAACCTGTGTAAATGCTAAGTGGGTGTGATGATCACCTGTAATTCCAGAGACAGGAGATCTTTACAGCAAGCTGGCTAATAAGATTAGCAACACTGGGGAGTTCTGGATTGGATTAAGAGACTTACGTCAATGTATATGGTGGAAGATCCAGTCTACACACACACACATACACACACACCCATGTATACACAGAAAAAGAGAAAAAACATATTCAGAAAAGCTGGCAGGGTGCATAGTAGTGGCTCCAATGTGCTGCCTGATGGAAGTCCTGCAAGCAGCTGCTTTAAGGGAGAGACTCCTAGGAAGGGAAAATACAATATGTCATTAAGGGGATAATTAGTCCTCTCCTGTCCTTAGCATGTCTTCAGGTGACTCAGATTTTTTTGAGGGACAAAGGCAGACTCCTGGACAGATAATTGACAGGCTCTATTGGGATACCTTTAAAAAATAGTCTATTTATGTTTACTTTATGTGTAGGTGTTTTGCCTGCATGTATGTCTGTGCACCCCATGCATGCAGTGCCCACACAGGCCAGAAAAGAAGAGGGCATCAGAACCTCTGGAACTGGAGTTACAGTCTGTTGTAAACTGTTACGTGGGTGCTGGGAACTGAAACTGGGTCTTCTGGAAGATCAACCAGTACTTTTTTTTTTTTTTTAGTAAAGATTTATTTATTTATTATATGTAAGTACACTGTAGTTGTCTTCAGACACTCCAGAAGAAGGCACCAGATCTTGTTACGGATGGTTGTGAGCCACCATATGGTTGCTGGGATTTGAACTCAGGAAGAGCAGTCAGTGCTATTACCTGCTGAGCCATCTCACCAGCCCATACCAGGACTTTTAACCACTGAACTATCTCCCAGCTGCCTGAATTAACTCTTGAAAGGAGACAGTTGTAAGTAGCATGTTGGGCTTCCATCAAGGATTGGAACTAGAACTCAGATTCTATTTAAGAAGCAGCTTTTTTTTTTTTTTTTGGTTTTTCGAGACAGGGTTTCTCTGTATAGCACTGGTTGTCCCAGAACTCTCTTTGTAGACCAGGCTGGCCTCGAACTCAGAAATCTGCCTGCCTCTGCCTCCTGAGTGCTGGGATTAAAGGCATGCGCCACCATGCCCAGCAAGAAGCAGCTTTGTATTACGTGGGACTCAACAAACTCAGACACTTCCAGCTTTTTATATGGTAATTTGAATTCTAGTGAATGGCAAGTTGATATCTCTCCAAAGTAGTCTTAGTCCTCCTGTAAGACTACTGTAACAGGCAAAGGGTGGGGGTGGGGGTGGGAGGGATGGGTGGGGGGTGGGCAGTCATTCATGGTTGATATTAGTTAATTTTTTAAAGGCAGAAATAGAGAGGCCAAAGGTAGAGAGAGAGAGACTTGATCTGACTTAAGGTGAGACTTAGGGCGTCTTGTGCGGATGGCCAAAATGCCTACAGGGGAAGATGGGATGTGGAAATGACTCCTGTAGTCCACAAGGGAAGCTGGGAAATGTAGTCCTTCAGCAGGAAACTTGGTCCTAATTCTGAGAGAATATAAAAAAATGCAGGGCAGAACGTTATAGCTTTTTCTTTTCTTTCCCCAGAGGAGAGTCTTTATCAGAGGGGTTAGTTCTGAGTCCAGTAAAGGCATATTCTCTGGCCATGTTGCCTGGTAGAGTCTTGATCAGGCCATTGTCATTCCGAATTCCTGAGAAGAGCTGGAAAATATTAGAGGGCCACAAGCAGATGATTTGGTTATAGAGTGGAACTGAGAGATTTTCTGGGAAGGTTGAGGGGTGGGGAGGAGCAGGAGCCTAGGCAGAAGAGACAAGAGTGGGACAAAGTGGGCAGAGGAAGGTACCAGGGTAGCAGTGACTGGTCCCATTGCCAGGACTGCTAGGTAAAATAAGCTAGCAGAAGCAGCAGGGAGCTACACAGCATCAGGGGAAGGGAAAAGTGGTCGATAAAGGGTTAATGTGAAGAACTTTATCTGGCCTGTGGTGAAAGAGATGTAGGTCCCTTTTCCATACAGCACCTAAACAGTCGTTTTGCAGATGTGTCAGGAAAAAATGGAGCTGTTGTGGGGCGAGAGCCTCTGAGAGAGCTCGCATGGGAAATTCTGTTTGGGTTCAGTAAGTACAACATTTAAAGACAGGATAAAAATGTAGGTATTAGGATAAAGAAGAGAGAAAGCGTGATGTAGGGGAGGAGCCAGAGTGGGAGGGAACCAGAAGGAACTTTTGTCTGGTCCCTGTGCCTTTAGTCCCCATTTCAAACCAGACAGCATTTGTTGGCGTGGAAGCAGTGCTGATCAAGGAGGGCAGCAGTCAGAGCTAGTCCTTTTGAACTGTGGAGTACCGGATCTGTCAAGGAGTTGACCTGCTCCTGGAGGGTGTTAGGCCGATCTGAGCTGGTGACACAGAGTTCACTGATGCAAAGAAGGCTTCGGTCCAGCTGTGACACAGAGAAGTTCACTGAAGGCTTCAGTCCAGCTGTTTCAGTCCAGAGTGGCAAGAAGAGGGGTGGCTTGGATCATTCATGGCCCATTATCCCCTTTTAGATGTCATCCAAACTGCTCTTAGGGGTCTGGGGTGTTGATCTCCCTGTAACTTCTTTAAGGCTGACAGAAGTGGGACGAGGGGAGCAGCCGTCAGAGTGCCTCAGAAGAGGGTCCATCCAAGGGGACATGATAGAACTTAAGAGTTGGCAAAGATCCAGAACATAAGTCCCAGGGTAATAACACACAGCTGAATGGAGATTGTTAAGAGACAAAGTTACAGAAGGAAGGCTTTGACAACCAGTTGAATACAACTGGACAACTGACCGCACCAGAGTTCTGAGGAAGAATAGGGTAGCTGTAAGTAAATGACTGTGGCTCAGTGCTGGTCACTAGAGCTTTCTCTGAAGATTGGAAGGAACATTTGTTGGCCCGGTTCGGTTTGGCTGCCACTGGCCTCTTGTGGCTGATGGCCACTTGGAAACGGTCTTGGACCAATGGAGAGTTGTCTCCTTTTAGTTCATCCAATGTTTACAATATTGGGCCAGGGATATAGCTCAGTTGGTGAAGTAATCCTGCTAGGTTCATTCTCTACCACATAAAATTAGGCAAGTTACTCTTAGGCAGGCCCGGGATCCCAGTGCTCAGGACCCATCTGCAGTTAGGAGGATCAGAGGTTCGACTTCAGGTGCACAGTGAGTCACAGGCCAGCCCAGGACACTTGAGTCCTTGTCTTTTTTTTTTTTTTTTTTAAAGATTATTTATTTTATGTATATGAGTACACCATAGCTGTCCTCAAACACACCAGAAGAGGGCATTGGACCCCATTACAGATGGTTGTGAGCCACCATGTGGTTCCTGGGAATTGAATTCAGGACCTCTGGCAGAGCTTTTAACCGTTGAACCCTTTCTCCAGCCTCTGAGACCTTGTCTTAACAACAACAACAACAGCTACAACAACAACAACAAAATTAGCAGTTAAAATCACATGCTGTTCTTGCAGAGGATCTGACAGGAGTTCTTACCACCCAAGTTGGGCTACCTACAACCATCTGTAACTCTAGTTCCAGGGAATCTGATGCCCTCTTCTGGACGCTGCAGATACCTGCACCCATATGCACCTCCCCTGTGCAAACATGCATATACACATAATTAAAAACTATAAAAATAAATAAATCTTAAAAGGAAAAGCCCACCCAGAACAGGCAATATAGGATATAAAGACAGAAACTATATAGACAATTGCCTAAGGCTTGGGATGGGAGGTGACTGATCAATGATGGACAATTAAAGTGATGAAAATGTTGTAAAAATGGATTAATTGTAAATTATGACTCAAAAATATATTGTCTTGTATATATTCAAAAAAAGATATTAAAAATAAAAATTTTGAGACATAGTCTTAGTTAGAGTTAACTGTCAACTTGACATAGCCTAGAGTCTCTGAGAAGTGTGTCTCAGATCAGTGTGAGATTGTCTTGATTGTTAACTGATACAGGACGGTTCAGCCCACTGTGGGAGGCACTGTTCTGGGGCATGTGATCCTGAGCTATACAGGAAGGTTAGCTAAGGAAGAACCTGCAAGTGAGCTGGCTGGCAGCACCGTCCTGCATTGTTTCTGCTGTGCTTTGGCTGGGAAGTGAGCTCCTTAGTTGGAGGTAATGTTGTGGAACCTGCCTTCAGGTTACTGCCTTACTTCACTCAGTGATGGATTGTGATCTAAGAGTGTAAGCCAAATAGGTCCCAAGTGCTGGGGCTACAGCTGTGTGTGCCACCACAACTGGGGTACTAGGGATTAAACCCACAGCTCCATGCATACCGGGCAAGCACTCTACTGACTTATCTACAAGACCAGCACATGTTCTAAATATTCTATATTTTAAAAAGCTTTACTATTAAAAAACATGCAAATAAGTGAAAATATCATATATCAAGTTCAGTAGTTAAGAGCACTAACTGCTCTTACAGAGGATCTGTGTTCAGATCCCAGAATACACAGAGTTGTTTATAACTTCCTGTGGCTCCAGATCCACAAAGATATGATATCCCCTCTGGCCTCCTTGGGCACTACAGTCACATGCACATACCCACACACATACATATAAATAATATTTTTTTAAGGGCTGGAGAGATGGCTCAGCACTTAACAACACTGTTCTTCCAGAAGTTCTGAGTTCAATTCCCAGGAACCACATGGTGGCTCACAACCACCTGTAATGGGATCTGACTCCCTCTACTAGCCTGGGTGGCCAGGGAGCCCCAGGATCTGTCTGTTTCTGTCTTGCAGAGCTAGAGTTACACACTTCCACACCCAGCTTTTACATGGGAGCTGGGGATCTGAAATCAGATATTCATCCTTACAGAAAGTCATTTGCCTGCTGAGCGGTCGTCCCAGCTCTCTTCTCTCTTCTCTTCTCTTCTCTTCTCTTCTCTTCTCTTCTCTTCTCTTCTCTTCTCTTCTCTTCTCTTCTCTTCTCTTCTCTTCTCTTCTCTTCTCTTCTCTTCTCTTCTTCTTCTTCTTCTTCTTCTTCTTCTTCTTCTTCTTCTTCTTCTTCTTCTTCTTCTTCTTTTCTTTTCTTTTCTTTTCCTTTCATTGCATGTCTTTTCTTTCTTTTTACAATTTTACTTGATTAATTGTTTAGGTCAAAATACAAAGTAATGGGCCAAGCCCATTATGGGTGATGCCATCCCTGGGCATGTGATCCTGGGTTCTATTAGAAAGCAGGCTGAACAAGCCATGAGGAGCAAGCCAGTAAGCAGCAATCCATGGCCTCTGCATCAGCTCTTGCCTCCAGGTTCCTGTCCTACCTGAGTTCCTGTTCTGTCTTCTAATAGTGAACAGTGACATGGAAGTGTAAACCAAATAAACCCTTTCCTCTCCAAGTTGCTTTAGTTATGGTGTTTCATCACAGCAATAGAAACCTTAGCTAAGACACAGAGAGGGGCCAGGCAGTGGTGGCGCACGCCTTTAATCCCAGCACTTGGGAGGCAGAGGCAGGCAGATCTGAGTTCGAGGCCAGCCTGGTCTACAGAGTGAATTCCAGGACAGCTAGGGCTACACAGAGAAACCCTGTCTCAAAAAACCCAACCCCCCCAAAAAAAGACACAGAGAGGGGGGAAGGGGGAGGGAGAGGTAGAGGTGGTTGTTGCACATCTGCAACTAGTACTAAAGGAGGAGGCAGGGGTATGCTGGGTTTGAAGCTAGCCTGGGGTAAAGAGTTCAAGGCTAACTTGGCTACTATAAAGACAATGTCTCAAAAACAAAACAAATAGAAATCAAAGAACAAACAACTACAACAGACATGAGAGCTGGCTTTTAAAATGAGATCACTCTGATGAAGGTGGGTGGAGAGGTGAGGGGAGAGTGGAGGTCTGCACCATGTCTGCCTGCGTGGTGCCATGCTTCCCACCATAACAATGGAATGAACCTCTGACATTGTCAGCCAGCCCCAATTAAATGTTTTCCTTGATAAGAGCGAGACCATTTTCTAACCTCATTAATCCATTAGTAGTTCAGTCCTTGAAGGAATCAGAGCCCTCATGATCCTATCATTTCCCAAGGGCTCTGCCTCTGAATCCTGCTACACAGGGCAACAAGCCTTCACCATGAGAGCTTTTTCAGGGTATTTGAGATAAATGAGACGATTTGTGGGAGTAGCCTTCAACAAATCAGAGCATGGCACTTTTCACACACATATCCCAACCTCTTTGCCCTTCCCTAAGGTTAATTCTGAGGTTGATCCACCGTTCCTTAAAGGATCATTCTCTCTCTCTCTCTCTCTCTCTCTCTCTCTCTCTCTCTCTCTCTCTCTCTCTCTCTCTTCCCACCCAAGAGTCTCATGTAACCTAGGCTAGACTCAAATTCAGTATGTAGCCAAGGCTGGCCTTGAACTTCTAATTGAAGATCTCTCTATGAGGTAGAATTCCTTGCATTTGATTGTTGGCCTGAAGAAGCCCACCTTTAGCCATGTGCATGAGTAAACTCCAGGGAGTAAACACTGAAAAATGCAATGACACTCAAGCAAAGAGAGAGCTTTTCTTCCTAAGGGCTGTGCACATGAAGAGAGTCACACAACTCTGGCTTTATGTGAATGGAAGTATCCCATAGAGGGAGCCCTCTCCTGCACCTAGTACAGCTAACTTCATTGCTAGCACCTGTGAGACTCTTTAGTTTTTTCAGGGGTGAGTGTGTCCTGTAATGGTTGGGGGAGAGGTCTTAGTCAGGGACTAGGAAGCTGTGATGATTGGTGATGGGAGCTAGGCCTCTGGGCATGCCTGTGGAGGATTATTTTGTGTTAATTGGAGTGGGAAGACTCATCCACTGTGGTTAGTGACATTCTTTGGCTCGACTGTACAAGATTACATCACAACAACCGCTGGGAAAAGAGAGTTGGTGGAATTCAAAGATTCATGTGTTCATAACTTCACTAGTGCCCTAGCTTCAGGTGTTTTATCTCAGTGGGCCTTGTTCAACCTCCCCACCCCAGGCAGACACGGTGCAAAAGGAGCTGAGAGTTCTACATCTTCATCTGAAGGTTACTAGCAGAATACTGGCTTCCAGGCGGCTAGAATGAGAGTCTTATAGCCCACACCCACAGTGACACACCTACTCCAACAGGCCACACCTCCAAATAGTGCCAGTCCCTGAGCCAAACATATTCAAACCATTACTGTTGCTATACTAAATATCCTGACAAAAAGCAACTTAGGGTAGGAAGGGTTTGATTTAGTTCACAATTCCATGTTAAAGTCTGTCACAGCAGGGAAGGCACAGTAGTATGAGCTTAGGACAGCTGGTCTCAGCACAGTGACAAGAGCAGAGCAAAGTGAATGCATGCATGCTCACTTCTTACCTTGCTTGTGTTTAGCTTGGTTTCTCCATTCTTACACAGCTCAGAATCTCTTACATAGTGTCTTAGGCAGGGTTTTATTCTGTAAACAGACACAATGACCAGGGCAACTCTTATAAGATAACGTTTAACTAGGGCTGGCTTCTAGGTTTAGTCCATTATTGTCAAGGCAAGAGCATGGCAGCATCCAGGCAGGCATGGTGCAGAAGGTGCTGAAAGGTCTATGGCTTCATCTGAAGGCTGCTGGTGGAAGACTGACTTCTAGGCAGCTAGGGTGAAGGTCTTAAAGCCCACACCCACAGTAACACACCTACTCTAACAAGGCCACATCTCCAAATAGTGCCACTCCCTGGGCCAAGCATATTCAAACCATGACACCTAGGGATTGATGCTGCCCACAGTGGGCTAAATCTGTATATAAGTGAGTTAAGCCAGTCTCCCATAGACATGCCCATTGATCAACACTATATAGACAATCCCTCAATCAGTTTCTCTTTCCAGGTGATTCTAAATTTCAGTTGACAATTCAAGTTAACTGTCCCAGTTACTTCTTCTGAGCACCTTTAGAAGCAGAGCCTACATAATGAGCCAACAGAAGATTATTTACCTTAGGAACAATCCAAAAAATTATGACAAGGGTTGAGTATGTTATCTCACTAGTAGGTTGCTTGCCTAGCAGGCAGGAGGACCTGGACTAAATCTTCAGTACTGCTACCAAGGAAGCAACAACAAAGAAATGATTTTGGAGGTGGCTTTGAGACAGTTAAGGAACATAGCCAACACAAAGCATGTCTGTCATCTTGGACATTTACTACTGTGGGCAATTGAGATGACATCCTACTGGGAATCTCTCAAACGTGTTGAGAAACACACATGTCAGTGTCATCCTTCTACGAACGAGGGGTGTGGGACTTATTTGCCAACTCTCATTAATCACTTGGTTAGGGCTGAACACAAAAAGGCAGTTGCTGGGCGAGCTCCATGACCTGAATTCAATCCTTGAAACCTTTATGGTCCTTGAAACCTTTATGGTGGGAGAACTGACTCCTGAAAGTTGTCCTCTCATCTCCAAATGTGTAACTTGGCATGTTCATCACGCCCAAAATGATGATGGTAATGGAAGTGACATTATCATCATCATCATAAAATAAAATAAAAATTATAGGAGCTGCTGAGATGGCTCAGCAGTAAGGGAAACTGCCACCAAGGCTGACAACCTGCATTCAATCCCTGAAACTTTCATGGTGGAAGAACTGACTCCTGAAAGTTGTCCTCATGACTTCAGGGTCAATCTGGGCTACAGAGCAAGCTCCTGCCTTCAAAACACATCACAAAAGGCACGGAATTTTCATGCAACCCATGAATTCCTATTTATACCTTAAATCAGCTTGAAGTTACATTTAAGATATCATATAACTTGAATACTATGGAAGTAGATATACTATATTGTTTAAAGGAATAGTGCTTAAGAAGTTGCATCTGTTCAATACAGATATCACTGTAGAAGACCTAACTATATTTCCTTTTCCTTTTATTTATTCATATTTTGAGTGTATACACATCTACGCATTTGCATGCAGTGGAAGGCTGGGGTTGATATTAGGTGTTTTTCTAAATTGCTCTCCACCTTATATATCAAGGCAGGGTCTCTCACATGAGCCCAGAACTTACTGATTCAGGTAGGCAGCTTGCTTCAAGTCTCCCCTCTCTTTATCTCTTGAATGTTGGAACTACAGGCAGGCCACCATGGCCACCTGGAACACACATGGTCCTCAGTTGCATGTGCACCTGTTTGCACACATATACAAAACCTGCATGCACACATACAGACACACACAATCATACACCGTACACCAATACACAGAAAATATAAAGTCATTGAAAGCAAACAAAAAAGAGAAAGTTCAATTGATAACCATGTCCTAATGCCTTTAAGAAACACACTTCTGTGTTGACCCAGAAAAACAGATTCAAATACATAACTCAAGTTCCAATCTGTTGCAAAAATATTATTAAAGAAGCCAGACACAGGGTTACTTTCATGGTTTCCTATCCATAACCCAAGTTATTACTTATTATACTCCATCTGGGCTGCTCTTAGCAACCAGGCAGTCCTCTGGGCTGTGTTCTCTTAGCCCAGACGCCATGATGACTCTTCTTGTTTCTCTGTCCCATAGACATTCTTTCTTCTGCACATTCTTTCCATCCCACTGTGGCTTCCTTTCTCCACTCTCTCCTTCCTTGTGGTCCCTAGTCCAGGAAACCTAAACCTGGTCTATGTCTCTTTTCCCTAGCTATTAGCTGTTGACATCTTTATTTACCAATAAGGATTAAATGAGGGCAAGGTCCCTCAGGCAGACTCCAAATCTTGGAGGCCAACCCTTAGCATTACAATAAACAGTAAAAGACAAAACTTCCTCACTGATTATCTTAACATTTATGTTTTATGTGTATGGTTGATTTGTCTGCATGTATGTACAATGTGCTGTGTACATGCCTAGTGATCACAGAGGCTCTGGGATTTCCTGGAACTGAAGTTAACAGATATGTTATGAGCCATCATGTGGGTGCTAGGAACGAATCCAAGTCCTCTGCAAGAGAAACAAGAACTCCTAATTAGCCAGACTCAGGTTCCATCGTCCTGAAAGCTGAAAGGGCCTGGCCCAGAGCAAGTGAAAGCAGGACCTTCATCTTCATCTGCTCACTTGGAGCACATGAAATGTGCACCCTATGAAGGTTCCAGAACAGCACTTGCCTGCAGGGGTTTCCTGTGGGTGCTGAGTTCAGGGACCTGCCAGTGTCATCCCCACTGTGATAGCCAGAGACCCAGGGTTCTTCCTGAGAAGTGTGGGAAGGCAGAGAACCAAGAATGCTGGGGAGAGAGGGTCTGGTCCCTCCTTTTTCTATTTCTTCTCATCAGGAACCCCTAAGGCTGAAGCCCTCTCCCTGCTGCTTCTAGCTCTCACCATACAAGGTTCTCCCCCCTCTCCCTCCCCCTCTCTGTGTGTCTGTGTGCCCATGTAGCTCTGGGCTGCAGGATCATGTAGCTCTACACTCCCAAGACCACTTGTTTCTCTCTCGCCACCATCCGTGTACCAGGGTTCTGTGTCTGCAGGGCTCAGAGCTGGAAGGGGCTCCCTCCTGTTCCCTTCTGAGAACAATGCAGATTCTCCTGGATTATGCAAACCCAACTTAAAATTGGAATTAAAAACCTTCTAAAGAACCTCATGGAAGGATGTCACTGTTCAGACAATCTGAAAACTTTGCCTCCCTCCATTCATTTTTAGGCCTTTGCCTAAGGTGGGGATGGTCAGATGGCTTCTGTAGCCAGAATGTAATTCACCATAGCTATGATAGGTTCTCACATCACTGTGAATGTCTCTGTCTGCCTAAGAAGAGAGGGGATGAGGACCAATTCTCATATTCTGGGGTCCCTAGAGCTTCCGTCCCAGAGGCTCTACACTCACTAACAAGCCTCCCAGGGCCAGGCTGGTGTTATGAGAAATTCTCTTTCCTGGTCCTAGGGTCTTTTCCCCTAGTATCTAGCCCTAAGCCTCATAGCAGGCAAGGATTAATTGGAATACTCCTTTGCGGACTATAATTTTGCTTTTATTCCCTCAGATAGAGGGAGGAGATGACAGCTATATCCAAGCTGTAAATACACAGCTTGGACTGAGTCCAGAGAGTTTCTTCCTCTGTTCTGACTATCCCCAGGCCAGGTCTCCAGGCTTCTTGTTTCTGTGCAATCTAATCTTCTCACTGACTGATTCATTCCATCTTCTCCCATCTTCTCACTGAAGTGTTCTACCTGAACTCATATTAACTTTGGCAATATGTTCTAATCTTCTGCTTCCTCCTCCTTCTCCCCTGGCTTGTTCTGTCTTCACTTGTGTCTAGCTTATTCTCTCTGCCACCTGTTTTTGCAAAACTATCCTGCTAAAACACACACTCTCACCCTGTGCTGCTCTAAAATAGCATCTCCTTCCTGCGCTGTTCTTGTGAGAGCTGGGCATATCCTAGCTCTGACCCATTCTGTCGTCTTTCTCTGATTTGTCTCGTTGTCTGCCCCTCCATTAGATGTTACTTTCAAACATGGCTGTTTCCTTCTACAAACTAACCTTAGCTTCACTGTTAGGGATCAGAGGATGTGCCTGTATTCAGGCCAGATCATACTGTAATCCAGAGCGTGTGTGTACTCCAGCTGATCATACAGACCTAGATGCTCTTTGCATCGATGTGATCCCTTGCCAAGGCAGCCATGTCGGATTAAAATTTCCTCCACAGAGGGCCAGTTACAAATGCATCCCCAGCTCCATCAGTTCTTTCAATGATAGTATCACCTCAGCAGGTCAAGGCTGCTTCCCCAAGATCCTATGTTTGTGGAAAGAAGTAGTAGATAATTTGATGTGGTTACTCAGGATGCCAAAGCCTAATTTAGGGTCCCACAACCCTCAGAGGCTTGCTCTTTTTGGATAGTTTTAGTCCTGTAAGTAACCTCAGGGAACTCACTGGTTCATCAAGCTAGACCTGGCTGGAACTGTTTCTCCAGGTTGCTGTTGGTGTCCCCTCTATGGGGTAAATACACTTTACTTAAGTCTTTCCTCAAAAGTCACAACAGTTAATGCCTGAATAGAGACTGACAGAATCAAAGATGAGCTGAGGAGAGCAGTGCTTGCCAAGACCTGTGGCTTCCATGATCTCCGAGAGGGTGGAGAATCCACACAGGCAATCCTGGTGCGGCTCGCTCGATCCATGTGTTGTGGGACGGTGGCTCTCTTTGCTGTAGTGGTGGCTGCATGTTCTCTGTGATGTGTGACTGGACATACAACTGAGACTTGGCTGTCTGACAGTGGAAATGAGTCTCTGATGACTGGCTTACTCTTACCATGACAGGTAGTTGATTATTTCTGTCTGAGATTCCTATGTAAGGGGAACCCCAAGATATCTGTCTTCCCTTGTGTGAAATGGAGTGTCATGCATCCGTGATGAGTGGGATCTGCCACCTGAATGTAGAGAAAGTCTTGTGTTCCTGGAGAGAAGCATGCATGGAACAGGAGTGCTGGTTAGTTGTTGAGGCAGTTGCATGTCACTGCATTGAGTAATAAAACATGAAGCTGAGGGTGGGATGACTGTTCAGAGGGAACTTACCTGTTTAAGGGAGTAACTGCAAGTGGCAATGGCATCCCCCATGTTAGTCTCTAACTTGGATAGAAAAAAAGGGTGAGATGCAAGTATTGGCTTGCATTTCTTTTTTAAAAAACGTTATATTGATTTCTCAGTCTCTCTCTTTCTCTCTCTCTCTCATCAGTGTGTGTGTGTGTATGTGTGTGTGTGTGTGTGCTTGTCTCTGTGTGCATGCATTAGCATGTGCAAGCACGTGCTTCTGGTCAGAGGACAACTTCCAGGAGTCGATTGTCTCCTCTTACCATGCGGGCTTCTGAGACTGTACTCAGATCTTCGTGCTTGGTAACAAGTGCCTTGGCCCTCTGAGCCATCTTGCCAGTATGTTTTGTATTTCCTGTAGCTAGGTAGAAGGTGAAAGTGGAAATCAAATACAAGTTAGATATGTGCTGAGGAGTCCTTCCTGGGACCCAACAACTTGCAACCTATGACAAGGTCACAGAGACTGAGGAGGGAAAGAACGTAGTAGAAGTAATAGAAGATACCTTGAAGGTCCAACCTTTACTAGAGAAGAAGAATTCACCATACAGACAGGGGCTCACCATGTGGACAGGGGCTGGCTAGATGGCTTAGCAGATAAAGGTGACTGTTGCACCTATGGTCCCCATGGCAGAAGGACAATCATTACCTGCAACTTACCATACAATATGGTACACTTGCGCGGGTGCACGCGCGTACACACACACATGCACACGCGCACACACATACACACACACACACACTATATGTATAATATATAGATTTAAAAATATATATTATAAGCCGGGCGTGGTGGCACACGCCTTTAATCCCAGCACTCGGGAGGCAGAGGCAGGCGGATTTCTGAGTTCGAGGCCAGCCTGGTCTACAAAGTGAGCTCCAGGACAGCCAGGGCTATACAGAGAAACCCTGTCTCGTAAAACCAAAAAAAAAAAAAAAAATATATATATATATATATATATTATATATTTACTTGTTTTGTTTTGTTTTTTCCTCTTCTCGCTCTGGCCCCACTTGCTCTGGCCCTAAGATTTATTTACTCATTATATGTAAGTACACTGTAGCGGTCTTTAGACACACTAGAAATGGGTATCAGATCTCATTACAGATGATTGTGAGTCATCTGTTGCTGGGCTTTGAACTCTGGACCTTCAGAAGAGCAGTCAGTGCTCTCAACTGCTGAGACATCTCTCCAGTCCCTATTTGTTTGTTTTTTGAGACAGAGTTTCTCTGTGTAGTCCTGGCTGACCTGGAACTCCCTGTAGACCAGATTTGGCCTTGAGCTCAACAATTTTTTTTTTTTTTCGAGACAGAGTTTCTCTGTATAGCCCTGGCTGTCCTGGAACTCTGTAGACCAGGCTGTCCTTGAACTCAGAAAGTCGCCTGCCTCTGCCTCCCAAGTGCTGGGATTAAAGGTGTGCGCCACCACCGCCTGGCAACAATTTTTTTTTTTAAATGAAAAAGCAGACATGCATAGAGGATGATAACCTTGGACAAGGAAGGGAACATGGTAGTGACAGAAGATGTCCTTCAGGTCCAACTTTTAATAGTGAGGAAAGGAAATCCATGATCCAACATGCAAGACAGGAGACCGAACAATGGCCCAATATTATGACATGGGATTAGAGAGATGGCTTAGTGGTTAAGAGCATTGGCTGTTCTTGCAGAGGACTGTGTGTGTGAACCTGTCTTGCACAGGTTCTATTACCAGCACCTGCATGCAGATTATAATCATCTGTAACTCTAGTTCTAGGGGATTCAATGTTCTCATCTGACCTCTGTGGACACACACTCAACATACATACATGCTTGCAGATAAAAACATTCATACACATAAAATAAATATTTTTTGTTTTTGATATTATAATATAGTTACATTTCTCCCTTCTCTTTTCTCCCTCCAAATGCTCCCATATACCCTGTTCTTCACATTCATGGTCTTTTTTATCACTAATGGTTATTGCATGAATATGTCTATGCACACACAGACACAGACAGACAGACACAAATCTAAATATAACCTATTTAGGAGCCTGGTGCAGAGGGTTGACAGATGATGGCAGCAGTGGTGGGTGCTCTATGTAGTCAGTTGCAGCAGGGCAGAACATTAATTAGTGTGGTTCTGAGGGGTGGGGAGAACTTGAGGAGAACATGGATGTGGTGGTTTGAATGAAAACAGCTGCCAGAGACTCACAGAGAGTGGCATTATTGGAGATGTGGGTTTGTTGGAGTAGGTGTGACCTCAGAGTAGGTGTGGCCTCGTTGGAGGAAGTGTGCCTGTCACAGTGGGTGGGTGTTGAGGTTTCAGATGCTCAAGCCAGGCCCAGTGTCACTCTCTCCTTTCTGTCTGCATATCCAGAAGCAGAACTCTCAGCTACCTGCTACCTCTCTAGCATGCCTACACGCAGTCATGCTTCCTGACATCATGACAGTGGACAAACCTCTGTACTGTAAGCCAGCTCCAATTAAGTGGACATGGTGTCTCTTCACAGCAATAAAGCCCTAACTAAGATGTTTAGTGATGAAAAACTAGCTAGAAAGAACAGACATGCGGAAGCTCTGGGACTCTAAATTAGCCCTGCGCAACCCAAGTAACAACATCAAATCATCTACTGTTTTCTTCCACAAAGGCAGAGTTTTTGGGAAGCAGCCTTGACCAGCTGAGGTGACACTCCTTATAGATCATCAGGAGCACTGATGGAGTTAGGGATGCATTTGTGACTGCTGTCCTTAAAGGAGGATTCCAATTATTCTTTCCTTACTCTGAGGCTTAGGGCTGGATGCTGGGGAAAAAGACCCCAGGGTCTCTAGTTCCAGGAGAGAGAGTACTTCTCAAAACATCATCAGCCTGGCCCTGGGAGGCTTGTTAGTGACTGCAGAGCTTCTGGGACAGGAGCTCCAGGGACCCCAGAATATGACAGTGTGGGTCCTCAGCCCCTCCCTTCTTAGGCAGAAAGGGACATTCACAGGGATGTAAGAACATATCATAGATATGGTGAGTTACATTTTGGCTACAGAAGCCATCTGACCATCCCCACCTTAGGGGGAGATCTACAAATGAATGGAGGGAGAGAAAAATTTTCAGATTGAACATGACTTCCTTCCATGGAGCTTGTTTCAAAGGTGTTTAATTCCAATTTTGGGTTGGGTCTGCAGCACCTAGGAGAATCTATAATGTGCTCAGAGGGAACGGGAGGGAGCCCCTCCAAGCTCTGAACCCTGCAGACACAGAACCTGTGTACAGGTGGTGGCGAGACAGAGAGAAGAGGGTTAGGGAGTGTGGGGCTACAGGCTCATGCAGCCCAGAGTTACATGGGCACACAGACACAGACACACTTCTCAGGAAGGACCCTGGGTCTCCGGCTGTCACAGTGGGGATGACACTGGCAGGTCCCTGAACTCAGCACCCACAGGTAACCTCTGCAGGCAAGTGCTGTTTCAGGATCTTTGTTGGGTGCACATTTCATGGACTCTAAGTAAGCAGATGAGGGTTTCAGGTCCCATCAAGTGACTTCTTGGACTTGACGGTCTTCCTGCCTAAGAAGTGGGAGCATGAATCTGGTCCTGTGTTTACAACGTGTCTCAGCCAGGTTCTTTTAGCTATCAGAATGCTTGTACCTCGAGTTCTGTGTTTGAATCAGGTTTCCGGTTCATTTGGAAGATGTGTCTTAATGAAAGATCTTAGAGTCCTGGCAGTCCAGCCACATGCAGGATTTCCAGTTCTCAGTTTTAGGGTTGGGAATTTAGTCATAGCACTATTTGTCAACTGTGAGTTCATAGGAGTTGTCTTTGAGTTCACAGATAAGACTCAGAGGGGTTCAGCCAGCTGTCAGGAGTCATCATGTCCCTTACAAGTCTGTTCTGGGGATTCACACTGTCCTCACACTTGAACAGCAAGCATTCTTCCCCCCACTGAGCATCTCCTTAGCTGAGTAGTGCACCATTATTGGCTGTCTGCCTTCCCTGCTTCATTTTGTTTTTCATACACTGTTAGGTCAGGAGTTCTTATCTAGGATTTCTTTCTAGATCTACATAAGCTAGCAGTGGCCTTACTGTCTTCTTTCCCCATCTGAAGATCTGTACTTTGTGTCTATGGCCATATTGCCCTGAGTGTACCTGACCTTGTTTGTCCTTAGAAGCCGAGCAAGATTAGACCTGCTTAATACTTGGATGGGAGACCTAGGAATACTGGGTGCTGTAGGCTTCAATTTGTTTCTTTGTGATTTTTTTTTTAAGATTTATTTTAATGTGTGTGTGTGCCACCTACTCTTGGGTCTAAGAAGGAAACTCTCATCCTCCAAAAGAAGAGGAAGTCCTCTTAACCTCTGAGTCATTTCTTCAGGCCCTGATTTATAATTTTTTCCTTTGTTTTGTTTTTATTTCCTGTGTGTTTCATGTACATCCGTGTAAGAGTGTTGGATGAGAGACAGTTGTGAGCTGCCGTGTGGGTCCTGGGAATCAAACCCGGGTCCTCTCAAAGAACAGCCAGTACTCAGAGCCATCTCTCCAGCATCTCTTTTCTTTACCCTCCCTCCCTCCCTCCCTCCCTCCCTCCCTCCCTCCCTCCCTCCCTCCCTCCCTCCCTCCCTCCCTTTCTTCCTTCCTTCTCCCCCTCTCTCTGTGTCCGTCTCTGTCTCTCTGTCTCTGTTTCTCTCCTTTCTCTTTTCTTGCCCCTCTCTCTCCCTCCCTTGCTCTTTTGAGACAGGGTTTCTCCGTGTAGCCCTGGCTATCCTGAAACTCACCCTGTAGACCAGGCTGGCCTCAAACTCAGAGATCTGTCTGTCTATGCCTCTACTGGGATTAAAGGCGTGTACCACCATTACCACCTGGTTAATTCTTTTATCTTCTTATATGTTGAGGAGACACCTTGCTGGTTGGGTAATAAGTGATCATCCCTGAATCCCTCTGTCTTATCTGCAAGCCAGTGATGATTCTCCTACCCCACACCTGGTGCCTAGCCAAGCCTCACTGCTCTGCCTTGTTCCACTAACCCTATCTCCTCTCAGGCTCCTGAGAAGCAGCAGGACAATGGGACCTGGCTGGTGACAGAGTTCCTGCTGGTGGGATTCTCCAACCTCCCAGAACTGAGGCCCACTCTCTTCATCTTGTTCCTCCTCACCTACCTGGTCACACTCAGTGGCAATGCCACCATCATCACCATCATCCAGGTAGATCGCACTCTCCACACACCTATGTACCGCTTCCTGGCTGTGCTCTCCCTCTCTGAGACCTGCTACACACTGGTCACCATCCCTAATATGCTGGCTCATCTGCTGATGGAGAGCCAGGCCATCTCCATCGCGGGCTGTCGGGCCCAGATGTTCTTCTTCCTAGGCTTGGGTTGCAGCCATTGTTTCCTCCTTACCCTAATGGGCTATGACAGGTATGTGGCCATCTGCCATCCCCTGCGCTACTCTGTGATCATGAGACCCACTGTCTGCCTGTGTTTGGGAGCCTTGGTTTTCTGCTCTGGTTTCTCAGTGGCCTTGATTGAGACCTGTATGATCTTCTCCTCGCCCTTCTGTGGCGCAGGCCTTGTGGAGCACTTCTTCTGTGACATTGCGCCTGTGCTGAAGCTCAGCTGTGATGAGAGCTCACTCAAGGGGCTTGGCATCTTCTTCCTGAGCATCCTCGTGGTGCTGGTCTCCTTCCTCTTCATTCTCCTCTCCTACGCCTTCATTGTGGCTGCCATTGTGAGGATCCCTTCGGCCTCTGGCCGGCGCAAAGCCTTCTCTACCTGCGCAGCCCATCTCACGGTGGTCATTGTGCATTTTGGTTGCGCCTCCATCATCTACCTGAGGCCTGACTCTGGGGCTAATCCCTCCCAGGACCGCCTGGTGGCAGTGTTCTACACCGTGGTGACACCGCTGCTGAACCCTGTGGTTTACACCCTGAGGAACAAGGAGGTGAGGGTAGCGCTGAGGAAAAACCTGGCACGGGGCTGTGGAGCATTTAAGTAAAAACTTGTATGTGTCTATTTGCTTCTCTAATAATACAAGTATATTTAAAGAAACAAGACCTTCATCCCGGAACTCTAGCTCCCTACTGGGAAGAGAGGAGGCAATTCTGTGCCAGATGAAGTAACTTCTGTTATTTGCCAGTGCCTGAGAAAATGTAACCACAGTAAAGGGTGCCTTATCTTTCTCATGGGTTCTTGGACTTGATGTGGTGCAATGTGATCTGTAGTGCCTAATGTTTGCCAGTGGAGGGCGCCACTGATACAACCTATGGATGGAGAGGGGCAGAGGGCAGTTTTTTTCTTTAACATTTTTGTTATTTTTATTATCATTTTAGTTTCTTAATTTTTTTCATGTAGCATATTTTCATTATAGTCTTTCTTCTCCGAGGTCCTCCTTACCTCCCTACCCACTCAACTTCATGTTAGTGATCCTCCCAACAAAGAACAGTGTTTAAAGAAAAACTGTGGGTTTTAAAATATTATTTGAGGACTTCATATATGAGAACTACATTTACATCACTTCCGTTTTCCACCCCACTCCAGTGTCCACACAGAAGTTTTAACCAGGAAAGGGAGTGAGGACCACAGGCCAGAGTTGTAGCTCGGTGGGAATGCAAGGGTGGGTGTTTTCCCCCTCCCCCCCCCCACCCGGCTGTTCAAGGCTGCCTTTTGGTCAGAATCACACATTTAAGTGCAATTTTTTAAAAAAGTACTTTTAGTTTAGCTTTGTTTGCTTGTTTTTCAAGACAGGGTTTTTCTGTATAGCCTTGGCTGTGCTGGAACTCTCTCTGTCATCCAGGATCTTGAATTTATAAAAAAATCTGCCTGCCTCTGCCTCCTGAGTGCTGGGATTAAAGGCGTGTGCCACCTCTGCCTGGCTAAAAAAATTTTAAGTTAGCATACAAAATAATGGATTTAAAAAAAAAAACTTCTTCTCTCATATATTATACTGACTCCAGTTTCCCCTTCCTCTTCTCCTCCCAGTCCCTCCTTCCCACCTCCCCTCTCTCCCAGATCTGCCCCTCCTATAGTGGATTTCTTAGTGGCATTTCATACATATGTGTTGCTAAACTTTGTTCAATATTCATCCTCCTCCCCGACTTCCACTCCAGCCCCTTAGCCCCATCTTGCTGGTCCCTTTCTTCTCCAAAGAGTGTTCTTCTGCTTTTAAGTCAGATGTCCTCCATTCTTCTGTTTACCACACCCCAAATGTGCATTTCCTTGAATGTGCGTGCGCACGCGGACACACACACACACACACACACACACACACACACACACACAGAGCAAAGATAAGGGATCTTTTCTCCCGTCTCATGGTCCCATTTCTAGTTTCACTATAGCACAGATCCCTCTGTATGAACACATGTATCAATTTAAATCTAGGAACCACTCATGAAAAAAAATTATACTTGTATTTCTCAAAATTTTATTTAAAACTATTATTTTAAAAATGTGTATGAGTCTTATGCTTGCATAGATGTCTGTGCACCAAGTGTGTGCTTGGCACTCAACAAAGCCAGGAGAGTTGCACTGGTTCTCCTGGATCAACAGTGATAGACAGTTGTGTGCAGTCCAGTGGGTGCTGGGATCCCAGGTCCTCTGGAAAAGCAGCCAGTGCTCTCTTAACCACTGAGCCATCACTCCAGCCTCAGAGTCAGTTTCCTGAATCTGGCTTATTTCACTTAAGGCAATGATCTCTACTTCCATGCATTTTTCTGTATGTGCAATGATTTCAGTTTTCCTTATTGCTGAATAAAATTCCATTATGTACATTGCCAGTTTTATTTTTAATCCATTCATTTTTTTTTGTGGGCATTTAGTCTGGTTCCATTTCCTTGCTATTGTGAATAAAGTAGCAATAAACAAGTACCTTTGTGTTATTTTGTGTGTGTGTGTGTTAAGTCTCCCAGATATATGTCCCATGGAGGTACAGCTGTGAAACCTGTATATTGATTTCTATGGTGGCTACACCAGATTCAGTTCCCACTGCTAGTGTTGAGAATTCTTCTTTCCCTACATCCTTGCCTATATTTATGACAGTGGTTGTCTTGGAGATAATTGTTCTGACCAGGGTAAGATGGCATTTCAAAGCAGCAACCAGACCTTCCAGAGCTCCCAGGGACTAAACCACCAACGAAGAGGGACCCATGGCTCCAACTGCATATGTATCAGAGGATGGCCTTGTCTGGCATCAGTGTGAGGGGAGGCCCTTGGTCCTGTGGAGGCTCGATGCTCCAGTGTAGGGGAATGCTAGGGAAGTGAGGTGGGAGTGAGTGGGTGGGAAGGGGAAGCACCCTCATAGAAGCAGGGGGGATGGAGGATAGGATAGGGGGTTTGTAGAGAAGAAACTGGGAAGGGGAATAACTTGAAATGTAAATAAATTAAATAACCAATAAAAAAAGAAAGAAGAATGCTGAACACTTTTTCAAGTATATATTGAGTATTTTAATTTCTCTTTTTGAAACTTGTCTATTCTGTTCATTAGCCCATTTATAGGTTATATGATTTTTGGTGCTTAATTCTGCAATTTTTCAAAAAAAATTTCAATGAAAAAAATTTTTAGTGTGTATATGTGTGTATGTGTATGTGTGTGTGTATGTGTGTGTATATGTGTGTGCATGTGTATGTATATGTGTGTGTGTATGGTATGTTTGTATGTGTGTGTGTGTGTGTATATGGTGTGTGTATATGTGTTATGTGTGTATGTGTTTGTGTGTGTATGTGTGTGTGTGTATGTGTGTGTGTATATGGTATGTTTGTATGTGTGTGTGTATATGGTATGTTTGTATGTGTGTGTATGTGTGTATGGTGTGTGTGTATGTGTGTGTATATGGTATGTGTGTATGTGTGTGTATATGGTATGTGTGTATGTGTGTATGTGTGTGCATGTGCATGTGTGTGTGTGTGTGTGTGTGTGTATATGGCATGTTTGTATGTGTGTATATGGTATGTTTGTATGTGCGTATATGTGTGTGTATGATGTGTGTATGTGTGTGTGTATATGGTGTGTGTATGTGTTATATGTGTGTGTATGTGTGTGTATATGGTATGTTTGTATGTGTGTGTATGTGTGTGTATGGTGTGTGTGTATGTGTGTGTGTATATGGTATGTGTGTATGTGTGTGTGTGTATGTGTGTGTATGTGTGCGTATATGTGTGTGCATGTGTATGTATGTGTGTATGTATGTGTATGTGTGTGTATGTGTGTGTATATGTGTGTGCATGTGTATGTATGCGTGTGTGTATGTGTGTATGTGTATGTATATGTGTGTGCATGTGTATGTATGTGTGTGTATGTGTGTGTATATATGGTATGTTTGTATGTGTGTGTATGTGTGTGTGTGTATATGGCGTGTGTGTATGTGTTATGTGTGTGTATGTATGTGTGTGTGTGTATGTAAGTGTTATGTGTGTGTATGTGTGTGTGTATATGGTATATGTGTATGTGTGTGTATATGGTGTTTGTGTATGTGTATGTGTATGGTGTGTGTGTATGTGTTATGTGTGTGTATACACATGTGCCATGGTGCTTGTGGAGGCCAGAGAGCAACTTTTGATTCTATCCTTCCACCCTGTGGATTCTAGGGATCATACTTAGGCCACCCAGCTTGGAGCACATGCTTTTGTCCACGGAGTCTCCTGCCTGCCTGAACCATGCAGCTCTTTGTATATTTCAGTTATGAATCCATCAGTTGATGCAGAGTTGGTAAAATATTTTCCACTATGTAGACTGTCTCTTTGTTCTGGTGGAGGTTGTCTTTGCTGTGTAGAGGCGTTTTAATTGTATGCAACCCAGCTCTTGGAACTTTGTCTTGTGTTGTTGGCATCAGAATGCCCCTGCTTATGCTTCTATCTGAAAGTATTTCCCTAGTGGTTTTAAAGTTTCATGCGTACAGGGTCAGGTTTTACTTTGAGATCTTTGATACAGTGTTAATTGTGCAAGATAAGAAATATGGATCTAGTTCCATATTTTTGGCATAAGTATATCCATTCTTCCTGTTGCCATTTATTTTATTTTTATTTTTAATTTTTGTTTTGAGCCAGGGTTTGTAGTTTTGGCTGTCCTAGAACTTGCTATGACTCAACTTGCGGGTCTTAAGCGCACAGTGATCCTCTTGCCTCTGTTTCCTGAGTTCTGGTACTAAAGGTTTGTGCCACTATGCCCAGCCCAGCACTATTTAAGAAAGACTTTTTAAAGGGACATCTGTGCCAAACATCAGGTGTGTTTGTGTGGGTTTGTGTCTGAGCCCTCTGCTCTGTCCCATTGCTTGGCATCTTGTTTTGTGTCAGGATCATGCTGTCTTGTCACTATGGCACTATAGTATAATTTAAGATCAGATATTGTAATACCTCCAACATTGTCTTTCTGCTCAGGATATCTGTGTCTGTTTTCAGTCGTTTATTCATGCTTCCATATGAACTTTAGGATTTTCTTTTGGTCGGTAGATATATCTTTGCAATTTTGATGGGAATTGTATTGATTTTGTACATGGCATTAGTCAATACAGGTCTTTTCATGTTACTAATTCTGCTAGTCCATGAGCACGGGAGAGTTTCTAGGTTCTAGTGTTGCCATGGACCAGCCACAACCGGCCTCAGTCGGCCCCCCTCAATCTGCAGGAAAAAAATCAGGGTTCCAGTACAGGTTGGCGAAAAGGATGACAAACAGACATGGACACAAGGGAGTGTGGTATCTGAATGTAATTTGTCACAAAGCAAGCAGACTTATAAGTGACTTTTATACAAAACAGAGGAATGTATACAAAAAGCTAAAAGGAACCAATTGGGATAAAAATCAATGTTGACAACTGGGATCAAAAGCAGTCCTACCTAAGGTCAGCTTAGTAACAGGAGCCAGGTGAATGGTCTGACGCAATGCTAGTTTATTGTTAAACCCACCACCAGGGGTCCTTTAGTAAATACCTGATTATGCTATTCCTCTGGGCCTAGTGATAAACATGCACCAGGGGAGTTCTGTTCTACTCACCCTTTCATGAATAATACAATATTCCAGTTCCTCCTAAAACCACAACCCACCTTCTTCCTAGGCCATTGTAAATTCCTGTGTATGGGAGTGACTCGGCTATTGATCTAAGTATTTACTATGTAGATTTCTAGCTCAATTCAAGTAAATTGTAATGCCTGATTTCTTTCACTGTCTCCCTTACAAGACTAGAGGTAATTCTGAATGTTACTGAATAGGTAACATTCTTACTGAATTCCAAGCCCAGGGTTGGCTCAAGGACTGCCTAGGACATTAGAACACTGGTGGAGGCTAATCTAACTTAGCTATATGTCAAAATCAATCCTTAAAGGCACTCATAATGAAACAATATTGAAGGAAAGCACACAGATCCGTTTACCAACTAAAGCAAGGACATTGGAGCATTCGTTATTACAGGATGCCACGGTTCCAGGAGACTAAGTTTCCATGAACTTTTCACTTTGGGACTGCATCCAAGCTTTTGGGCCTGTCACTTAAGTGGAGTGGGTATGGCATAGTGTCATCTTTTAGTGCCATTTGATAGATGCTATCTGCATACTGGGCACTATCTGTGGGGATCTTATGGGCTCTGGCCCCACTGGAGCCATCAAAGAGTTGCAGTTCTCTCCAAGGGGGAGCCAGAGCAAGGTGGGCTGCTGGGCCTTTTCGGTGGCTGGGCTGCAGCTTCCCTGGAGTTGGTGGCAGGCAGCAGCAGGACACAGTAGCCAGTAGTGGGCAGCTAGGAGTCAAGGTGTGTGTGTGGGGGGGACACCAAGCAGGAAGTGGCTGTGGCAGAGTCCACAGCAGCTTCTGTAGCAAAGCTTTGGGAGAGATTACTCTTCCCTGGAGTGTTACAGCTCGACAAGACAGGCACGCTCAGATGATCTTTGATGGAATAACTTGTGCACTTTATTCCTTGTGGATAGGATCTTATAAACCTTTTGAGGTGGATTGGGGTCTGGCAGCAGATGCTTTCTATTGGCTTGGTCTGAGATGTTAGGGATGCCTCATCTGCATGTGGAGGGGCTGTAGGTGTTGTACCTACATGACTGACTGACACAGTTCTCTCCATGGAATGTCATGGTCATGTGTTCCAGGACAGGAACCTGCTGGGAGTAAATTTAGATGCCAACCATTCTCAATCATGAGAACTGCCTGGGCTCCTGAATCCATTTAGGGGTGAGTGTTCAAAGGTCTCTCATTCTGCATAAAGTCTGTCCTTGGGTCTCTGTATTTTTTCCTCTCTGCTTCTCTGATGATGGCTGAGCAAGTCACTGATCTGTGAGTATAGCAGAATGTTATTGGTATTTGGCTTTACCCTAAGTTCCTGAGCTATCTAGCCTCAGGTTCTTAGTCACTCAAACCATGTCAGGTTTGGGTTCCATCTTGTGCTGAAGTCAAATCGACATTGGTTAGTTACTCTTACAAGCTTTGTGCCACCATTGCATGAACATGTTAGCATACCATTGTAGATCAAAGAGTTCGTGGTTGGACTGGTATTTATGTTTCTCCTTTGGTAGCATTCAGAGTACCTTCCTGGACTAAAGAATCTAGAACACTTCGGAGAATGCTCTCTATAGGTACCAGCTTGACTCCTCCTTGTTCACGGAGTTGTCTTCAGCTATGGGGCCTTGCTGTTAGTTTATGGGGCCACTTACAGTCCCAGCAACAGCCTCGGTTGTTTGGGGATTCCCACGGACAACTTGATTAGATATAACCTAATCCCAGGACTAGAAGTTTCATTTGTGACAAGAGCTGGCCAGTTGAGAGTCTGTCTCCCCCATTATTTGATGATTCCATTTAGGCTGCCTTTATATATGTGTCTATTTTAGAAAACTTCTACTATATTAGGTTTCCATATTACCCAGTGGCTCTTAATTTTGGCTGTCTCCCTCCTTTTTTACCCTTTACCCTCCCCTTACCTGCTTTAGCTTCCCATTCCAGCTTTCCCATCCATACATACCTGTCTATTCTATTTCCCTTTGCTAATAAGATCTCTACCTATAGTCCCTTACTCTAGACCTAACCTCTGTCATTCTACATATTGTAGCTTGGTTATCATTGACTTAACAGGTGATTTCTGCATATAAATGAACACATTCTATGTTTGTCTTGCTGGGTCTGGGTTACCTCACTCAGGATGATTTTTTTTTTTCTAGTTCCACCTGAAAGAACCTAACCCACTCAATTTTAGAACAGACAGTCATGTGTAACCTTAACTTTCAATTTCCTGGGCTGGAGAGATAGCTCAGTGGTTAAGAGCACTCACTGCTCTTCCAGAGGTCCTGAGTTCAATTCCTAGCAACCACATGGTGGCTTACAACCATCTGTTATGGGATCTGATGCTCTCTTCTGCTGTGTCCTAGAAGAGCTACAGTGTACTCACATACTTTAAATAAAACAAACAAACAAACAAACAAACAAACAAACAAACTAAAACAAACCCCCAAAAATCAGTTTTCCCAAAGAAGCAGGCCAGCCTCCTCAGGAGGAGCCACAGATAATGGGTCATTAGTCAATAGTAGCCCTGACATTTGGCGGAGAGGGAGGATGAACTAGGAGTTGAGTCAGTTCCTAAGACATCTGGTCAAGAGAGATAATGAGCCCTGAATTGGGACAGTTCTTGAAATTTCTCTAATGCCTGACCAAAAATGGTAAAGCTAATATAGTAATCAATCAGAAATTGTACTAATGTAATTTCCACAACCTAACCAATCATGTTAGAGATTACCTAACACCCCAGAAAATTCCCTTAGCCCTGCATAAGAAGAGGCTGTGAGCTCCCCTCCTTTTCCTCATTTTGATGAATGGTTGATCCGGAATGCTGGTTGTTTCTGAAGAATAAAGGAATGCGATCCCATTTCGATACTTATTGCTATTCATGAATAAACAAGTGTTGTAACCTGACCTCCAAGTCTGAGGCTTCCTTCTCACATTTGTCCTCAATTCACAACAGTTTGCAACAGTTTCGAGACAAGCAGGCCCCCCCCCCCCCCCCCAGTTTGCCTTCTTGTTTAACTTCTTTGGATCTGTGGAATGTATGCTGGGTATTTTGTATTTATGGATAATATTCCCTTGTCAGTGAATAGATACCATGCATGTCCTTTTGGGTCTGGGTTACCTAAATCAGGATAGTATTTTCTGATTCTGTCCATTTGCCTGCAAAATTTATGATGTCCTTGTTTTTAATAGCTAAATAGCATTCCATTGTGTAAATGAACCATATTTTCTGTCTCCATTCATTGTCTGAGGGCCATCTGGGTTGTTTCCAGCTTCTGGCTATTACCAGTAAGGCTGCTATGAAACTAATGGAGCATGTGTCCTCATGGTATGGTGGAGCATCTTTTGGGTATTTGCCTAGGAATTATATAGATGAGTCTTCTGATAGAACTAGTTCCAGTTTTCTGGGAAACTGTCAGATTGATTTCCCGAGTGGTTGTACAAGTTTGCAATCCCACTATCAATGGAGGAGTGTTCCCCTTTCTTCATATCCTTACCAGCATGTGATGTTGCTTGAGTTTTTGATCTCAGCCATTCTGATTGTAAGGTGGAATCTCAAAGTCATTTTGATTTGCATTTCCCTGATGACTAAGGATACTGAGAATTTCTTTTAAGTGCTTCTTGGCCATTTGTGTTTCGTCTGTTAAGAATTCTCTGTTTAGCTCTGTGTGCTATTTTAATTGGGTTGTTTGGTTTCCTGGTGTCTTATGTCTTGAGTTATTTATATTGAAAGGGCAACATAAACCCCATATTCTCGATTTAAAGACCCCCATTTGTTTCCATTTAAGGACCCCATTTGTCTCCATTTAAGTACCAGGGCGCAGGAATAGACCATAAGTCCCAGAAACTAAGTCATAGGACACCAGTTCTAGGAACAGACCATAAAATCTAGAACGAGATCATAAACTCTCCTCCCAAAGAACAGCCTGGAGGTAACCACACAAATTGGGAAATGTCTCATCTCAGAATGGACCATCTGCACTGGGCAGCCCTATCTCATCCTAGAGTTAAATGTTTATGAAATGGAAATGCAGACTACAAATAACCCCATTTAAAAATGGGGTACAGAGCTAAACAAAGAATTCTCACCTGAGAAATACGGAATGCCTGAGAAGCATGAAAAAGTGTTCAACATCCTTAATCATCAGGGAAACTCAAATCAAAACAATCTTGAGATTCCACCTCACACCAGTCAGAATGGCTAAGATCAAAAATTCAGGTGACAGCAGATGCTGGCGAGGATGTGGAGAAAGAGGAACACTCCTCCATTGTTAGTGGGATTGCAAGCTTGTACAACCACTCTGGAAGTCAGTCTGGCGGTTCCTCAGAAAATTGGACATAGTACTACCAGAGATCCAGCAATACCCCTCCTGGGCATATACCCAGAAGATGTTCCAACTGGCAATAAGGACACATGCTCCACTATGTTCATAGCAGCCTTATTTATAATAGCCAGAAGCTGGAAAGAACCCAGATGTCCCTCAACAGAGGAATGGATACAGAAAATGTGGTACATTTACACAATGGAGTACTACTCAGCTATTAAAAACAATGAATTTATGAAATTCTTGGGCAAATGGATGTATCTGGAGGATATCATCCTTAGTGAGGTAATCCAACCACAAAAGAACTCACATAATATGCACTCACTGATAAGTGGATATTAGCCCAGAAACTTAGAATACCCAAGATACAATTTGAAAAACACAAGAAAATCAAGAAGAGGGAAGACCAACATGTGGATACTTCATTCCTCCTTAGAATAGGGAACAAAATACCCATGAAAGGAGTTACAGAGACAAAGTTTGGAGCTAAGACGAAAGGATGGACTATCCAGAGACTGCCCCACCCAGGGATTCATCCCATAATCAGCCACCAAACCCAGACACTATTGCATATGCCAGAAAGATTTTGCTGAAGGGACCCTGATATAACTGTCTTGTATGAGACTATGTCAGTGCCTGGCAAATACAGAAGTGGATGCTCACAGTCATCTATAGGATGGAACACAGGGCCTCCAATGAAGCTAGAGAAAACTTGCAAGGAGCTGAAGGGGTCTGCAACCCTATAGGGGAACAATAATATGAACTAACCAGTACCCCCAGAGCTCATGTCTCAAGCTGCATATGTAGCAGAAGATGGCCTAGTTGGCCATCATTGGGAAGAGAGGCCCCTTGGTATTGCAAACTTTATATGTCCCAGTACAGGGGAACGCCAGGGCCAAGAAGCAGGAGTGGGTGGGTAGGGGAGCAGGGTGGGGGGAGGATATAGGGAACTTTCAGGATAGCATTTGAAATGTAAATAAAAAAATCTAATAAAAAATCATTTGCTACAAAGTTAAAAAAAAAGGAATGCAGACTACTGACCACCTATGACACCCTAATCCTTCTAGATAGCTCTCCTGGTTCCCTATAAGAAGGCCTGCATGCCTTTATCTGGAGTTGCCATTTTAGAGAATGGTTGGCCCCCACATGCTGGTTGTTTCTGCAGAATAAATGCTCTTTGGTTTTGCATACCATGTGAGTCTGGGGTCTTCCTTCAGCAATTTTCAGACCCTTACAATATATTTTGGATATTAGCCTGCTGCTGGATGGAGGATTAGTGAAGATCCTTTCCCAATCTGTTGGCTGTTGTTTTGTCCTGTTATAGTGTCCCTTGCCTTACTGAAGCTTTTCAGTGTCATGAGGTCTCATTTATCAAGTGTTGATCTTAGAGCCTGAGCCACTGGTATTCTTTCAGGAAATTGTCTCCTATATCAATAATTTCAAGGCTATTTCCCACTTTCTCTTCTATGAGATTTAGAGCATCCAGTTTTATGTTGAGGATCTTGACCAGCTTGGACTTGAGTTTTGTGCAGAGTGATAAATATGGTTCTATTTGCATTCTACCTACAAACATCCAGTTAGACCAATACCATTTGTTGAAGATGCTTTCTTTTTTCCATTGTTTGGTTTTGGCTTCTTTGTCAAAGATCAATTGTCCATAGGTGTGAGGCTTTATTTCTGGGTCTTCAATTCTGTTCCATTGATTGACCTGTCTGCTTCAGTGCCAGTGCCTTGCAGTTTTTATTACTGTAGCTCTGTACTACAGCTTGAGGTCAGGGATGGTGATTCTTCCAGAAGTTCTTTTATTGTTCAGGATTGTTTTAGCTATCCTGGGTTTTTGTTTTTCCATATGAAGTTAAGAATTGTTCTTTCAAGGTCTATAAAAAATTGTGTTGGAATTTTGATAGGGATTGCATTTGGCAAGATAGCCATTTTAACTATGTTAATCCTACCAATCCACGAGCAAGAGAGATCTTTCTATCTTCAGATAACTTCTTCAATTTCTTTCTTCAGAGACTTGAAGTTCTTTTCATAGATCTTTCACTTGCTTGGTTAGAATTACATCAAGATATTTTATATTGTTTGTGGCTTTTGTGAAGAGTATGGCTTCCCTATTTATTTCTCTGCCTGTTTATCATTTGTATAAAGGAGGACTACTGAGTTCTTTCAGTTAATTTTATATCCAGCCACTTTGCTGAAGTTATCAGATATAGGGGTTCTCTGGTTGAATTTTGGGATCACTTATGTATATTTATCATATCATCCATGAATAATGATACCTTGATTTCTTCCTTTCCAATTTGTATCCTCTCGATCTCTTATTGCTCAAGTTAGAACTTAGAAGTATATTTAGTAGGTAGGGAGAGAGTGGGCAACATTGTCTTGTCCCTGATTTTAGTGGGATTGCTTCAAGTTTCTTTCAATTTAATTTGATGTTGGCTATTGGCTTGCTGCACATTGCTTTTATGTCTAGGTATGTGCCTTGAATCTCTGATCTCTCCAAGACTTTCAACATGAAGGGGTGTTGGATTTTGTTGAAGACATTTTTCATCATCTTATGAGATGATCATGTGACTTTTTCTTTCAGTTTGTTTATATAGCTTATATAGATTACATTGATGGATTTTCATATACTGAACCATCCCTGCATTCCTGGGATGAAGCATATTTGATCACAGTGAATGATGTTTTTAGTATATTCTTAGATTCGGTTTACAAGAAATTTTTTGAATATTTTTATGTTTTATGTTGATGTTCATAAGTGAAATTAGTCTGAAGTTCTCTTTCTTTTTTGAATCTTTGTGTGGTCAGGGTGACCATGGTTTCATAGAATGAATTAGGTAGTGTTCCTTCTGTTTCTATTTTGTGGAGCAGTTTGAGGGGTAATTGTATTAGCTCTTCTTTGAAAGTCTGGTAGAATTATGTACTAAAGCCATCTGGCGCTGGGATTTTTTTGATTGGGAGACTTTTTTTTTTTTTTTGGTTTTTTGAGACAGGGTTTCTCTGTGTAGCCTTGGCTGTCCTGGAACTCACTTTGTAGACCAGGCTGGCCTCGAACTCAGAAATCCGCCTGCCTCTGCCTCCCGAGTGCTGGGATTAAAGGCATGCGCCACCACGCCCGGCTTGATTGGGAGACTTTTAATGACTACATCCATTTTCTTAGGGAAATAGTCCCTCATGGGACAGTTTAGATAGTTTATCTGATCTTGATTTAACTTTGGTAAGTGGTATCTGTCTAGAAAAATATCCATTTTGTTTAGATCTTACAGTTTTATGAAGTACAGGCTTTGACGTATGACCTAATGATTCTTTTTTAAATTTGCCCAGTTTCTTTTGTTATGTCTCCTTTTTCATTTCTGACTTGTTGATTTGGACACTGTCTCTGTGCCTTTTATTTAGTCTGGCTAAGAGTTTTTCTATGTGTTGATTTTCTCAAAGAATCAACTCTTGGTTTTGTTGCTTCTTTGTATCATTTTCTTTGTTTCTAGTTGATTGATTTCAGTCTAGAGTTTGACTATTTTTTGCCATCTACTCCTCTTGGGTGTGTTTGCTTGGTGTGTGGGAAGTGGTGGATAGGGGTGAGGAGGTGAGGGTAGGGTGATCTAGGTCCAGCTCATGTATGCTCTTTGGTTGGTGGTTTAGTCTCTGAGAGCCCTCAAGGGTTCAGGTTAGTCGACTCTGTTGGTCTTCCTGTTGAGCTCCTATCCACTTTTGGAGTCCCCAGTCTTTCTCCCAACTCTTCCATGAGAGTTCCAAAGCCCCATCCAATGTTTGGCTGTGAGTCTCTGCATCTGAGTCAGCTACTGAGTTGAGCCTCTCAGAGGACAGTTATTCTAGACCCCTGTCTACAAGCATAACAGAGGATCATTAGTAGTGCCAAAGATTGATGCTTGCCCGTGAGATGGGTCTCTAATCAGGCTGGTTATTGCGTGGCCACTCATTCCCTCAGTCTCTACTCTATCACCCATCCATGCATTTCTTGTAGGTAGGATAAATTTGGGGTTGAAAGTTTTGTGAGTGGGTTGGTGTCCCTATCGCTTCACTGGGGTTCTTGCCTAGCTACAGGAGGTTGCCTCTTAAGATTCCATATCTCTAGTGCTGTGAGTCTCAGCTAAGGTCACCCCCACTGATTCTTGGGAGCCTTCCTTATCCCAGGTCTCTGGCAGGCCCTCAAGATGCCCCTACCCTGCCCCCCGACAGTTGCAGATTTCCATTCATTCTCATGTCCATCTGTCTATCTTCCCTGTCTCTCCCTGTTGCGGCCTGCCCGCAGTCCACAACACGAACGGTTCAACTGAGAATGGCAGTTCGAACTGAAAAGAGAGGAATCTAGACGGGGCGGAAGAAACAATGGAGCCAAGACAACAAACATTCTGATCAAGGCTCAATTTTACTATTTTCAGACACTCAGTTATAAAGGAAGGGGGAGGGAACCCAATATCCCGCCAAGTAACTCAGGGTCCAGTAGCAGGACGAACACGTGTGTGCCTCCAGGCAGCAAAGGCAGGTTCCAGCAGTAGGCGTGGCAGGACGAATGAGCAGGAAGCTCCACCCTTGAGCAAGCAAGTTCCAGGCTGGGGGAAGGGAGGCCACATCTCCTCCCATTAGTTAACAAAGCAAACAAACAAACAAACAAAAAAGGGGGTGGCCTGAGGCAGAAAAATTATCTATGTTCAATAGTTCTGCCTGAGTTCTTAGGGCTAAAGAAAAAACCTGTTTCCGTGGGATTCCCTAACTTTTCTAATGGTAAACTGTATTTGGCTAAGACTGTCTTTATTATCCTAGTAAACCACTAACAACAGAATAGGCTCTGACTTTATAATGCTAATTAGTGCTGAATAGGTAGTTACCTGTTTGCATTTTAAGTAGGGCGTTGGAACCCTGGCTGAGTTTAACTAAACAAATTTAGAATAACACTGAGCTGATAATCCTCCGCAATTTTGGGTGACAGGCAGGGGAAACAGTGAGAAGGGGTAAGACCAGCTCTTTAGTACAAGGCCAGTTGGCTTTTTTATTTGGGTGGGAGTCAGTGAAGGGCTTGCCCTTACGACAGTAAGGTCTCCAACCTCTCTCCCCCCTATTAATTAAGTTTAAATAGGCAATGCTTAACAGAGGTGATCAAATGATTTTTTTTTTTCATCCATAGATGAGTGGGCCTTTAACCTTGACTTGGGTGGACATTGACCTGATTCCTCCCGTGAGCATTATAACAACTCACATCTGTGGCTCTTGGTATCTTTTGGGGAGGGGAGGCAGAGCCTTAAGTATTTTTGGTTTTTAGCTGGAATCAGATACCAACCTCTTTCAAATCAGGTGTGTCACACAGGGAACTCAGAAACGGTCAAGCTGGACCTTCCCTCCGCAGTAATCTCCTGCGCCAAGCGGTACCCATACTGTATTCATATGATTATGAATCAGTAGCGCAGTTCTGAGTTATGCGTGGTCTCTATATGAGACTTGTCAACCTCAGATTTAGCAAGGCCTAGACAAGAATTATGTCAGTATTAACACCATTAATTTTGGTTAAAATAGGAGCTGAAAGTCTTTCCTCTTCTTCTCTGTTATTCCCAATAGCCTGCAGAACTAAGGACACCTTGCAGTAACAGCAAGGGTGAAAAGCCAGAGGCCAGCTAAGGGACTAAGCCCATCTCTATCAAAATAAGAACTAATCTCTATAAATATATGAAATTTCTACTTCCCTAGCTCTCCTGGTAAATCTAAATCTTATCTCAGGCTGAAAACCACATGCTGGGATGTCCTTGGAAGGGAGATTAGCAGTACCACCTGTTTGCTCTTAGGGGCGGAGAACCGGAGAATGTAGATTGACCTGCTTGAGAAAAGGAAGAAATCTAAACAATGAGAGAGTAGCACTGTAAATTTTCTGTTTGGAGAAGTCAAGGTACTTTATTTAGATGCAAATTGTAAAACTAAAGCTAATCTCCGGCCTCCTGTAGGGGAATTGGCTCAGAGGAAAACAGTTTTTCTGAGAGCTTCCACTCCCAGCTGAACTCTAAGCACAAGAGGAATTTTAGTCTTTAGAATGATACTTACGAGAAGAGACAGAATCTGTGTTTACCTGACGAATTAATCTCTCTGGTAGCCACCGTGCTTCATCTTCATCTCGTGAAAAAACACAAACCGAGCCTCTTCCCCAGATTAGAACTGGATCTGGACCCTTCCATTTATTAGTCAGGGCGTCCTTCCATTTTACCAATGCATAAGAATTAGAAGTAACTGGGTGCCAGTGGCGTTCCGCTGCAGACTGACCTTTAATGTCAGTTTGCAAAAAGTTTAGGACAAATAAGGTGAAGGCAAGATGAGCCTTTGGTGACCTTGGGGGATATGCTCTGAATTAACTTTGCTAGGTAATTTAGAATATAGGAATCTCTAATAATTGAACTGAATATTAGACCAGTCTAAGATTGAGTTAGAATGGCTGGTCACACTGAAGAAGAGTGAAAAATCATTATGACTCTATTAAATGACTAATTTTACTAAGTCTGAATATACAGTCTCTGATGTACTATTGCCATAAAGTTAAAAGGCTAGAAGCTAGTCTAAACTGGAAAAATGACAAGCAAGGATTTAAGGTAAACTTCCCTTGAGAAGCATTAGTTAATAAAATACTTTCCACTTAGGAAACAATATATACTGAAAGATTAAAACTTTTGGCTTCTTGTAAAGAAGCAGAAACAATAAACATTTTTCTTACATAATGTAAAGCTATATTAGCCATACGTAGAGGCAAAATTTTCTAGTGATTACCAGTTTACTAGAAGCAAAAATCTTTGAATTTAAGCATTATTTTAAACATCTGAATAGATCTGTAACACTGTTAAAAAGAAATTTTCTTGAACACAGGGAAAAACTTTTTTAGGCATTGTTTACAAAACAAAAGAAAGGGCCACAAGCCGCTCTGGGGCTGCCCAGAGCCCTGTATTGACTCAAAGGTAAAATACTTTTTAATCTGAGCATTAATCTTAAATTTGCAATCAAACTGCAAGCTGTAGTCAATGGAACAATGGCAGTTTTAACCATAATTTTTAAGTTTTTGTGCAAGGTTAGGATAATATCTACAACTTTGGGAAAGCAAAACCTATGTTTAAAACAATTTATCACTGTTAAAATCAATATTAGAAGCATTACTATCATATTACGAAGTTTGGATATCAATTAATACCTATGAATACCTATTAAAGCAAGCTTTAACGCTTTAATAAAGAGGCATTGCTTTATATCTTATCTTAAATTTTACTATTTAGGATAGGAACCACATTAATCATTATTTAAACTAGAAATATCTTAAGAGACTCAGCCTCTGAAGCTTAATCTCAAACTTTAACTCGCTTGCCGTGTGTCCCTATGAGTAGCACCTCCCGAAGTGGTGACTATAGGTGAAGCGGGAGATTCGCAAGAGGACCAATTCTCATTAAGGTAATGGGCAATTCCTCTATCTGAGTGATTTTTGTTAAAATTCAGTCCATCATCAGAGTTTCCACATTTATCAATTTTTGAGTTAAGAAGATCTTTTTCTGAGGAGGCCTTCTCTGATAGGCACTCCTCCTGAGATACCACAAGCTCCGCCTGAGGGCAATTTAGCCCTGGAAAAGTTGTATCTTTTATAGCATCATTTACAAGCACCCAGAGACCTAGGGTAAAATTATCTGTCTGAGCGATATTCAAGGCCTCACCAACTTTCTCCCAGGTTCCACAATCTATCGTTTCTTCTTCTTTGAACCATGGACAACAGCTATCTATCTTATCTAAAAAATTTCTTATTAATTGTACTTCAAGCCTTACTCCTCTGGCCTGAAGCAACTCCTGAAAACTAAAAACAACCGCCTGATCCATGACTTTAAACCCTTCCTTCTTCCACCTAAGCAGCTTTCTAAAAAGCTGCACACCGCCTGTCTCCGTATCTAGTTCCGATTAACGAACTACTGACCCCAAGCAGAAACAGTGTTGGGTCAGCACTGATTCAAACTTGATTCGTATCCTACCGCATCCTCAGCAACACTTTACAAAACTGAAATTTTAGGCTAGCGCTAGCATGTGTACCTGTCCGTTGCTCCGATGCTCCTCTGATACGAAGATCCTTTCCTTTCTTGTGGAGCTCCACACAGCAGTCGTTTCTCTTAGCATCACCTCTGCCATTCTTCAGGTCCCAGTTCTGGCGCCAACTGTTGCGGCCTGCCCGCAGTCCACAACACGAATGGTTCAACTGAGAATGGCAGTTCGAACTGAAAAGAGAGGAATCTAGACGGGGCGGAAGAAACAATGGAGCTAAGACAACAAACATTCTGATCAAGGCTCAATTTTACTATTTTCAGACACTCAGTTATAAAGGAAGGGGGAGGGAACCCAATATCCCGCCAAGTAACTCAGGGTCCAATAGCAGGACGAACACGTGTGTGCCTCCAGGCAGCAAAGGCAGGTTCCAGCAGTAGGCGTGGCAGGACGAATGAGCAGGAAGCTTCACCCTTGAGCAAGCAAGTTCCAGGCTGGGGGAAGGGAGGCCACATCTCCCTATACCGGATCCTGATCCTTCTCTTATTTCCCTCCCCATCCTTTCTCCTACCAAACTCCCTCCTCCATCTGTCTTCTGTGACTATTTTATTCCCCTCTTCTGAGTGAACCAATTCCTCATCTTATACTGATAACTTGACTTCCATTTTGCATACATGATCACATGTATGCAAAGCAAAGTATAAAGTTCTCAGATTGCATACTTTCAGATACTTCGAAGTATCCAGTTTCAGACAAGAAACAAGGAAGCAAGAAGTGAAATACCTCAGTTATATAGAAGGAATTATATAGTTTAATATGACTTGCAAAGGTGCACATTATTCTTAGATGTGTCTTATATGAGCTTAGCCATCTATAGACTGGAATTCTTGGTCTAGAATCACAGCAAAATGATCAAAAAATGAGTTTGTTAAAACAAGAGTCATAAGCCGGGCATGGTGGTGCATGCCTTTAATCCCAGCACTTGGGAGGCAGAAGCAGGCATATTTCTGAGTTTGAGGCCAGCCTGGTCTACAAAGTAAGTTCCGGGACAGCCAGGGCTACACAGAGAAACCCTGTCTAGAAAAAACAAACAAACAAACAAACAAACAAACAAACATTCAAAAACCCCCAAGAGTCATATTTTCTCATAAATCTTGACCACAGAGTTACATAAACTAAGATTCTTGATGGATTGAGACTATCTCATCTCTTGGAAGCTACTGAGACAATTTTAGAGATCATTGTATCATGGCTATAGTACTTCATTCACTGTCTCAACTATGTCATCTTATAGAGTCTTAAACACATTAGGACCTGACATAAGGATCTTATCATAATCCTGAATACATCTCCAAACAATCTATGTACAAATATGCATCAGGGCTCAGAATGTTAATAACTCTTTAGGGAGATATAACTCAAGGGATATCAATAATTGTGCTTGAGATCAAGTAGATGAGCTGAGAGATTGTAGTTAATTACTTGTTATCAAAAGGATGCTCCCTCAGTCCATCAAGGGGTGGCTTATGGACTCATCTATGACATTCTATTTGTTTAAATAACAAACAGAAACGACATTTAAGCACCATGCTATGAAAAGGTGTAAAATAACAGTGAAGAGTCATCACTTATTTGCCTGTAAAAGTCTTTAGACTGCAAATTCTTCTCTTTATATTACCTACAGTCCAGATATTCACCACCAATATATACCTAGTTGATACCTTCTTAGAACAAATGAACTTTTTTTTTTTTTTTTTAAACAAGGAAACTGCTTTGGGGTGGTATCAAGAGTACAGGAAATTTGAAGAGAAATTGCTGACTGTTATCTTGCTACCCCACATCTACACCACCTTCAATTTCCACACATTGCTTTATTTGGGTAGGAAGCAAAATTTATGAACTGATATTGAGTCATCTCTATGAAGAGAAAGCCATTATTTACAAACTGATGGACATTCTATGTGTATAATTTTCATGGTGGGCACCTTTATTCTAACATGCATCAAGGCTACAAAGCCACATACAGTAGCGTCATTGGCACATCTCCTTCCTGTGCTTTTGGAACTGCTTAGAGTTTGGGGATGGAAATTGAAAGCTGTTGTTAAGCTAGTAGTTTTCTAAAGATCATCATGCTATCAGAGAAGGTTAAGTAGTGGATGAATTCAATTATCTACATGTTGGGACGTTCCATTTCTACATGTCAGTGGTACAACTAGCCATGGATAAAACAATATTACAGAAAGTTAATGTTCAGATGCAAACAGCAGACATCATTGGTGCATTTAAATTCAGCTATTGATCTGCAATTGATGAATTCAGCAGAATCATTAATTTCTCTCTCTCTCTCTCTCTCTCTCTCTCTCTCTCTCTCTCTCTCTCTCTCTCTCTGGTTTTTCGAGACAGTGTTTTTCTGTGTAGCCCTGGCTGTCCTGGAACTCACTGTATAGACCAGGCTGGCCTCAAACTCAGAAATCTGCCTGCCTCTGCCTCCCAAGTGCTGGGATCAAAGGCGTGTGCCACCACGCCTGGCTATTAATTTCTCAAGAACTGTGGCAAACCTGTTTAGAGTCAGGCATGGGCGTGATAAGGGATACAGACATGAAAGCACAATAGAAAGCATATGGTGTGAGTTCTGCAGCTCTGGCCAAGTTAATAATAATAATAATAATAATAATAATAATAATAATAGGACTACCTTCCATTTGAGACATGAGGGTGCCACACTCTTTTATGATGGTCATGTCTGGCCTGTGCCTTACCTGTCCTTTTCCCTCTCCTCTAGCCTGGTATCTTTAGATGTGATATGTTTGCCTCACCCTAAATGGTTTTTATATGCATAGTTTGATGTTAACTTGTGTTGTAAGTCTCCTTCAGAGGAGATTATCCTCGGGTTCTGCTCAGTGTGGGCTCAGATGAAATCACAATACCTGTGGCTGAGGAAGGTCTTCAGACACATATTCATATTCAGCTTGTTTTCACCTGCATGTGGGGTCTCAGATGTAGGAGTAAGTGCTCCAGGGTTCTCCATGGGCTCGAAGAGGCCAGTCAGAAAGGAACTGAAGTGATTCAAGTGGCAATCTCTGCCATCACTATAACTGCAAACACAGCATTACACACATGAGCTGTGTGCGTTCCTGCTGCACACTGTGGGTGCACCGCCATGGGACTCACAGCCTGGCAGACACTCAGTTAATATGCTCTTCTCTTGGATTTTATCTGCTTTTATCTGGGAGTTCTTGTAGACTCCCTTTACTGTGTTTAGCTACAGAAAATTTGGATGTCTCTTCAGAATATATTCTTCACAGCTGGATGGAGATGTGGTGATTGCTGTCTGTTTTCTACTCACATGTACAATCCTCAAAACAAAGTTACTGGAGAAGGTTACAGAATATGGATTTTGTAGTGGAGTAAGTTCTTTTCCTCATTTTTTTTCTTTTTCAAATTCAGGATGTCTATGCTCCCGGGAAAGTGTAGATGCAAGCATCCCCACTCCCTATTTATCACATTATAGCACTCTCTCACTTCCATCTTCCTGGGATACTGACATTCTAGTGACTTGTTTCTTTTAAAGATGAAGAGGCAATTTGGGTTTTATTCAATTTACTTTCTATATTTGTCACTTGAAATTTCCCCATCTTACTTTGCTCTGCCTTTGGACTTTAACACTTTCATGTCATCTCTGCATGAGAAGGAAGGGTTGACAAAGTATTTTGACAAATTCTAGAAGTACAGTTGTACTTCTGTGAGAAGAGATAATGCCATTCAAGGAAGTGACCACTGTGAGAATGGAGTGACAAGAGGTGCCTGTGTTAGTTGCTATAGATTTCAGAGCAAGCACATTGGAGCCCACACCTGACACTCCTTGGAGGGTCAGGCACCAAAGGCCAGAGTCGATGCAATGATTCCTAATGATACTCTGCTATACTCATAGACTGGAGTCTAGACCAATTGCCATCAGAGGGGCTTCATCCAGCAACTGATGGAAAGAAACACAGAGACTAAACCTTAATCAGAGCTTGGGGAATGCTGTGGACGAAGGGGAGTAAGGATTGTAGGAGTCAAGGACATCACAAGAAAACCCACAGAATCAACTAACCACAGCTTATAGAGGCTCACAGAGACTGAGCTGACAAAGACCATGCATGTGTCTGACATAGGACCTCTACATATATGTTACGATGTGTTCTTGTGGGACTCTCAACAGGGGGAGAGGAGGTGGGTGGTAGGTGGGATGAGTGGTGGGTGGTGAGTACTGCTGTGTAGGAATAAACTAACCCCACACCTATTATATCAACTGGCTATGAAGGTGTGTCCCTGTATTCTCAGTTGTTAATTGCTGTGCTGACAGGATATATGGTATTGCCATTTTTATAGCTCTCAAGACCTGCCTTGTATATGTAAATGTCTCTTCCTCACCTGTCCACCGAGATGGCTCTCTGAGATTGTCACATTAAAAAGCAAGCTGCCATGGGGAAGGTCAAATGGCCCTCAGCCTGGCCAAAAGGACTACCTTAGCAGGCCTGCTGCTGGTGGGTTCAGAACGCGTAGCTGTGGAGTCTCTCCCACCATGCTAAGCAACTGTTTTTGTATGAACATTTTGTGGCTTTTGATAAATAAAGAGCTGGCAGCTGGAACTGGGGCAGAGGGACAGAAGAAGAGGAACAGGGCAGGGAAGTCAGGTGGAGTCTGGATGGGGAGCTGAGGGACTGCCCCAGCAAATAGGCTAACAGCCTATTTGGTACAGATGGTACAGATGTCTCCATGTCTTTATTATTGAACCCCATGGAACCTCTGAAAGCCCCTGCAATACTGCTGTCTCTGACTCTTTTGCCTCCTTTTGGGACACTTTCCCTCCTACTGGATTGCCTCATTCAGTCTTAATATGAGGGACGTGGTTAGTCTTAATGCAACATGATATGCCATGTTTGGTTGATATTCCTGGGGGAGTGTCTGCCCTTCTTTTTGAAGGGAAATAGAAGAGCAGAGGTGAAGAAGAGGGACTGGGAGGAGGGGAAACTGCCATCAGGATGTAATATATAAGAGAATAATAAATAAATAAATAAATAAATAAATTTTAAAAAAAAAGAAGAAAAAGTTGGGGGTCAGCAGAATCTAAGTATCAGCCTAACCTGATTGCTCACCATAGGATGTCCGGACCATGCTTCTAGGGTCAGCCCCATCAGCAGTTGACTCTTGACAGTCATCTAAAGAGGAAAATGGTCTCAGGGCCACCTGGCTCGTTTCCCAAAAGTGTCCACTCCCCCTACTGTGTAGCTGTTAACCTAAGATATTAACCAGATGCTCATTCACCTTCTGTCACCCTGCTTAACTTCTGCTTGCTTAGAAAAAACAAAAATCCACGATAATGCCTCATACAGCAGACACACACCCAGAGTTGAGACAACTGTGGCTTTTGCCTTTAAAACCCCCAGCCTCTGTCTTCCTCTTTTGCAGCAGCTCTCAGACTTGTACAGGAGGCTGTAGCTATGTTGCTGTGGGGATGAAATTATGTTTTATAATACAGTTCTTCCTTTCTCCTGTTTTTTTTTTCTTTTGCTTACTTTTGGGGTTTTGGTGCAAAGTGACCACCAGTGACCATGATCACATTCTTTCTCTGACCAGATGTCCCCCAAGGACATAGCTCTCTCTCTCTTGGCATTGCCTCTCTGATCCTTCCTTTCCACTGAACATAGGTGGGAAGGCTCATGGCCGATGACCACAAGGGTGCAGATTCTGGAAGACTTGAAAAGAGAGGTGTACAGGAACAGAACCCACATAACACTTATCACAAGGATCCCAGGAAGTGGGGGCTCATTTTTCACAGAATCCTGGAAAAATCCAGGGCAGATGTTGGAATCCTCAGCCAGTGGTGGCTATCTTGAGGACACTGATTTTTTTTTTTTTTCCGAGACAGGGTTTCTCTGTGTAGCCCTGGTTGTCCTGGAACTCACTTTGTAGACCAGGCTGGCCTTGAACTCAGAAATCCACCTGCCTCTGCCTCCCAAGTGCTGGGATTAAAGGCATGCGCCACCACACCCGGCTGATCACTACTATTTAGAGGATACCACTATTGACCCAACATTCAGAACGAACTAAAATTGCAAAACATGACATATAAGCTGCTGTTCATTACGTAAGCGGGGTGAATGAACCAGGAAGAGTTTAACACACTGATGTTCCCGACAAGTCAGGTGCATCAGGTCATTGCCAGTAGGGGAGGAGTAGAGAAACACTGTATCAACATTAATTCAGGGAGCTTGTACAAGGCAAGTGTAGCTGAAATTAGGCCCGTGAAAAGGAGCATCTAGACATTATGTTGCTTAGGAAGAGAAAGCAAAGAAGAGTCACCATCAGGAACATTTATAGGACTAGTGATCTTGTTAACTTAGTCCTGTAATATTTTGCATAATTCAATTATTACCTTTAAACCCTCATATGTTTATAAAATTCACCTTTATACTAGCATTTTCTAAGTATTTTATTATTTGAAATACATTGAGGCTGATAACATACAGCACCATCTAGTTAACTTGGACAGATGTTATTTCTGTATGTTGGGTGTGTACAAGTTCCTGTACAGATTCATTTGCACAAAGCATGAACAAACTAAATCCTAAATAGCTACAGGTTGAGAATCCACAGACCCAGAGGGACTAAGTCAAGGAGGGTGCTAGGGGAGGGTTGGTGGAACTTCCTGGGAAGGGTAAACAGAACATTTTGTAGGTGAGGAAAGAGGGGTGGAGGGAGAGACTATGGGGAGAGACAGAACTGGGGGACATAGGGGAGTGATGTGCTAACCTAGTGCAGCAGAAACACCCTGGACTCTAGGAGGATGACCTAGCAATGGAGAATAGCCTGAACCAGCCAGCATCTGTAACCAGGCAAGGCTTCCAGTGGTGGGGCTGGGACAGCAACCCAGCAACAAAGCCTGTGACCCACAAATTGCCTGTCCTGCCTACAAGATTTGCTGTGGCAATGATAGCTCAGAACTTGAGTGGACAACCAATGACTTGTTTAACTTGAGACCCAGGCCACAAGAGGGAGCTCATGTCAGATACTGTCTGAGTGGCCAGGAACAAGAGGAGGCTGAACAACCCAGACACCTAGGATAGAACCAAAGATTACTACACACACACACACACACACACACACACACACACACACCACACCAATGAAATGATTTCTAATGACATTCTGCTATACTCATAGATTGGTGCCTAGTCATCAGAAAGACTTTCTTCAGCAGCTGATGGAAGCAGATGCAGGGACCCACAGCCAAACATTAGGTGGAGCTTGAGGAAGCCTGAGAATGAATGGGGAGGAAGGATTGCAGGAGGAGAGGGGTCGATGACACTATGAGAACACAGCCTATATAATGAACTAAGCAGGGCTCACAGGGACTGGAACACAATCACAGAGTGTGCAGGAGCCTTCTCTAGGTCCTCTGCACGCATATATCTATTGGTTGTGTAGCTTGGTGTTTTTGCAGGCCTAACAGCGGGAGTGGGGGGGATCTCTGACCATTTTGCCTGCTCTTGGGATCCTTTTCCTCCTACTGGGTTGCCTTGTCCAGCCTTGATGTGAGGGTTTGTGCCTGGTCTTACTACATCTTGTTACGCCACGTTTGGTTGATATCCCTGGGAGGCCTGCTATTTTCTGAAGGAAAAAGGAGATGCAGTGGATATGGGGTAGAAGGGAGATTGGGTGGGGGGCAACTGGGAGGAGTTGGAGAGAGGGGAAACTGCAGTTGGGATGTACTGTATATGAGGAGAATAAAAAAGCTTTTACAACAATATGTAAGCAAAAACAAAACAAACAAAAACATGACACATAAATGTTGGGTACTTTAAAATAGAACGTATTCCTTGTCAAACCTTGTAGAGTAAAACAAACTTATCATCAGATGGGAATGTCTCATCTTCTGGAAAGTGATTTATTTGTTTATTTATTTTTCTAACAAGCTCCAACAATTTTATTTCTTCTTCCACAACATGCTTCCAATACCATTACATGATTAAATGTTTTACATATTAAAGCAAAAAAAAATTATTCCCAAGAACCCACGTACATTCTGTTTAAGTGACTTGTTATAGATGAACAAAGTGTAAGCAAGCAAGGTATTTTTTCTTAGCCGGTAAATCACAATTTGTGAGTACAAAGAAAGGATCAATTATTCTCTTGTTTATCTTAAAAAGTTATTTTACGAAGAAAATCTTAAAAGAATCACAAACCTACACCTTTATATTAAAAAAATAGTCATTTCTACCTTAAATCTTCAGGGTGCACATCTACTCACCGATTTTTTTATTAAATCATCTCAGGAAGCCAAGGCAAAAATGAGTGCAAGAAATTATTCATCACCTTGGTCACCAGAAAGGCACACACATCAGCTAGTCCTAGTTAGGGAGCCACTGTTCTTGTTCTCTGACCTCAAAACATCCCTAGCTCAATTATCAGAAGTGCGACTTTCTGAACTTTAAATTGTTCTCCCAAATTTTCTATGTCAAAGCCACTATCAAAAAGCATCTTGGCCTGGGTGGTGACACTCCTCGGGCAGCTCACTGCATTGTCGTCTGGTGCCCGCCCCACTGCCTGCATCACCGCCACAGTCTTTAATGAGTAGACATATTCCTCAGTTCTGTGGTGTTCTCGGTCACACATTTATGGAGTTTCTGAAGGGCAGTGGAGATTACTGCCAGGCACAGCACGACCTCTATGCAGACAAGTGAACTGTAGAAATTCATGACTACTCCACCAAGAAGCCCCCATAAGAGTGGATAACCTGGACACAGGCATGTTGAATTGAAATCTGCAGAGCATTTGACAGAAGCTCAGACCTGGATGGGGTAAGCCTCAGTGCACTTCCTTTGTATTGCCTCAGTATTACTGGATTGAAGAATCACTGCTTCTTGTTTGGAGGTTCATTTCATTGCCCGTTTCTCCCAATTCATACTCAAAACACTGAGAATTTCAAGTGGAGTATATTGTATATTGAAGTAGACTTCAGATTGTTTTTTTGTTTTAAATCCTTTCTGTATTCAATTTTTTAAATTCTTTCATAACCCTACTGGTTGTTGTTGTTTTTTTTTTTAACTAAATTAACATGGCTCGAATGAACCGCCCCGCTCCTGTGGAAGTCACATACAAGATCATGCGATTTCTTATTACACACAATCCAACCAATGCAACCTTATAGAGGAACTTAAGAAGTATGGAGTTACCACAATGGTAAGAGTATGTGAATCAACTTACGACACTACTCTTGTGGAGAAAGAAGGCATTCATGTTCTTGACTGGCCTTTTGATGCTGGTACACCACCATCCAACCAGATTGTCGAGGACTGGTTAAGTCTTGTGAAGATTAAGTTTTGTGAAGAACCTGGTTGCTGTATTGCTCTCCATCGTGTCGCAGGCCTTGGCAGAGCTCTGGTGCTTGTTGCCCTAGCATTAATTGAAGGTGGAATGAAATATGAAGATGCAGTACAACTCATAAGACAGAAGCGGCGCGGAGCTTTTAACAGCAAGCAACTTTTGTATCTGGAGAAGTACCCGGAAATGCGGCTCCGCTTCAAGGATTCCAATGGTCATAGAAACAACTGTTGTGTTCAATAAAACTGGGGTGCCTGATGCCATTGCCTTAGAAGTGGAACTCCAGATGGGACCTGATTTGTCGTACGTAATTGCCCAATGTGTCGGCTTACCGAATAAGTCTACTGAAGCTCCACAGGAATATTGAAAAACCAGTCTTACCAGGCCACAAGTTTGACAGAATTGCAACCTCTATATTTGAACTATGATCAACATGTTTGGACACTTAGCAAAAGATTTTTGCTGGTTAGCATTTAAAATGTGCTTATTATTTCTACCAATTGACCTTTCCTAAAATAAGGTATTGAGTTATGTCATTAAATGTACTCCTGTGCCAGAATATTACTAGTCTATAAGGAATTTAGAAGGATTCGGTGCCAAAATACCCGGCACAATACTTGTATATTTTTAGCATCATACAGAACCAAAATTGCAGGAACTAAGAACTCTAGAGCATCCATGGTGTATTCCTTCAGTCATTTCAAACACTGCAGGGCTTCTCTCGCTATCTGCCTGCCCACTCTGTTTACATCTCCCACACTTACGCCAGAATACATCAGGTTTGCTTAGCCATCCTTTATTTTTTCTCTAAGTCTTGCGCTGATTATTTAATATCTCTGTCTCGTTTTGTTCTGTTTTGGGAAACCTCTGTTTGAAAATCAACTTTGTTACAGAAGCACATACCTTCAGTAATGTCTCCAGACAAAAAGCCTTACAGTTAACTTAATGTTTGCACTCAGAAGTGCAACCTAACAGGGAGGGCCTAAAAAAGAAAGGAGAGGAGGCTATGAAATATTTTTAGTAATATGTTGCCTTTGTCTTGTGCAGAACATGTAGAGTATGCTCTTTAATTTAGTAAATATTTTTAAGATGTAGAGAGAGAAACATTGTTGTAGCTAACCAATTCTTAATCAAAATTTCTGAAACTTTTGTGTTTTCCATACCTATCAGAAGTTTTCCAGCCTGTTTGAATGATGGCTTTCCTCTTCTCTTCCCAATCTCTTGCAAAAAAGACAAAGTGGGATCTGCTAGTGAACTGAGGAGAAATGTTTTATATGCCTTTTGAGCTATGTAACTTAATAATTGGATACTTGATCATTTGCTTTATTATGTAATCGATAAAATGGTGATGTGTATTAAAGTTAGTTCAACCATATATTTATACTGTCTGGGAATGTGTGGTTGTAGTTCTGTCTGGGAATGTGTGGTTGTAGTTCTGTCTGGGAATGTGTGGTTGTAGTTCTGTCTGGGAATGTGTGGTTGTAGTTCTGTCTGGGAATGTGTGGTTGTAGTTCTGTCTGGGAATGTGTGGTTATAGTTCTGTGGGAGAAATAGTTTGCCAGTGTTCACCAGCTTGTAAAAACTTAGTACGAGAGCTTCAACATCTAAATAAATGATGAAACGCATTCGTCACTGAGGTCACTTTGCCTAAAATTAACTTAATTTGTAGAAAACGATGGATTCAGTTACTATCATTTCAATTTATGGAAACATTTTTAGGGTTGCCAAGTGCTTTTTATTAAAAATTGCTCTTTAAAGGTCTAGATAGTTGTGAATCAGTTGAATGTTGGGCACCGAGGGGAAACAGTTTGTAATAGGTGATGACCTTGATTTTAGTTCAGTTCCATCAGTCTCATGTAGCTCTGTGCAATTTCCAGTCCAGTTTTCTCATTTTTAAGTTCATTACATGCCTGTATATATTTTGAAATTAATTTGAACCTGAGTATTTGGCACATGATGGCTTAATAAATTTTAACTTTGAATAATAAATAAAAACCCCAAACCATCTTAACCTAACTTTACTAACTACATCTATAAATTCTTTCTAAGGGTGGCGGTTGAATCATCAGTCTATTCCAGCAACACTGTTTGGAAAAGATCAATCACTAATATTCTTTTTTTTAATATTTTTTATTAGGTATTTTCCTCATTTACATTTCCAATGCTATCCCAAAAGTCCCCCATACCCTCCCCCCCCCCACTCCCCTACCCACCCACTCCCCCTTTTTGGCCCTGGCGTTCCCCTGTACTGGGACATATAAAATTTGCAAGTCCAATGGGCCTCTCTTTCCAGTGATGGCCCACTAGGCCATCTTTTGATACATATGCAGCTAGAGTCAAGAGCTCCGGGGTACTGGTTAGTTCATAATGTTGTTCCACCTATAGGGTTGCAGATCCCTTTAGCTCCTTGGGTACTTTCTCTAGCTCCTCCATTGGGGGCCCTGTGATCCATCCAATAGCTGACTGTGAGCATCCACTTCTGTGTTTGTTAGGCCCGGGCATAGTCTCACAAGAGATAGCTTATCTGGGTCCTTTCAGCAAAATCTTGCTAGTGTATGCAATGGTGTCAGCGTTTGGAAGCTGATTATGGGATGGATTCCCGGATATGGTCCATCCTTTTGTCACAGCTCCAAACTTTGTCTCTGTAACTCCCTCCATGGGTGTTTTGTTCCCAATTCTAAGAAGGGGCACAGTGTCCACACTTTGGTCTTTGTTCTTCTTGAGTTTCATGCGTTTAGCATATTGAATCTTATATCTTGCGTATCCTAAGTTTCTGGGCTAATATCCACTTATCAGTGAGTACATATTGTGTGAGTTCCTTTGAATCACCAATATTCTAAGTGCCAATGATACTGCCCAGTGAGGGGCTGGAAACCCACTTAGAGTTTTCATGCCACGAATAGATTATGAGGTGTGTGGTAGCTGTGAGTGCAGGAAGTAGGTGGATACTCACCCGCATTAGGTCTTTAGGACACATAGTCCTTGGGACTCTACCTCTCTGATTCACTCCTATCATGGTTGTTGCTAGCCAGTGGACTGCATTTCATGAGTTCTAAAGCTGTTTTGCTGTTCTTCTTGCATGGCCTCCCAACATAAGATGAAATAAGCCCTTTTCTTCCCTAAGTTGCTTTTGGTCATAGTATTTATCGCAGTAATAGAAAATCAAACTAGAATAAGAGCAATTGTAAGTTAACAGCAAAATTGAGTATAATGTGTGGGATTTGCCATGTATAGGTTGCCCTTTACACACATCCCCATGTGTTTTTCTGCCAAATATGTGCCATGTAATTTCTACTGCAATTAAGATACAAATAGGAATCTAATGAAGTAAATTTCATGAGTGTTACCCATGTGGTGGTGGGACTTTTTCATAATGCAGCTGCCTGAGGGTCAGCCATGCTCCTGTAGTATACACAATAAACCCATTGGAGCTTAAAAAAAAAAACTGGTAGGAAGAGTACAGAAAGATATCAGGTAGGCACTGAGAGGCTCAGTGATAGAACACTATGGGCTCAGTCCCTAGCACTTGAACATGCTTAATATAATTTTCTAGGTCCTTTTTACCCCAAACAAGTTGAGAATCAATTTTAACCACCATAGTTCAGTATGGTGACTCAAATCTATAGCACCCAGAAGGCTGAGGCAGGAGGATCACTGTGAATTCAGGCCAACCTGGGTGTGCTGGATAGTTTTATGTCAATTTGGCAGAAGTTAAAGTCATTTGTGAGGAGAGAACGGTACAGCGGAATGCCAGGGGCAAGAAGTGGGAGAGGGTGGGTAGGGAAGCAGGGCGGGGGGAGAGTATAGAGAACTTTCAGGATAGCACTTGAAATGTATATAAAGAAAATATCTAATAAAAGAAAGAAAGAAAGAAAGAAAGAAAGAAAGGAAGAAAGAAAGAAAGGAAGGAAGGAAGGAAGGAAGGAAGGAAGGAAGGAAGAAAGAAAGAAAGAAAGAAAGAAAGAAAGAAAGAAAGAAAGAAAGAAAGAAAGAAGGGCCACAGGCCTCATCCGGCCAGATCAGCGCCGGGGTAGCGGGAGCGCAGGGTTGCCTGACACCCGCCAGCTACCCACGACCCCCGCCGCAGGATTTTGGGACTGCTGGTGTTTGGAACACAGCTTCTGCTCCAATCCAATCACGCGGGACCTGAGACTGCTCTGGTTGGGGAGAGAGAAATCCGGCCTACATAGGGCCACAACCCTCTTCCGGTCAGAACAGCACCGGGGCAGCTGGGGCGCAGGGTCGGCTGACACTCACCAGCTACCCACAACACCCACCACAGGATCTTAAGACTTCTGGAGAGTGGAACACAGCCTCTGCTCCAATCCAATTTCACGCGGGACCAGAGACTGCATTAGTTAGGGAAGCAGAAAAATGGCCTGAGTAGGACCACAGGCCTCTTCCGGCTGGACCAGCACCGGGGTACCGTCAGCTACCCACGACCCCCGCCGCAGGATTTAGAGACTGCTGGTGAGTGGAACACAGCTTCTGCTCCAATCTTTAAACAGTGACAACGATAACAACTAACCCCAGAGATTACCAGATGGCGAAAGGTAAACGTAATAATCTTACTAACAGAAACCAAGACCACTCACCATCATCAGAACCCAGCACCCCCACTTCGCCCAGTCCAGGGCACCCCAACACACCGGAAAAGCTAGACACGGATTTAAAAGCATATCTCCTGATGATGATAGAGGACTTCAAGAAGGACTTTAATAACACACTTAAAGAAATGCAGGAGAACACTGCTAAACAGGCAGAAGACAATAAAGAGGAAGCACAAAAATCCCTTAAAGAATTGCAGGAGAACACTGCTAAAGAGTTACAAATCCTTAAAGAAAAACACGATAACATAATCAAACAGGTAGAAGTCCTTAATGAAAAACAGGAAAACACATCCAAACAGATGATGGAAATGAACAAAACCATACTAGACCTAAAAAGGGAAGTAGACACAATAAAGAAAACCCAAAATGAGGCAACACTGGAGATAGAAACCCTAGGAAAGAAATCTGGAACCATAGATACGAGCATCAGCAACAGAATACAAGAGATGGAAGAGAGAATCTCAGGTGCAGAAGATTCCATAGAGAACATCGGCACAACAATCAAGGAAAATGTAAAATGCAAAAAGATCCTAACTCAAAACATCCAAGAAATACAGGACACAATGAGAAGACCAAACCTACGGATAATAGGAGTGGATGAGAATGAAGATTTTCAACTCAAAGGACCAGCAAACATCTTCAACAAAATTATAGAAGAAAACTTCCCAAATCTAAAGAAAGAGATGCCCATGAACATACAAGAAGCCTACAGAACTCCAAATAGACTGGACCAGAAAAGAAATACCTCCCGACACATAATAATCAGAGCAACAAATGCTCTAAATAAAGATAGAATACTAAAAGCAGTAAGAGAAAAAGGCCAAGTAACATATAAAGGCAAGCCTATCAGAATTACACCAGATTTTTCACCAGAGACTATGAAAGCCAGAAGATCCTGGACGGATGTTATACAGACACTAAAAGAACACAAATTCCAGCCCAGGCTACTATACCCAGCCAAACTCTCAATTAACATAGATGGAGAAACCAAAGTATTCCACGACAAAACCAAATTCACACATTATCTCTCCACGAATCCAGCCCTTCAAAGGATAATAACAGAAAAAAACCAATACAAGGACAGGAACCACGCCCTAGAAACAACAAGAAGGTAATCCCTCAACAAACCTAAAAGAAGACAGCCACAGGAACAAAATGCCAACTTTAACAACAAAAATAACAGGAAACAACAATTACTTTTCCTTAATATCTCTTAATATCAATGGACTCAACTCCCCGATAAAAAGACATAGACTAACAAACTGGCTACACAAACAAGACCCAACATTTTGCTGCTTACAGGAAACTCATCTCAGAGAAAAGGATAGACACTACCTCAGAATGAAAGGCTGGAAAACAATTTTCCAAGCAAATGGCATGAAGAAACAAGCTGGAGTAGCCATTCTAATATCTGATAAGATTGACTTCCAACCCAAAGTCATTAAAAAAGACAGGGAGGGACACTTCATACTCATCAAAGGTAAAATCCTCCAAGAGGAACTATCAATCCTGAATATCTATGCTCCAAATACAAAGGCAGCCACATTCATTAAAGAAACTTTAGTAAATCTCAAAGCACACATTGCACCCCATACAATAATAGTGGGAGACTTCAACACACCACTTTCACCAATGGACAGATCATGGAAACAGAAACTAAACAGGGACACAGTGAAACTAAGAGAAATTATGAATCAAATGGATCTGGCAGATATCTACAGAACATTCTATCCTAAAACAAAAGGATATACCTTCTTCTCAGCACCTCATGGTACCTTCTCCAAAATTGACCACATAATTGGTCACAAAGCAGGCCTCAACAGATATAAAAATATTGAAATTGTCCCATGCATCCTATCAGATCACCATGGACTAAGGCTGATCTTCAATAACAAAATAAATAATAGAAAGCCAACCTTCACGTGGAAACTGAACAACACTCTTCTCAATGATACCTTGGTCAAGGAAGGAATAAAGAAAGAAATTAAGGACTTTTTAGAGTTCAATGAAAATGAAGCCACAACATACCCAAACTTATGGGACGCAATGAAAGCATTTCTAAGAGGAAAACTCATAGCTCTGAGTGCCTCCAAAAGGAAACTAGAGAGAGCACACATTAGCAGCTTGACAACACACCTAAAAGCACTAGAACAAAAGGAAGCAAATTCACCCAAGAGGAGTAGATGGCAGGAAATAATCAAACTCAGGGGTGAAATCAACCAAGTGGAAACAAGAAAAACTATTCAAAGAATCAACCAATCAAGGAGCTGGTTCTTTGAGAAAATCAACAAGATAGATAAACCCTTAGCCAGACTCACTAGAGGGCACAGGGAAAGCATCCTAATTAACAAAATCAGAAATGAAAAAGGAGACATAACAACAGATCCTGAAGACATCCAAAACACCATCAGATCCTTCTACCAAAGGCTATACTCAACAAAACTGGAGAACCTGGATGAAATGGAGAAGTTCCTAGACAGATACCAGGTACCAAAGTTGAATCAAGATCAGGTTAATGATCTAAACAGCCCTATATCCCCCAAAGAAATAGAAGCAGTCATTAAAGGTCTCCCAACTAAAAAAAGCCCAGGACCAGATGGGTTTAGTGCAGAGTTCTATCAGACCTTCAAAGAAGATCTAATCCCAGTTCTTCACAAACTATTCCACAAAATAGAAACAGAAGGTACTCTACCCAACTCATTCTATGAAGCCACAATTACTCTGATACCTAAACCACAAAAAGACCCAACAAAGATAGAAAACTTCAGACCAATATCCCTTATGAATATTGATGCAAAAATCCTCAATAAAGTTCTTGCTAACCGAATCCAAGAACACATCAAAACAATCATCCATCCTGACCAAGTAGGTTTCATCCCAGGGATGCAGGGATGGTTCAATATACGGAAATCCATCAACGTAATCCAGTATATAAACAAACTCAAAGACAAAAACCACATGGTCATCTCCTTAGATGCAGAAAAAGCATTTGACAAGATCCAACACCCATTCATGATAAAAGTCTTGGAAAGATCAGGAATTCAAGGCCCATACCTAAACATGATAAAAGCAATCTACAGCAAACCAGTAGCCAACATCAAGGTAAATGGTGAGAAGCTTGAAGCAATACCTCTAAAATCAGGGACTAGACAAGGCTGTCCACTTTCTCCATACCTATTCAACATTGTACTTGAAGTCCTAGCCAGAGCAATTAGACAACAAAAGGAGATCAAAGGGATACAAATTGGAAAAGATGAAGTCAAAATATCACTTTTTGCAGATGATATGATAGTATATATAAGTGACCCTAAAAATTCCACCAGAGAACTCCTAAGCCTGATAAACAGCTTCGGTGAAGTAGCTGGATATAAAATTAACTCAAACAAATCAATGGCCTTTCTCTACACAAAGAATAAACAGGCTGAGAAAGAAATTAGGGAAACAACACCCTTCTCAATAGTCACAAATAACATAAAATATCTTGGCGTGACTCTAACTAAGGAAGTGAAAGATCTGTATAATAAAAACTTCAAGTCTCTGAAGAAAGAAATTATAGAAGATCTCAGAAGATGGAAAGATCTTCCATGCTCATGGATTGGCAGGATCAACATTGTAAAAATGGCTATCTTGCCAAAAGCAATCTACAGATTCAATGCAATCCCCATCAAAATTCCAAATCAATTCTTCAACGAATTAGAAAGTGCAATCTGCAAATTCATCTGGAATAACAAAAAACCTAGGATAGCAAAAACTCTTCTCAAGGATAAAAGAACCTCTGGTGGAATCACCATGCCGGACCTAAAGCTCTACTACAGAGCAATTGTGATAAAAACTGCATGGTACTGGTATAGTGACAGACAAATAGACCAATGGAATAGAATTGAAGACCCAGAAATGAACCCACACACCTATGGTCACTTGATCTTCGACAAGGGAGCTAAAAACATCCAGTGGAAGAAAGACAGCATTTTCAACAAATGGTGCTGGCACAACTGGTTGTTAACATGTAGAAGAATGCGAATCGATCCATTCCTATCTCCTTGTACTAAGGTCAAGTCCTGTGGCGGGGGTCGTGGGTAGCTGGCGGGTGTCAGGGGACCCTGTGCTCTAGCTACCCCGGTGCTGTTCAGGCCGGAAGAGGCCTGTGGCCCTACTCAGGCCAGTTTTCTGTTTCCCTAATTAATGCAGTCTCAGGTCCCGCGCGCAATTGGATTAGAGCAGAAGCTGTGTTCCACTCACCAGAAGTCTTAAGATCCTGTGGCGGGTGTTGTGGGTAGCTGGCGAGTGTCAGCCGACCCTGCACCCTAGCTACTCCGGTGCTGTTCTGACCGGAAGAGGCTTGTGGCCCTACTCAGGCCGGATTTCTGCCTCCCCAACCAAAGCAGTCTCAGGTCCCGCGTGATTGGACTGGAGCAGAAGCTGTGTTCCACTCACCAGCAGTCTCAAAATCCTGTGGCGGGGGTCGTGGGTAGCTGGCGGGTGTCAGCCGACCCTGTGCTCTAGCTACCCCGGTGCTGCTCCGGCCGGAAGAGTTCTCTTTCTTTCTTTCTTTCTTTCTTTCTTTCTTTCTTTCTTTCTTTCTTTCTTTCTTTCTTTCTTTCTTTCTTTCTTTCATTTATTTGTTAATTTTTTCTGACCATAGTTTTCCCTCTACTCTCCTCCAGTATCTCCCCAACTCCCTTCTTCCCCAGATCTACCCCCTCACCTCCCAGGGACTTCAACTGAACAAGGCATAACAAGCTACAATGGGACCAGGCACATGCCATCAAACTAAGGCTGAATGAGGCAATCTAGTAGGAGGAAAAGGGTCCCACAACTAGGCAAAAGACTCAGGGACAGTCCTCACTCCCACTGTTCGGATTCCCATAAGAACACTGAGTTAAGTTTTTAAAATGTTTTAGAAAGATAAAAATAGAAATAAACTTTCTGTTACAGAAAAAAAAAAAGAGCGCTGAGTTGCATAACCACGTGTATCTGCAGAGGACCTAGGTCAGAGCCCTACAGGCTCCCTGATCTCGGTGAACCCCTAGGAGTTTCTGTCAGCTGATTTTGCGTTCTCATGGTGTCCCTGACACCTCCAGTTCCTCACATCCTTTCTCCCTCCATCTGAAGGACTGCCCCATTTTCATTTTTGAACTTCACATGTATAAAAACATTAAAGATTGTCATGAGTATATATGTGTTTTGTCATGGTACTTTATTGTTCTTTTTTTTTTACTTTATTATTTAATGTTTTTAAAATTTTTGTATTTGAAAATCCTTCATATAAATATTTTGATCATTTTTTACCACCACAACTCTTCCCAGACCCTCCCCACTTTTCTCTCCTCCCATATGCATGTGCTCTCTCTCTCTCTTAAAATGGTGACCTTTGTCCAAATGTCAATGTGCTTTGCCATGCATTTATTTATTAGTTGTTGATCTTAGCGCCTATGCTAATGGTATTCTGTTTAGAAAGTCTTTTACTGTATCAAAGAGTTCAAGGCTATTTTCCCCACTTTCAGGTTCAGTGTATCTGATTTTATGCTGGGTTTTTCGATCTATTTGGAGTTGGGTTCTATGTGGGATTGTAAGTGTAGATCTATTTCAATTCTTCTACATGCAGACATCCAATTTGACCAGCGTCATTTGTTGAACATGTGTTCTTTTCCCAGTATGTATTTCTGCCTTTTTTTAAAATAAAAAATTAGCTGGAGAGATGGTGCAGAGGTTAAGAACACCGACTACTCTTCCTGAGGTCTTGAGTTCAATTCCCAGCAATCACATGGTGGCTCACAGTCATCTGTAATGGAATCTGATGCCCTCTTCGGATGTGTCTGAAGAGTGCACTCACATACACTAAATAAATAAATAAATTTAAAAGAAAAACACCCTTGTTAATTGCACTCCCTGGATCAAGGCCTTCCCAAGCTTTTAAACTGTATAAAGATTAGGTGTCCATAGGTATATGGGTTTATGTCTGGGTCTTCAATTCAATTCCACTGATAAATATGTATTTTCTTGTGCCCAAACGACATTTTTTATTACTATAGCTTTATAGTACATCTTTAAATTATTGATAGTAATGTCTCCCCCAGTTCCTTCATTATTCTGGGTTGTTTTAGCTATCCTATGTTTTGTGAGGTTGATAATTGTCATTTCCAGATCTCTGAAGAAATGTGTCAGAATTTGGGGGGAATGCATTGAATCTATATATTGCTTTTGGTATGAAGGCCATTTTTACTATATTAATCTTACCGATCTGCTGGAGACAGCATACAATGACAGGGACTGCCTGCAGTAGGCCGGGATGGAGACATCTCAGAAGCCCACAGCAGCTTCTTGTAGAAAAGGATGGCGTCTGGGACCCTGAGAAGCAGGAGACACACCCCTCCAGGGGACCTGCCATCTGAAATAAGGGACTGCCTGCAGTAGGTCAGGATGGAAACAACTCAGTAGCCCATGGCAGCTCTTTGTAAAAAACAGTTGTTCCCATTTCTCCTAACCTTAGCCCTAGACAACGGCTGTATAGATTTCATTTGCGTGTGACTGCTTTTCAGTTGACCTTGGTGTGCATAATTATTCTATTATATCTGTCTTTCCTACTTCTTTCTCCTTCTGCTCTGGTGAATTCTGTGAAACTAGATGTTCCTTGATGTAATAATTCTTAAACAATTAAAAATTAAGGCATGGGCCACAGCACAGCACAGTCCTAATGGCCCAGGTGCATGCTGTGAGCTCTCATCTTGGAAACAATGTAATAACTGCACAATGGTAGTTCCAGATTAATGCTTGACTTGCAAAGAAAGTTTGAAGAAATTATTAGAAAATGAAATAGAGCCAACACTGGGACCCCCAAAAAGGAAAAAAATTATTAAAGTTATGAAATAAGTTTTGCATAACATTTGAGAGTGGTTTTTGGATAAGCAAGTCAGTATTAATATGTAAAATCTTATATTAGTAAAAATAAGTCAAAACACTAAGACTCTTGGGAGAGTCATTGTGTGCAATGTGCAGAAGCAGAAAGCTAGTGGAACTACTGAGTTAAGGGTTAACTTGATTCTTTCTGGCCACTGCCTGGCAGCTTTGCCCATGTCATCCATCATTAGAGCTTTACAAGAAAATGCAAGTAGCTGGCCTTGGAGCTCTGAGCTCTGAAGTATAATCAGTTAAAGTTTAAGTAATGATAAGTTTGCAATTATTATTATTTTAGCTATAGGCCTGGGAGTAGGGAAGCTTGAAACGTTGGGGAACAATTGTAATTCTTGATTCTGTGTGAGACATGGCTATTCTTTTGAATTTGTTTTGGCAATGGTTATACAATGTTTTTTCCTTTGCTTTTCAAGTATCAATAAAAGACTGGGGTAAGAAAAAGGTGAGAAAGCATGAGAAGGGCATGTGAAGAGTGAGTGAAGAGAGAATGTGAAGAGTGAGTGAAGAGAGAATGTGAGGTGTGTATGGAGTGTGTGTGTGTGTGAAAGAAGAGTGCATGTGGTGTGTGTGTGAAGTTTGTATGTGAGAGTGAAAGGGGAATGCACAGAGGTGTGTGTGAGTGTGAGAGTTCAAGAAAAGCAAAGCACGTGGGAGAAAAGCAGAGAGCACAAGAGAGTGCAGAGTGTGTGCAGCATCAAGCTGCGAGTGAATGAGCGAGAGAGAAAGAGAGCAGAGAATGAGAGAGAAGAGAGAGAAAACTTTAAGCCTTTGCTTGTCAGCCTGTACCCAAAAAAGTAGTCTGGGGACTGGAGAGATGGCTCAGCAGTTAAGAGCACTGACTGTTCTTCTGAAGGTCCCGAGTTCAAATCCCAGCAACCACATGATGGCTCACAACCATCCGAAATGAAATCTGACTCCCTCTTCTGGAGTGTCTACAGGTAGCTACAGTCTACTTACATAAATATATATATATTTTAAAAGTAGTCTGTGTATATTTATTATGTGCCTTCCAGATATCCCTGCTTCCAGCTGAGAACTCCAGTCCTGTGTCGAGGTGGACCCTGACACTGATCCATGAGCCTAGGAGATCTTTCTATCGTTTGGTATCTTAATTTTTTTCAAAGAAGAAGTATTTATCATACAAATCTTTCACTTGCTTGATTAGAGTTACCCAAGATATTTTATAGTGTTTGTGGCTCTTGTGAAAGGTGTTGGTTCTTGATTTCTGAGTTCATAATTCATTTATATATAGAAAGGCTACTGACTTTATGTGAGTTGCCTTTGTATTCAGCTACTTTGAGGAAAGTGTAGGAGTTTCCCAGTGGGGTTTTTTTTTTTTAGGTTCACTCAGTGATTCTATATTATCATCTGCAAATGAAGATACTTTGACTTCTTCCTTCCCAATTTGTATACTTTTGATTTCCTTCAGTTGACTTCTTGCTCTAGCTAAGACTTTAACAACTATATTGAATAGATATGGAGAGTTGAAACCCTTGTCTTGTTCCAGATTTTAGTGGAATTGCTTTGAGTTTCTCTCCACTTAAGTTGTGTTGGCTATGGACTTGCCCTAAACTAGCTTATGTTGAGGAATGTTTCTTATATCCCTAATATCTCCAGGAATTTTATCACAAAGGAGTGTTGGATATTGTCAGAAGCCTTTCTGTGTATGAGATGATCATGTGTGTGTGTGTGTTTTTGTCTTTCAGTCTGTTTTTATGGTCAATTACATTCATCTATTTTTGTATATTGAACCATCCTTATATCTCTGGGATGAGGCCTAGTTGATTTTTTTATGTGTTCTTGGATTCAATTTGCAAGTGTTTTATTGAGTATTTTTAGGGGGAAAATAGTGTGTAATTCTCTTTCTTCATTTGGTCTTTATGTGTTTTGGGTATCAGGGTAACTGTGGCTTCATAAAATGAAATGGGCAGTGTTTCTTCTGTTTCTATTTTGTGGAATAATTTGAGGAATATTGGCATTAACTCTTCTTTGAAAGACCAGTAAAATTCTACGCTAAAGCCATCTGTCCCTGGACTATTTCTGGTTGGTAGACTTTGATGATTGTTTCTATTTCATTCGGGGTTATAGGTCGGTTTAAATTGCTTAAGCTGAGTAAATCTTACTGATTTACTCATTCAAAAAGAATGAACTTTTTGTTTCATTGTTCTTTGTACTGTTTTTCGTTGTTGTTTCTATTTTATTGATTTCAGCCATGTGTTTGGTTGTTTCTTTCCAGCTACTGATTTGGGGTGTGAATTCTTTGCGATGTTCTAAAGGTTCCAACTGTGCTGTTACATTATTAGCATGAGCTCTGTCCCCTTTTAAAAATGTAGGTGCTTAGTGCTATGAGCTTGCCTCTTAGCAAAGCTCTCACTTGTCCTATAGGTTTAGATATGTTGTATATTCATTTTATTCAATTCTTAATTTTTGAGTTTGTAAATTTTCTGTTGTTTCTGTTGTTGTTCATATCTAGCTTTAATCCGTGGTGGTCAGAAGTTATTTCATGTGTGTTTCTTGTATCTGTTGAGACTTTGTGTGTGAGTATGTGAGCAATTTGGGAGAAAGTTTCATGAGATAGTGAGAAGAAGGCATATTCTTCCATGTTCGGGTGAAAGGTTCTGTAGATTCTGTGGTAGGTTCCTTTGGTTTATAAAGTCTATTATCTCATCTATTATCTCCAGCATTTCTCTGTTTAGGTTTTGCCTGGATGCCCTGTCTAATAGAGACAGTGGGGTATTGAATGCTCCTGCTATAAGTGTAGGAGGATTATGAGATTTATGTTGTTCAAATGCTTCTTTTACAAACTTGGATGTCCATGTTCTCACTGAATAGATTTCTTCCTTTGATGAGTATAGAATGTTCTTCTCAATATCTTTTGATTAGTTTTTTTATTAGATATTTTCTTTTTAAAAAATTATTTATTTATTTATTTACTTATTTATTTATTTATTTTTGTTGTTGTTGTTGTTGGCTTTTCGAGACAGGGTTTCTCTGTGTAGTCGTGGCTGTCCTGGAACTCACTCTGTAGCCCAGGCTGGCCTCGAACTCAGAAATCCGCCTGCCTCTGCCTCCCGAGTGCTGGGATTAAAGGCATGCGCCACCACGCCCGGCTGATATTTTCTTTTTCTTTTTTTTTTTTTAAGATTTATTTATTTATTATATGTAAGTACACTGTAGCTGTCTTCAGACACTCCAGAAGAGGGCGCCAGATCTCGTTACGGATGGTTGTGAGCCACCATGTGGTTGCTGGGATTTGAACTCTGGACCTTCGGAAGAGCAGTCGGGTGCTCTTACCCACTGAGCCATCTCACCAGCCCCAGATATTTTCTTTATTTACATTTCAAATGCTATCCCGAAAGTTCCCTATACCCTCCCCCCACCCTGCTCTCCTACTCCCACTCTCACTTCTTGGCCTTGGCATTCCCCTGTACGGGGGCATATAAAGTTTGCAAGACCAAGGGGGCTCTCTTCCCAATGATGGCCAACTAAGCTATCTTCTGCTACATATGCAGCTAGAGATACGAGCTCTGGGGGTACTGGTTAGTTTATATTGTTGTTCCACTTATAGGGTTGTAGACCCCTTCAGCTCCTTGGGTACTTTCTCTAGCTCCTCCTTTGGGGGGTCCTGTGTTCCATCTTATAGATGACTGTGAGCATCCACTTCTGTATTTGCCAGGCACTGGCATAGCCTCACAGGAGACATCTATACCAGGGTCCTTTCAGCAAAATCTTGCTGGCATATGCAATAGTGTCTGGGTTTGGTGGCTGATTATGGGATGGATCCCCGGGTGGGGTAATCTCTGGATGGTCCATACTTTCGTCTTAGATCCAAACTTTGCCTCTGTAATTCCTTCCATGGGTGTTTTGTTCCCTATTCTAAGGAGGAATGAAGTATCCACATATTGGTCTTCGTTTTTCTTGATTTTCTTGTGTTTTGCAAATTGTATCTTGGGTATTCTAAGTTTCTGGGCTAATATCCACTTATCAGTGAGTGCATATCAAGTGTCTTCTTTTGTGATTGGGTTACCTCACTAAGGATGATATCCTCCAGATACATCCATTTGCCCAAGAATTTCATAAATTCATTGTTTTTAATAGCTGAGTAGTACTCCATTGTGTAAATGTACCACGTTTTCTGTATCCATTCCTCTGTTGAGGGACATCTGGGTTCTTTCCAGCTTGATTAGTTTGATTTGAAGTTTATTTTGTCAGAATATTAAGATGGCTACACCAGCTTTTATTGGGGAAAAGAGACCATTGATGTTGAGGGCTATCAATGACCAATAATTATTGATTTTTATTGTTGCTGTTGTTATTGTGTGAGTCCCCTTCTTTGATTTGCTGGTCTAAAATTATTTATTTCCTTTGTTTTCTTAGGTGTAGTTAACTTCTTTAGGCTGGAGATTTCCTTCTAATTTCACCTATAGGAAGGCTGAATTTGTAGAAAGATACTGGTTACATTTGGTTTCATTTTGGAAGGTCCTACTTTCTCCATCTATTGTGATAGAAAGTTTCTCTATATATAGTACTCAGGGATTGTATTAGGGTCTCTTAGAGTCTAGAACATCTGTCCAAGCCCTTCTGGCTTTTAGAGTCTCCACTGAGAAGTAAGGTGATATTTTAATAGGTATGTCTTTTTATGTTTCCTTGTCTTTTTCCATTGCAGATTTTAATATTCTTTCTTTGTTCTGTATGTTTAGTATTTGATTATTATATGCTGAGGGGGACTTTCTTGTCCAGTCTATTTGCTATTCTGTATGCTTCTACATTGATAAGCATCTCTTTCTTTTTTTATTTTTTATTTATATGAGTACACTGCAGCTGTCTTCAGACACATACAAGAAGAGTGTATCAGATCCCATTACAGATGGCTGTGAGCCACAATGTGGTTGCTGGGAATTGAACTCAGGACCTCTGGCAGAGCAGTCAGTGCTCTTAACTGCTGAGCCATCTCTCCTGCCCAAGCATCTTTCTTTAAGTTATAATTTTTTGTCTATGATTTTGTTGAAAATATTTTCTTTTCTTTTCTCTTCTTTTTTTCCCTTTGTTTTTTCTATACAGGGTTTCTCTGTATAGCCCTGGCTGTCCTGGAACTCACTATGAAGACCAGGCTGGCCTTCAACTCAGAGATTAATTAGCCTGCTTCTGTCTCTGGGATTAAAGGTGTGTGCCACTACCTCGTGGCTTAAGCTGATTCCACTTTCTAGCTATTGAAAATAGAGCAGCAATATACATGGACAAGCAAACATCTCTAAAACTGGATAACTAGTTCTTAGGGTATTATGCCTCAGAGTAGCTTAGTTTTATTTTTTATTTTATTTTTTAATTCTCCATACTGATTTCCACAGTAGTGCTCCCAATTTTCAGTCCCACCAGCAGTGAATGAGGGTCCTTTTTCTCCCATGTCCCCAACACCATTTGTTGTCAGTTGTCTTCTTGATCTTACACATTCTGACTGGGGTAAAAATGAGGTCTCAAAGTAGCTCTCCTTTGCATTTTACTAAGGTCTAGGTAAAACATTAAGGCCTAGATGGAATGTTAAGGCCTAGGTAAAATGTGAGGCCTTGGTAACTGCTACCTGGCTAGCTTGCCATTATAAGGAAACTTTCTTATACGTTTCTGTCGTTACTAGGAAACTTTCTAATGTGAAGTTGATTACATATTCTATTATGTTCTGTGCCCTTGGAAACCAGTCATGATAGAAGTCAGTAGAACTGTTTTGTATAGTTACTCACAGTAAGCTTGGGCCTGAACCAATCACCCAGCAGCATTTCCTGCACCTGTGTATAAGCTTTTATGGTATAAGCTGCCCCTGGGATGGATCCCAACATAAGAGAGACACCTGCACCAATATAAGAAACAATTTGGAATAAGACTTCCATTGTGAGTAGTGGTTGAGTGAAGTTTAAGTTTTCAAGTCCTCCCTGAGAACTGACATCCTATTTGGCAGAAATAGATGTGAGTGGACAACTGACATCCTGGTTGGCAAGTTAAGACAGGAATGTTAGACCAGTCCCATCCTGATAGACAAATTAAGACATGAATGCTACACAAGGCAAATCCCCTGCCACAGTTGAATACCCCAACCCCTGGGAACAGGTAAGCATAGAACAAAGACGTGCTCCTACCCCTATGCCTAAATCCTGATTGGTGGAATAACTTGGCACAGATGTTTGCAGATCTCAGGCTTAAAAAGACCTGTAGGGCCTTAACTTGGGGTCACGGTTCAATTCCTGAACCAGGACCACAGCCCTGGTCTATCAGTCCTGAGTTGTGTGCTCAAAACGCAAGCCCTATCAGACTGAGATCAGTGTCAGTGTCAGTTGTGAGGTGATTCCTGGACCCCAACACATTTCCCTAATTGCTAAAGATGTTCAGTGCCTTTAAAGGTATTTCTTAGCCTTTTGCTTTTGTTGTTCTTTTGAGAACTCTGCTTAGATTCATAGCACCTTTTTTTGATTGGGTCATTTGTTTTGTGAATTCTTTCTGTATTTGGAACGTTAATCTTCTGTCAGATGTGTAGCTGGCAAGAAGTCTCTCACACTCTGCAGGCTAGCTCTTCTCTTGATTGGCTGTTTTCTTTGCTGTATAGACTTCAGTTTTATGACATTCCTTTTGCCAATTGTTGGCCTTAATTCTTGAGCGTTCCTGTTTGTTTTCTGTTGCTGTGATAAAACGCTGACCAAAACTCAACTTGTGGAGGAAAAGACTTATTTTGTTTTACAGTTTATGGTCTATCACGGAGAGACGCCACAGAAGAAACTCAAGCCAGGACCTAGAGACTAGACCATGAAGTAATGTTGCTTGCTGGCTTGCGCAATCTGCTTCTATCTATAACACAGGACAACTTACCTACAAGTGGCACTGCCCACTATGGGATGGACCCTCCCACATCAATTATTAATCAGGAATATTTCCCACACATTTGCCTACAGGCCAACCTGATAGAGATTTTTTTTTTTTCAGTTGAGGTTGTCTCTTCCCAGTTAACACCAGTTTATGTCAACTTGACAAAGACTAACAATGAGCCGATGCAGTCCTATTCAGAAATTCCTTCCCCATACCTGTATCACGCAAGGGACTGCCTATGTTCTAGAAGTTTCAGTGTTTCTGGTTTTATGTTGATCCACTTGGAGATGCATTCTGTGCGGGGTGGTAGAGTTGGGTCTAGTTTCACTTTTCTACATGTGGAAATCTAGTTTCTCCAGCACTGTTTGTTGAAAGTGCTATCTCTCCCCTAGTGTCCATTTTTTGGTGTCTTTGTTGAATATCAGACTCGTGTTCTTAAACTTGGGTCTTTTATTTGGAGCCAGCATCATGCTGTTTTTGTGACCATATCTTGAACTCTGGAATTGTAATCCCTTTAACACTGGCCTTTTTGCTCAGGGCTCTGCCTCTGGTGGGTTTTCTGCTTCTGTATGAATCATTGGATTTTTTTTCCTATTCACGTGAAGAATGCCCTGAAGACTCTGTTAGGGTCTCACAGACTGTAATTTCCTTTGGCCAGATGGTTAGTGGGCACAAAGTTTTAGTTTTGTAGACTGAAAAAGTCCTGGAAACAGATGATGTTTGGGGCTTCACTGAAGAGTCAGTGTTTTTAATGTCACTAAGATGGCATTAAATCCCTTTAAAAAACAGCTAAGATGGGGCTGGAGAGATGGCTCAGCCCATAAGAGCACTTCTGTTCTTGCAGAGGATCTGGGCTCCATTCCAAGAACCCATGGCTCATAATCTCCTATCACTCCAGCTCCAGGTGGATCCAGTCCTACAGTCATGTGCATGACCTTCCCTCCCCATATAATTAAAAAATAAAATAAATATTTTCAAAAGTGGTTAATGTAGGGCTAGTGAGATGGACCAGCAGGTAAAGGTGTTTGTGGCCAAGGCTGATGACATGAGCTCAGTCTCCAAGATCCTTATAGAGGAAGTGGAGAGTGGACACGCCCATGTTGTCCTCTGAGCTCCACATATGTGCCCTTGCATGTAAATGCCATACCCTATAATACATACAATAATTTTTAAAAGAAGTGATCAACATAATGCAACATATGCTCTGTGTATTTGATATAATAAAAATAAGAATAAACTAAAAATTTTATACCACAGCTGAAAGCCAATATTATGAAGATGACTTCTTCATCTTGTGGGTGTTTTTGCCTTAACTGGTCCAAAGCACCTTTCCAAACAAAGTGAGATGGCTGGGATGACTGTATCCAGTGTCAAACAATAGTCAGGTTCCTGTTCATAATTAGGACATTCATAACTAGGACATTCCTCTCCAAGGGATATCATCCAGTAAGTCATCCACTTCCTGCATCCAGCAGGATGTCTGTCCATCAAGGCCTGGAATGCTTTCTCACATCTAGTGACCCACAAACTCTGTAAACGCCTCCATCCAGTCTAAATGCAATATTTATGGTGCCATCAAGTTAGACACGGTGGCTCACTCCTGTAATCTGAAGAAAGCTGGGATGGATGTCTCAGTGCTTAAAGAGAATTTGATTTTGCAGAGGCTCCACATGTGGACACCAGGCATGCACATAGTACATAGCACACATGCAGGCTAAAAACTCATTTCATAAAATACAGAAATCTAAATTAAAATAAACCACAGTCCAGACCAGTATTCTTTCTTTTTTCTTTTCTTCCTTCCTTCCTTCCTTCCTTCCTTCCTTCCTTTCTTCCTTTCTTTCTTTCTTTCTTTCTTTCTTTCTTTCTTTCTTTCTTTCTTTCTTTCTTTCTTTCTTCTTTCTGTCTTTCTTTCTCTCTCTCTTTCTTTCTTTTATCCTTCTTTTTTTTTTTTTTAAGATTTATTTTATATTGTTGTGCCCATATTGTAAAAACACCAAAGAGAACCACCAGGAAGCACAACTCTGATATAAGCACATGAGGGTTTTTATTCAAGCTTGAGCTTGGGCCACTAAACTTTCTGATGGATCAGGAAGGAGAGTGACCCCCAGGTCTAGGGGAAGGGGGTTTATAAAGAAAAACACCTCAAGTGGGGGTTTCCAAGCCTTGGCATATTGGCCTTCAAGCTAATTGGTTTACAGAACTGGTTTAACCACAGGGAGGGAGCATACATCAAAAAGGAACATTTTGATCTGGGAACAACTTATATTTTCTTAGCCTACTCAGTTGCAGCTGTCATGTCTATTTTGCAACTGCCAGAGACATTGTGTGATTTTTCTCAGACCTCGAGGGGGCCACACCTCTCTAAGGGCAGTTAACTTAAAATGGAGTCTTAAGAATAAAATGGAGTTTATTCTGCTACCTCAGTCCCTTCAATATATGTGAGTACACCGTCGCTGTCTTCATACACAGCAGAAGAGGGCATTGTATCTCATTACAGATGGTTGTGAGCCACCATGTGGTTGCTGGCAATTGAACTCAGGACCTCTGGAAGAGCAAACAGTGCTCTTAACCTCTGAACCATCTCTCCAGCCCCCAGTATTCTTTCCTAATTTCTTGGTTCAATCCACAGTTGTCTCTCAATGAATTTGTCATGGTCATTAAGAGGACACAGGAGGCACAGGTACTCGGGCCTTGAATTCCAGCAGCAGGGAGCAGAGGACTCTGTGAGTTTGAGGCCAGGGTGATCTATATGGAAAGTTCCAGACCGGCTGGAGTTACATAATGAGACCTTGTCTAAAACTAAAATAATAAAAAAGAAATTTAAGAGTTCAGATGACTTTGGGCTGGATGCTAGCTTAACTTTGCAGGAAGGGGTATCACATTAGACATGTTTTTTAAACTCTCTCTTTCTGAGCCTTAAGTTTTCTCCTCAATAGAAAGGAAATAGTAATCTTGTTTTAGAGGTGAAAAAAAAAAAAGCTAGGAGCTAGCACCTGATTACCAGAATCCACTCTCTTCTCCTTCCTTAGCAATAGACTCCTAGGCTAGAGTGCAGCTCTGTGGTAGAGCACTTGCAGAGTGGATGTTCAGAAGCAAAAGGTGTCTCTGGGGGTAGTGTAAAATGACCCACGAAGGCTGACACAAGATAGGATAATTCAGTGGGTCGAAAACCCTTTGGGGGTCAGATTACTCTATTACAGAAATGGCCTAAGATCGTCAGAAACTAAGATATTTACATTACAGTTATGAAGTATTCACAAGACTAATTTATGATTGGGTGTCACCACAACATGAGGAACTGTATTAAAAGCTTTCAGCATTAGGAGGGTTGAGAACCACTGGGATAATTGGTGCTTATGAGTTATCCAGCCTGAGCAATATAGAGAGACTGTGTCAAAACCCAACAAGCTAGAAAGTGCTGTTGAGGTGTTTACTCATGACGGGTAAAGAAAGAGATAAAGTCAGTTGTTCCCTTGTAGGCTTTACAGCGATACTCACCTAGAGAAACCAACACAAAACTGTTTTGTGGGAGGTTTTATTTTGTCCTCTAGTATCTTCCTCTCTTTCTAAGTGGTGACCCCTTAGGGACGAGGCTGTCACTTTGTAACCATGGCTGGCAACATTGTATAAATCACTAAACCCCCAGCAATGCCCTTAAACTGGCCAGGAAAACCTGAGGCCAGTAAGCCTATGAGCTATTTCAAAAGTGGAAATTCATGACAAATAGAAAGATGCCATCATTAGTTGTAAAGTGTTTTGTTAAATTCACTTTTACATTGTAACAAAGTCAACTCAATAAATATCCTCTTATACCCAAACCAACAAAGCAATCATACAAGCCTACAGGCACCTCTTGCCTCAGGGCCTGAGTCAGGAGATCTGGGTACCAAGTTATTGCTGAACCACTGAATGAGACATGGGAGCTTCTTTCCTATCTGCCTGTTTCATTGTTTATTAGATTTCATCAATCATTGTCATCATCATCATTTGGTGGTACAGGGAGTGAACCCAAGGCCTCACACATGCTAGACAGGTGCTTACTTTTGCTTTCTCTTTGAGACACTAAGTTACCCAGGCTGGCCTTGATTTTATTCTGCAGTTTAGACTGTCCTTGAACTTGTTACCCTCCTGTCTCAATCTTCTGAGTACCAGGAACGCAAGCAAGCAGCACGATATGCCTGGCTATCTCACTAGCTACAGAAGGGCAGACTCATCATTGATGACTTCCTTTCTCTTGGACAGTTCTTGAATCTTGTACTTTCTCTGAAGCTGATAAACACGACGATTATCAAGGCTACAGGGTCTGGCGGATGCACCAATGAAACCCTTAACAGCAATATGTCTGGTACGTGACTTCCAAGAAGCTTCAACAGGCAGAAAGTCATATTCATCTCTGGGTCTTTTTCAAGCTGTGTTGCCAGTGGATAGAGCCTGTTTCTTGCAGAAAATATTAAAAGGAACTGGCACTTTCCCTCCCTAGTGCTGACAACTCTCAGCCCCGGTGGCCTGGCCTTCCATGCACTGGCGGGCAATGGCCAACCTGTTTTTATCTCATGAAGACTCTGACTCAGAACTCCACAATCTCTCCACCCAACTTGCTAGGTTCCCACTGGAACCTGGTCATTATCTTGTCAACCCCGTGCTTCAATACTCCCATGGCCCTTGTGGTGCACATCTGGCAAACCCACGCTTTGCCACTGTATCTTCTTCTCTTGAACCCAGTTGAACTGCCGTGTGAAAGAAAATGCCACACAGACTTAGTTCAGAAGCAATGGTAACTCAATCGCTGGGCGTAACAACTAAAATCCTAATCTGAAAGCCCTATTAAATCTGATTCCTCTGGGGACAAATCCTAATGGATTGCCACGATACCAGGAAACTCTAGCAGCTACATCTTGCCCTTATGCTATCCCTGTTCCAAAAAGGGTCTAACTCTCTCCTGCTTCCTCTCTTCCTCCGTCCAACCCGGAAGTCCCTCCTACTCATCCAGCGATTGATTCCTTTATTCATTAGGGAATTGATTCACAACAATAGCACCAGGCCCATCCACAACACCTGTTGTTTCCAAGTTCTTGGCTTCTTAGTCAAGGCACTGAAATAAAAACTCATGGGAAAGTAGTGAGATAACTTTATTAAGCCAAATTACAAAACATGTTAGACTATGTTTCAAGTCCTTTAATCCTCTGCACTCAAAGGCAGAGGATGTATGATCTTTGTGGGTTTGTGGCCAGCTGGCCTTCATAGTGAGCTCCAGGACAGAGACTCTGTCATTAAAGAGAGAGAGAGAGAGAGAGAGAGAGACAGAGAGAGAGAGACAGAGAGAGAGAGACAGAGACAGAGAGAGAGACAGAGACAGAGACAGACAGAGAGACAGAGAGACAGAGAGACAGAGAGACAGAGACAGAGACAGAGACAGAGAGAGCGCTTTGTGTGCAGTGGGTTATATAAATGAAGATGTTCATAAATCCTAACTATTGTTTGAGACTCAAGAGAAGAAGGAGTTAGTCATTAAGGGGACATAGTGAGAGTAGCCTTTCTTGTTTTTGTTTTTTAGGATGTATTTATTTTCTGTGGGTGAGTGTTTTACCAGCATGCTTGCATGTTCGCTTTGTGAATTCCTGGTGTCTGAAGAGGCAAGTAAAGGGTGCCAGATTTCCTGGAGCTGGAATCACACAGGGTTTCAAGCCACTGTGTGGGTGGAGAACTAAACCCCAGTCCTTGGAAAGAGCAGAAAGCACTCTTAACCATTGAGTCATCTCACCTACCCCAAGGCTGTCGGCTTTGATTGATATATAAATCATTTTCTACTATGTATGTCCCTTCCCATAATTCATTTGATTTTAATCATATGATGGTACAAGAGGGTAAATAGTGGTTTCTCCCTAAAAGTTCACTTAAGGACACAATTTTGCCTTACTGTGAGTGCACCCAAAACCAGTCCTGAACTGGGATCACCTGCTGTCCAGGGCCATTAGGGTGCATTGGGAATATATTTGAGTAGAACTGTAAGTTTGATGGTCATTAAGGTAGGAGATGGGCTGGAGAGGTGGCTCAGAGGTTAAGAGCTCCTCTTGCGGAGGACCAAAGATCAATTTCCAGTACCCACGTGATAGCTCAAAACTGTCTGTTACTCTAGGTTCAGGACATCTGACATCTCTCCTGGCCTTTCAGTGTACAAGGTGCACAGTGTATGCTGCACAGACATATATGCAGACAAAACACACATGCACATAAAATTAAAAATAAGAGGAGGAGAGATGTGTTCTGTTATTCAGCAAGCATGTGCATATCATTCACAGTGGGGCAGTGACTAAACACAGGGCTGTAAAACTAGCAAATGGGGAAAAGCCCTTCGCAAAGTGTGAGCTAATGCTGGCATAAACCACAGCTGGACCACTGTCAGATGAGCTCGAGGCTCTGAAACTGTGGCAACAATGGCAGAGTACGAATCTGCAGCTTCTGAGACCAAAACTGTGGAGGGCATTTCATGTGTGATTTTACACACAGAGAGACTGAATTTGACCCCTGAAACTCACAAGGTAGAAGGAGAGAACTGACTCTCAAAAGTCGCTCTTTGACATCTACTTCTGCGTGCGTGTAAGGGGAAGGGGTTATGCTTGTTTTAAGGCTAACTGGAATTGGTTTGTGACCTTGCACCAGTGAGGCAGAAATACGTTCTGAAGTGGAATGATTTTCAAGTAAGGGTGAATTGAAGGCTTATGGCTAGAAGGGCAACTTTAACAGCCTTGTCTTGGATCAAAGAATTTGGCTGGAGAAACATCAGACATTTAAAATTCAGTTCTCTGGTTAACAGGCAACGCTTCTGTGCAGAGGGATCAGGAAGGGTCAGGAGTTTCCATCCATTTCTTCTTTTGCCACATGCTGGCTGATCCTTGTTGCTGTTTGTGTGGGAGGGCGGTTACTCCATCTATTCATAGAGCTCTATAAATGTGCCTTTGTATTGAGTTCTGTTTCTTAGATGGAGCCTTCCAGATGTTGACTGAGAAGAGAGCTTGTTTGAATTTCTTGTCCCAAATTTTGGGGAGCCTTGCCTGGCATGCCACAGGTTACCGGAGAAATTTAGGTCCCACTTTGTGTTCTTGGTCTTGTCAACAAAATAATTTAAGAGGGAAATTTAAAGATGATTTATTAGAATTTAAAAGAAAAACAGCAGGGCAGGCAAGCTGCCAGGGAGGAGGGAGAAGAGGAAGAGAGGTGGCCATGCCTTTTAAGCTAGTCTGGGATGTTTGGAGGTGGAGGTCAGCAAGCAGACATAAGGTAGATAAGCAGCTACATGGCATCAGATGAGGAACTTTAGAGAAAAAGCAAAGAAGCCCACAGTGTCAGGAAGTGTGTTCAAGTACTGGCCAGTATCTGAAAGAAAGGAAAAAAATGTTTAAAGAAAAAAAAAAAAAGAAAAAGGAAAAGCTATCTTTTTCTGAGCAATTGGGAAATCAGAAAGGCTAACCATAGCCACATGGAAAAGAAAACCCAAGATTAACGTAAGAGGGGCCAGGAGATGGCTGGCTCAGGGGTAAAAGAACTGAGTTTAATCTGCCGGTCTGACATGCTGGAAATATAGAACCAAGCTGTCCTCTGACCTCCACATGTGTACCGAGTACAAAATAAATACAGTAAATAAATAATTAAACGCTTAACACGTAAAAGAAGTCAGTTTGTAGAGGAAATGGGCACGGTGGACTGCGTGCAATTCCAGTGGCAGAGGATCAAGGGAGGGGAAAGCAGAGCAGACTCACTGAGGAGCAGCTGTATCGATGAGCTCCGGGTTTGACTGAGAGAACCTGCCTCAGTGAATAAAGAACAATGGGGGATGATTCTGGACCTCAACGGTGTACCACATGCATGTGCATCCACACATGTGTCACACACACACACACACACACACACAAATGGAAAAGGAAGGAGACAGACAGGAAGTCTTTACTTACCTGGGTTTTTAACAAACAGAAACATTCTTGAGTAAAGCCTAAGTACCACTAACTGGAGAGGCAGGGGCTACACAGGGCCATATTTCTTCAGTCTGATCCTTCGAGGGCTCTTTCCTTAGCTCTCTGTTCCATTTCCACCTTTGGGAGTGTTTTTCCTTTGTTAATAATTTGCCTCTATTTCTATTTCTAGCTAAAAGTCCCTGGAATATTTATTTTGCCCCAGGACATAAAAGCCCGGGATTATATGCTATCTGAGCTCAACTTCATGGCTCAGCACTCCTAAGCATGTGCCTGACACTCTGGGCTTCCTCACTGTTTCTCTGACCTCCATGACTAACTTAAAGGACATGACTCCTTCATCTCCTCTGCCAGGATTTTCAGCTTGACCCTACTACTTTTTCCTCCCAAACTCTTAATAAAAATGTCTTTGGGATTCTTTCTGATTCGTTTTATTAATGAGACTAAGGACCCCCAAGAAGATACTAAGTAACAAGTCTGACAGCCTCTTCTTTAGGGGTAAATGAATTAAGTGAAGAAATGTGCTGGGAAAGCCTGTGTGCTGACACAGAGTAACTAGTTCATTCTTTATCTCTGTCCATCTCTTGGTGTCTGTCTGTCTGTCTGTCTGTCTCTGTCTCTATCTCTCTGTTACTGGGGATAGAATCCAGGACCTTATAAATAAGAAGTAAGGGCTTCGCCACTAACTACATCTTCAGCCCAAATACTATCTTTTTATTGGCCCTGGAAATGTAATTGAACCTAAAAACCCCTTTCAGGAAGTATGTGGTTGATCCTTTTAATTAAGGGCTCTCACTAATAGGGCTGGGGAGGAGTGGCTCCCTGTACTGCTCCTAGAAAGAGAATGGAGTTAGGAGACAGAAGGGAGAAGGGCCAATTTGGAGATAGATGGAGTAATCCAAAACAATTATTTTCTTAATTTTTATTTATTCACGTTACATCCAGGTTGAAGCCCTGCCCCCAGTCCCACCCTCACAAGTCCCCCCCCCCCGCCCCCGCCCCCATTACCTCCTTTCCTTAGGGAAGGGGAAGCTTCCCATGGGTACCAGCCCAGCCTGGGACATCAAGTCATTATAGGACTAAGCATGGTCTCTCCCACAGAATCCCAACTAGGCAGACCAGCTAGGGGAAGGGGATCCAATGGCAGGCAGAGTCAGAGACAGCCCCTGCTCCAATTGTTAGGAGACTCACAAGAAGACCAAGCTGCTCGTCTGCTATAAATGGGTAGAGAATCTAGGTCCAGCCCCTGCACTCTCCCAAAACAACTCTTATGGAATGGCAAGGAAGAGCCTACCTTGTTTGATTCAAGAGGAAATTGGAGGCATGCTCACAGCCAGTAAGCATAAATAATTCATACGGTAATTTGGCTAAAAATAGTTGAGTAGGTTTTGGTGGGTACCCATGGCTTTGCCTGTGCTAGGCAAATGTTCCATCACAGAACTTAATCAGAGACCATAGTTGCTGAGAAGGGATGGCTGAACGATCAGCTTTAAACAGGGCATTTATACCATGGCTTGCAAAGGTCAGGGAACACCAAGGAAGAGGGACTGGAAAGAATATAAGAGCCAAAAGATGGGGAGAAAGGCTGTGGAATGCTATCTTGTGGACATGACACAGCTGACGCGATCGTGATTTTTGGTTGGTCTCTATGCACTCCTGCCTGTCCTGGAACTCACTATGGAGAAGAGCCTGGTCTTGAACTCACAGAGATTCGCCTGCCTCTGCCTTCGGAATGGTGGGATTAAAAGCACATACCATTACACGGGTTTACATTGTTAAATATCCATTGTTCAGGCTTCAACAATAGCTCAAAACCCTTGGTTACACAGATGGTTCCGATTAAAAGCCAGTCAAAGAAAAAGACATAAATTGGAGAAAGGGATTTGTACGACAGATCGGAGTTTGTAAAAGGTCCCCAGATGCTGGAAACCTGGAAAATGACCTAACCGGCCTGGCACCAAACACTAGGGATTTCTCTAAACATCCTGCAAAGCCTCACAGTGGTCCAGGAAGGGGAGGGGCTTGCATATGTTGAGGTCCGGAATGCAGGTTCTGGGGAGCTCGGGTGGGGGTGTGTCACAGTCCACGCCCGTGGAACGTGCTGCGAGATGGTTCTCGCGGGTGTGGAAGGCGCGGTGCAGTGTTAGCCAATTAGAGACGAGGGAGAGAAGCGACCAATGATAAACGGCTCTTTCGGATAGCTTTTTCAGCGAGACTCCAGTTTGGCGCACGCGCGTCTCGTTGAACTACGGGGCGCTGCAGAGCCAAGTGGGCAAAAGGGGCACCACCGCACACTCCCCAGTCACGTGACCCAGAAGCGGCAGAGTTCCACTGCAGTCAGGGACCTTTCCTATAGGCAAAGGTCATAGGGCCTTGTTTGGGGATGGGTGGAAGGGAGTTCTATGTAGTGGAGCTGAAGGCGCATCCTATTGAAAAGTGACCTCGGCTGAAGGCCAAAAGTCAAGAGTTTGGTGTGTGTGTGTGGGGAGAGTGGGGGGGGGGGGCGTACCCTAGGCTGCGCGATCCGATGGGGGTGTGGCCTTACGACTCAATGATGTAAGCGCGAGGCGAGCTCTCCGCTGAGCCCCAGTCCAGCGTTGAGGAGGGTGGGTTCTGCATGGGCTCGCTAACAGATAGGTAAGTAGGAACTTCAACCTTGTTTCGGTGCTACTGCGATCGCCTTGACCTGCTGTGGCCTACTTTTAGATTGAAGGTGGTGACGTCAGGGGGCGACTTAGCCTCACTGGGGCGTGGCTTTAAGTCCAGTCTAGATACGTCTGTGGGCGTGGCCTGGCAGGTCGGGGAGGTGTGGCCCAGGTCCGACGGACGACCCTGCTTCCGGATTAGATTATAGTACTCAGATTCTGGCTCTGTGCTTTCTTACTTAGGTTCCGCCTCATGGAAACTTCTGCGGCCGCTGCATCTGCCGGAGGCTTCTTCCCCTCCTTCCTGCTTCTGGCGTTTGGGACACTGGTGGCTGCCGTGCTGGGCGTCGCTCACAGACTGGGGCTCTTCTATCAGCTGATGCACAAGGTGCTTAGGGTAGAAGGAGGGCTAGGGGTAGGAGGAAGGGACTAAAGGTGTTTCTCCAGCTCATCCACTGTGCAGGTGTGGAAAGCGAGTCCCAACTAGTCTAGAAGTGGCTGGTTGGGAGATTCTTTACAGAGCTCTGTCCCTTTGCCAAACTGTATATGGGCCTGGACTTTGTAACTAGTACGAGATAATGGGGAAATTGTCGTTATCTGGACAGCACACATTCTCCGCCTACCTCCATACCCAGGGGCCTGAGTCATTTTAACAGAGCAGGCTTTTTAAACATAGTGAGATTGGTGGGCTGAAGGTAGGCAGAGGAGGGAATGGGCTCTGATAGTAAGCTCTTCCGGGGAACTGTCTTAGCATATCTCATACCATCTTCGCCAAAGTAAGTGCTATAATTTCTGTCCTTGTGCCCACAAGAGGCAAATGATCTACAGAGAAGTTTAGTATTTTCCTCTAGATGACAGATTTGGGAAAAGCTGACCCCACAAGTCATAATTATAAACCACTTGTTCCATTCTGAGAAATTCTTGCCCTTACCCAGTCCCTTTTCTTCTAAACAGGGACAGTGCCACTGACCTTGAAGTATGTAGGGATCATGAAGCTACTGAGGCTTGGATGCTCAGGGTAGTCTGTGCCAGGAGTCACTTCCGTGCTAGGCATATGGCTGCTGGCAGCATGTCAGCTGGACCTGTGCCTCACTAGCAGAGGGAGAGGGAGGCAATAGGCTGGATGGAGTTAGCACTCCAAGTGCCAGGCCCTGCAGGGATACTAGGAAGCAGGCACACATCTAAGCCAGGGGCCTTCTGCCTCTTGCCAGGCTCCCCTGGATTCTCTGTAGATTTAACCTCTATCTCCTTTCTTCTCAACTGGCTCGGTATTTCTGGAGCAGGCATTATAATTTCCAGAGCCACTTAAGAACATAGGCTTTATCTCAGTCTGCTACTTGGTAGGCTGGGGAGAGATGGTCAGAAATTCAAGCCCTGCCTAAGCTACATAAGGAGTTCAAAGCCTAGTGAGACCTTGTCCTAGTGAAAGCTGATGATATAGCTCAGTGGTAGAGTGCTTGTCTAACAATATCTATGCCCAGGGTTCAATCCCCAGTACAGTTTCAAAAGGAACATGGCTTCTGTTGGACTCTATTACTTGGGCAAGTCTTGGCATCCTTAGCTGTAGGATAAAGAGAACAATAAGATTTGCTAAGTCAGTGTACCCTTCTCTGAATTGGGTTTAAAGTGGTATGTCTCTATGGTATGTCTCTAACCAGAATCTAAGTTCGTCTGTCTTCCGACCTTACCCCTGCCTGTTCTTGGGCTGGCCTCTGACTGTCTTGTTCCTCACCTTCTCTGGCCCAGGTGGACAAGACAAGCATCCGGCATGGTGGAGAGAGTGTGGCAGCTGTGCTCCGAGCCCATGGTGTACGCTTTGTCTTCACATTGGTCGGTGGGCACATTTCCCCACTGCTGGTGGCCTGTGAGAAGCTGGGTATCCGAGTGGTAGACACACGCCACGAGGTCACTGCTGTCTTTGCTGCTGATGCTGTGGCCCGCCTGACTGGTAAGGACCAGGGGCTAGCAGGACAGTGACATGGACCCTGTGAATGAGAGGCAGGGGGTTTGGGGGATAGGACGATGTTTGGGAGGATGGCATGGTTGTCACCAGCTCTTTCTTCCAGGGACAGTGGGTGTGGCAGCAGTGACAGCCGGTCCTGGCCTCACCAACACTGTGACTGCAGTGAAGAATGCACAAGTGGCACAGTCCCCAGTCCTGCTTTTGGGTGGAGCTGCCAGCACCCTGCTGCAGGTGCCTAGTCCTTAAGGGTGAGTGGGGTCCCCAAGAAGGCTTCTCAAGCTTATCTGATAACTGTCCCTTGCCTTCTCTGCCAGAAACGGGGCGCACTTCAGGCCATTGATCAGATGTCTCTGTTCAGGCCACTCTGCAAGTTTTGTGCTTCTGTGCGAAGGGTACGGGATATTGTACCTACCCTGAGGACTGCAATAGCTGCTGCCCAGTCAGGCACCCCAGGTAGGTGGAGGAGGGAGCTGGACAGTAATCAAGCCCTGGAGTCTAGGGGTTGCTGCAACAGGTGCCATAGACTGAACCTCCCTATCCCTGCAGGTCCAGTGTTTGTGGAGCTGCCTCTTGATGTACTATATCCTTACTTCATGGTTGAGAAGGAGATGATACCAACCAAGTTGCCCAATAGCCTCATGGGTCGTGTGGTTGTCTGGTGAGTATCGCTATCCCCACTATAGCTTTCTTCCTTCTTTTGCCTCTTTTGTGGTCGTCTTCCTAAATGTACCCCTCTTTCTTTGTCTCATTCATTGAGTTCACATGGGCTTGGAGGAGCCAGCTCTAGGGAAAGCTTTCCTGTAGAAGTAATTCATGTGCAAAGGTCCTGAGGCAGGAGGGAACTTGGTAGGTCCAGCAAAGCAAGGCATGGCCCTTATGATGAGAAAGAGGAGATGGGCAGGCATAGAGCTTGAGAGATTTCCCTGTCTTCCTTTTCCTTCTTCTCTTCCTCCATCTCTGCCACCTAGTTATCTCTTAGTTATCACCTAGTTAGCTTCTCCCTTTCCTTTTTATTGCCCCTTCCCTCTCAGATATTTAGTGGGCCAGATCTATGTGCTAGATAGCAGAATAGGCATGGGGTGACATCAGTGGACAGGATATTCAGGTTCTTAGGCTCTGGTGTGTAAGAATTGTTTTGCATGCCAGATCAAGCAAAGTGATTTTGTTTTGTGGCCTTGCCCCAAAAATTCCGGTCCAGAATTCTGTGTAGCCCAGGCTGTTCTGGAACTTGAAAATTCTCCTCTTTCAGCCTCTCAAATGTTGGAATCACAGACAGGTGCCCCAGGTCGTCTTTAGTTTTGTTAAGACTCCCTGACCTCCTGGTCTTTCTGTCCTCTTCTCTCCTTGTCCTCTCTCTCAGTGTCACTTGGAAGACTGGCTCTTTCCCTGACTCTCCTTTATATATTTTTAATTTTAATGGTTTTATGAGAGAGGAGGTAGCTTTGTATCCGTGCTGGCTCAGTATTAGTGTGAGTCCTCTTGCCTCAGTATCCCTGGTGCTGGATTCTCTCTCCTTTTTAAACCACGTTCCCCTCATCCCCTCCTTTATTCTTAGCCTCATTAACTCCCTATAGTCACGACTTTAACAGACAAAACAGGCGTTGGCTCTGAGCTCTGACTGCTTCCTGGGTGTCTGTCTTTAGTGAGATTGAGTGTTCCTTGAGGGCAAGGCCTGGGCAGGATTTCTTTTTGTGTCACAGGGTCCAAGAAACTCAAGGCCTGAGGCCTAGTGTGTAGGGAGACAGGTGGCACTGCAAGAACCGAATGGGTAACATTCACAACTCCCACAGCCAGCATTTTGTAAAGTGTTTCTCTCCTTCCCTTGCAATGGTGCTGGAGATGGAACCTGAGGCTTCATATGTACTAGGCAGGGCCTTTGTCACTGAGCCACACTCCCAGACCACAATGTGCCTTATAACCTAAGAGGGTAGATATGGGAACGTCCCCATTTTACAGAGGAGGAAGATCAGAATGCTGAAGGAACTGGACCAAAGTCACACAGCGGAGGTGCTGTAGGGCTAGGGTCTAACTCACAGCCCTAGTTTCTGTGCTGGCATTCTCCACCTGTTATCTGATTCGGGGAACTGTGTCAAGTTCGGGTGGCTGCCTGAAGGGTTGGAGTTGGAGACTTGGTCATTTAGTGTCTCGTATCATGGTTTATCCTCCCTGATTCCTTTTCTGTCCCCTTACTTTTCCTCAGCCCCCAGAATCCTGTATTCACCACGGTAACTGGTTCCTCCCTGTTCTCACAGGTATTTACAGCACTGCCTGGCCAACCTCTTTGTTGGGGCGTGGGAACCTCGTCCCGAGGGACCTCTACCCTTGGATATTCCCCAGGCGTCTCCGCAGCAGGTAAGTTAACTCTTTCCTGGCCTATGACTCTCATCTGGCAAGGTGTTGCTGATGTCTGTGGACCAGCACTGGGACCTCTATCTTGTGGGCTGGTGGCAACCCGACGATGATCCTTTAATAATTGTAAAAATGTATGTGTGTTTGTGTATTGTCTGTGTATCACTGCCTGCATGTGGGGGTCATGCAGGGTCAGAGTACAACTTTGTGGAGTTGGTTCTCTCTTTCTGCTTGTGCATGGGTTCTGGGGAGTCAACCCAGGCTTTCCAGGCAAGTGCTATTACCTGCTAGCTGTCTTGCCAACCTGTGGGATGGCTCTGTGGTCTCTACTTATCACTTCAGGTCCAGCGCTGTGTGGAGATCCTGAGCCGGGCCAAGAGGCCTCTGCTGGTACTGGGGAGCCAGGCCTTGCTGCCCCCGACCCCTGCCAACAAGCTTAGGTAAGAAGCTCCCACTCTTTCTTAAAATCACGGTCTTGGTTCGTGGTGTTCCAGTGGCCTTGGCCATACTGACATCTGTTCTACCTGGACTCCTTTCCCTACCAGAGCTGCTGTGGAGACCCTGGGTGTCCCCTGCTTTCTAGGGGGGATGTCTCGGGGGCTGCTGGGCCGCAACCACCCTCTCCACATCCGGCAGAACCGCAGCGCTGCTCTGAAGAAAGCAGATGTTGTTGTCCTGGCAGGTAGGCTCTGCCTCCTCTTTTCCTTCCCTTCATCTGGCCCTGACATTGCCCGTCCTCATCTGTAGCACCCTTCCGTTGTGATCACTCATCTGTCTTCCTCTGCATGTACCCCCTTCCCTTCTAAAGGCCACTGAGCAAACTCACCCCAGACTGCAGCTTTGTGCTGTGACCTGGCTTCCCCTAGAGGATGTAAACCCTGTGGGCACTTGCTGTGTCTTACATACCTTTTTTACACAAAGCATTTTCTATACCATCAAGCACAAAACAGCTTTTGCTCTGTACAGCTGTGTACTGCTTAAGGCAGTACTGCATCCTGGAGATGTGTCCCTAAGTGGTTTTCTTGTGTGGATTTTGAGTGTGCATACACAAGCCAGTGGTTGGCTGGGACACAAGGCCACAGTCGTGTGTATGAACTGTTACTGACTGGAATGTCGATAGGCTATACGGGACTATAATGGTACCCCATATTTAGTGGTGATGATAGGCTATACAGGACTATAGTGGTACTCTGTATTTATTGGTTATGGCAAGTTCATGATTGCTCATGTCTTACCAGTAGGTCAGGTAACAATGCTCTGTTTGGCTGGGCTCATATATGAGCCAGGAGTTGGTGGGAGGTGGGGTGTCTGTCCCGGTGGCTAATTAGGTATGTCTTGGGTTGGGTAACTGAATCTCCACCTATGCTCCTCACACTACCCCTCAAGGTCCATGTGTGCCCTGTTCCCCAGTGCCACTCCTGGCAGGCCAGCCTGGTGGGGTAACGTGCTTACTATTTTTATTTTCTTCTTTGTGGTTTTGAGGCTAGAACCTTAAAACCAGGGTCTTACACATGATGAACAAGTATCATGCACTACTGAGCTATATGCGCCCCAACCCCCATGGCCTCTTGAGTTCTTCTTGTCTCAGTGTGGCACACCATGGCTTTTATCATGCTCGATCAGAGCCATTCAGGAAAAGCCTGTCCAGAATCGAGAGCTGCAAAGTCACGCTGGCTAGATGGCCTAGTGGGTAAAAGTGCTTGTTGCCAAATCTGATGACCTGAGTTTGATCCCTGGAACTCACAGAGTGAGAGTAGAAGATTGCAAGCTGTCTTCTGTTCTAGTGCATGAACCCCCCCCTCCCCCCAATACATGTAAACAGCTGGAAAGTCCCTGCAAGTGGCACAGATGCAGGGAGAGTACGCGACGGGGACTGTTGTACACTCGGCGTGCCACAGGAGCTGGAAGTGAGGTAGTGCTCATTGTCATCTCAGGCGCTGTGTGTGATTTCCGCCTGTCTTATGGTCGGGTCCTCAACCGCAAGAGCAGCATCATCATTGTCAACCGGAACCGGGATGATCTCTTGCTCAACTCGGACATCTTCTGGAAGCCTCAGGAGGCTGTGCAGGGTGAGCGTACCCCAAGGGACCCCGCCATGTGCATGGTGTCTTCATCTTGCCTCTGCTGCGTCTAGCTTGATTCAATATCAGGTCTCGACCACTTGGGCAACCTGAGGCACACTTGCCTGCAGACTGAATGGGTGCTTCTGAAGGAGTGGAGGGGGAGGGGAGGCACAGAGGGAGGTTTGGGGTTTTGAGGTGACAACTCCTGAATGCTGTCTGTTGCTTTCAGCTGGATCAGCCTCTCCGTGAATCTTACCCTCCTCATTTTTGTCCCCTTTCCATGCCATACTCTGGACACTGTTCTAAGGACCTGGGCTATCTTGTGGCATAGGCAACAGGGTCCCTTTGATTAAGCTGGAGAAGTGGCACCACCTTGTGTGTTTGTGAAGGTCCCTCTTATAAGTTGGTGGGCAGTAGGCTGAGGCAGGGAGGAGCTGTTAAGAGGAGCTGGACAATATGGGGATGCTGTTGCTTGCTTCTGACTCCAGCTACTTGGTGGGAGGGAGGTGGGGGAACCGAGGCCAGACGATTATCTTTTTGAGGTGTGTTGGTATAACTTAGCAAAAGCTATCTCAAAGTAAAATAAAAAGAACTCGAGTGTCACGCATGGTGGTGTGTATTTGGGTTTGTTTATTTTGAAACAGGGTCTCACTATGTAGCTCTGGCAGACTTGGAACTCTACTATGTAGGCCAGCTTGGCCTTGAACTCACATAGATCTGCCTCCCTCTGCCTTCCAAGTGTAGAGATTAAAAGAGTGTGCTACCACACCCTGTGATGATGGTACACATTTATAATCCCAATATCAAAGCAGGAGGAACAACTGAGAATTTGAGCCAAACCCTGGTCGAACATTGAGTTTAAGGCTAGCCTAGGCTACAGTGTGATATCTTATCTAAAAAAAAAAAATGCCCAACAGGGAGGCAGGGGTTTGCTAAGTTTGGTGGCAGGCCTTTTTAATCCTAGCACTAAGGAGGAAGAGGCGGGGAGATTTCTGAGTTCAGGGCCAGCTTGTTATATGTAGAGTTCCCGGCCAGCCAGCAAGCACTGCAGAGTAAGATTCTATCTCAAAAAACAAAGCAAAACAAAATAAACAAGGAAATAAAAAAAACATATCCAAAATGGGCCTGACAAGATGTTAAGAAGGCAAAGGCACTCCCTTGCCAACCTGATGACCTGAAATTGAGCCCCAGAACCCACAAGGCGGAAATACAGACCCCCACACTCTCAGTGTTACTCACCCCCCCCATCTATACACACACTAAGTCAATAAATGAAGTAGTTTTGTTAGGTGCTGGAGTGTTTACTGGGGATGCTCTAGACCCTGGGTTTGGTCCCCAGGACTGCGAATTTAACAGATGGGGGAGGTGACAGGACAGAAATTATATGACCTGGTAGGAGGACAGACTGGGTGAGAAACACATCTCTGAATGGGTATTCAGAATGGATGTTGAGAAAGAAAGCTGTCAGCCATTCAGTGCTTGCTGTGAGTTCCCATGTGCTTGGGCTCGAAAGATTTCCTTGGTGGGTGACATATTTTGGAGGCAGATGGTGTCACTGAGGTGTGAGGAGCAGGGAGGTAATGAGATCAGCTTGGGTTTGTAGATCCCCTACCCCTCATTTCCCAGGCCTCGCCTCCATCTTGCCAGGACCCTCTCATGGGTTCTCAGAGACTCTTTGAGGGGCTTCACCTGATTTGTCCTAAGAACACTTCTGGTCCATTTTCTCGCCTTCCTTTCAGATGCTGCTGTTGGCTTACTGTTCTATTTGGGGCTCTGGTGTTAGAAGGGCAGGGGGAAGCTGCCATCCTGTGGCTGGTCCTACAGCTATACTTTCTTCCATTCCTAGGAGATGTGGGCTCCTTCATGATAAAACTGGTGGAAGGCCTTCAGGGCCAGATGTGGTCCTCAGATTGGGCTGAGGAGCTTCGGAAAGCTGACCAGCAGAAGGAGCAGACCTACCGGTCAGTCTGGGTCGAGTGGACACGGCAGGAGTAAGGAGGGGAAGGGGCTGGTGGCAGCCAGCCCTACTGACTTCTGCTGTCCTGTTGCAGGGATAAGGCTGTAATGCCTGTATTACAGCACCTGAACCCAGTATGGGTGTTACAGCAGGTGGAGGAAACTCTGCCTGACAATGCACTTCTTGTGGTTGACGGAGGGGACTTTGTGGCCACTGCTGCCTACTTAGTCCAGCCCAGAGGGCCTCTGCGCTGGCTCGATCCTGGTAAGGAAAGTCCCACCCCAGGGGCAGCCTGTATTCTGTGCACCCTTCACAAGCACTGTGCTCTTATCTTTCTAGGGGCCTTTGGGACTCTGGGAGTTGGCGCAGGTTTTGCACTTGGGGCCAAGCTGTGTCAGCCGGAGGCTGAGGTGAGGCATTGGATGTGGGAGACTAACTGCTTTCTGGGCTTCGAACTACCCTAACTGCCCTGGGTCGTCTCCCCCCCTCCCTCCGCTCCTCCCAGGTTTGGTGCCTGTTTGGGGATGGAGCCTTTGGCTACAGCCTCATTGAGTTTGACACGTTCGTCAGACATAAGGTGACTGGGCTGCCCTGAGGGAAGCTTAGGAGGGTTCTGGGATATGTTATTTAGGGTTGGGCTGGGGGGTCAGGGGTTTTCCTCAGTGAACCACAGGCCCTGTTTTGTTGCTGGTCAACTTTTGAAGGCTGAAGGCTGCCTCTTGGCCTCCTTTTTTTTTTCCCCTACAGGTACCAGTGATAGCCTTGGTAGGAAACGATGCAGGTTGGACCCAGATTTCTCGAGAGCAGGTGCCCAGGTTGGGCAGTGACGTAGCCTGTAGCCTGGCTTACACTGGTAGGTGTCATGGTGTTTTGGGCCCAGCTGGGCTTCTCTGTTAACTCTCTGGGTGTCTCTGCTATTGCCTGACATATTTTCTTTTAGATTATCACAAGGCAGCCATGGGCCTGGGGGCCCAGGGATTGATACTCTCACGGGACAATGAGGATCAAGTGGTCAAGGTACTTCGTGAAGGCCAGAAGCTGTGCCAGGATGGTCATGCAGTCGTGGTCAACATCCTGATTGGGAGGACAGACTTCCGAGATGGCTCCATTTCTGTATAGGGACTATCCAGGGTTGGTGTGCTTGCCTCTTTGGCCCAGGACTTTGTCTACCTGGAGTTTTCATCCTTGCCCGTCCTGAGCTTGTCTCATAAGGTCTAACCCTCTGAGTGGGGATTGGTGGTGGTGGTGGGGGGACCAAAGCTCAAAGAGGCACCTTGGCAACCCTGGGTAGCTCTTTCCAAAAGGCTCAGCTGTACCCTCTCTCTTACAAAATTAATAAATCTCTTGGCTATATGAGCCCAAGGACTCAGTCACAGAACCTGTGTATACTGGTTTATTTATTGTTCACAAAGATGGAAGTGGTGGAAAGAAGTGGGAGACAGGAAGGGGCCCTAACTCTCTCACCATTGGGAGATTTTGGGGTGCCAGGGAATGGAAAATCCTATCCCACTCTATGGTCCCTGAAAGAGTTCCACATATCCATTCCACACAGGCCAGTGCACACGAATCCTCACACACAGACACACATGCATGGAGGCAATAAATATTTTCCGTACCAAAGATTCCCCCAGCCTGATACCTCAGGTGGGGTCCCTCCAAAAGGGGAGGAGTTAAGTGCTCAGTTTTTCAAGATTGGGAAAGGGCTGCTGGGGAAAGGAAAGGTCAGACTCTGTCTCCATTTGCTGGTTGGAAATTCATCTTGGCATTTTTGCTAGAAGAGAGGGTTAGGGGAAATCACCTGTTTATCTCTAAGCTCCAGACTGCCCTTTCACAGGTAGAGGCGGAGTCTGGTGCTGTTTCCCTTAAGTAGAATCCCATGATTGCCTTTAGATACTTGAAGGGAGGGAGAGACAGAGTGTAGTGCTCAATGCTAATACTGGTTTGGTTGGCAGCAGCAAGAGGGTTGACTAGGGATGTTTTAACACCCCAGGGTGATGCTCACAGTAATTGGTGTTCCCCTGCAAAGGGGAGGCAAGAGAGGCCAGCCTAGCAAGCAGAACTGTTTCTGGCAGCAAGAGAAGCCCCAGTGCTCGGGAGAGGGGCCATGGCATCAGTGCTGAAAATGCCAAGAGCCTGGTTTCTGCAGCTAGGGCCCCAAACAATGGCACTAGGAATTGGGAATGATTTTTTTTTTAGCATGGAAGGCTGGCCCCTTGGCAACTCCCTAGCAACCAGGTGCTCAGTCTGAGCAACTCCGGTCAGGTCCTTTTAGGTCATCAGGGCCTTAGTAACTTGGAACCCAGTCACCAGTAATCAGAACCTGGTCCTTAGCAACCAGGAAGCAATTCCTTAGTAACCAGAGTCCATCCCCTGCTTTGAGGGCTCAGAGGCACACATTGATCTGCTTGGAGAGTTCTCTCTCCAGATCCAGGATGAGGGCATCAAAGTCTTTGAGATTCAGGTGTGGGTTGAAGGGTGCATCAAACTCATCTTCGAAGTCGGTAGTGCCCCTCGGCTCTCCAGTCTCATCATCATCTTCCTCACTGTCACTGCCTGTCACATGGTCATAGTCAGGCCCGGACAGGAAGTCCCGCCCACACGGCAGTAAATCGCCTCCGCACACACTCCAGTCGCCTGCATAGCGGTTGCTTGGGGGACTTTCGGGGCCTCCGCGGCCCCGAGGCCGAGTCACCACTTCTGGACCCGCCAGCGGCAAGTGCAGAGGTGGCTGTCTTTTGGGCCTCAAATACGGTGCGACTGCGCCGTCTGGGGTATCTGAGGGCCGTCTGGTATCTGCGGGGTCCAAAAGGAGGATAAGTTGTGATACAAGGGAGTGATCCCTGATTGGCTTTTTGAGAGGCAAGCTTACAAATTTAACCCACTCAAGAGGCATGACCCTCTTTAGATTCCAACCCATGATTGGTTAGTAGGGAAGCATAAATGTGTAAGGGAGGCTGACTGGGATGGGCGGTGTTCACCTGGCCAAGACTGTAACAGGTAATGCAGGACTTCAATGTGGCGCTTGAAGTCCACAGCACTGGTGACTCCTGGGCCAGAGCTACGGAGCCGGGGCCGAGAGGGTGTTTGTCTCGCTGGTAGCAACACCGGTCCGAAGCACACTGCCAAGTTCTGCGGGGTCATGCGGTTGTGGGTGTGGAAGGAAGAGACAAGGCGCAGATGGTCCAGAAGAAGCGTCAGGGTGGCCTGTGGAGAGAGTTGCTAGGGTGGGCACGAGGCGGGCAAACCCGAACCCTTGTGGCACTTGCAGGATAGTCAGGGGTGGCTTAGAGTGGAGGCACTTCCGTTCAAGTTCTCATAGCCATAGGGGAGGTGTTAGTATTAGGAATGCATTTTGCCAAAGTTGAGATTAAGACCAAAAGCAACTTAGCTTTGGAATGGAAGGGTTTGAACTCCAACCCATGCCGTGTTAGGCAATTTCAAGGACTTTTCTAAGATCTCACAGCCAGTATTTTTGCTTGTGTTAGGTTGGCAGATCTGTTTGTTCAGTCAGTTTGCTAGGCAGCCCAGTCTGGCTTGGAAGTGGCTATGTGGCTCAGGCTGGCCTCAGCTAGAAATCCTCTTGCTTTTTTTTTTTTTTTTTTTCCAGATTTACTCATTTTATTTTTTTTTTACATATAAAACTATTATTTTTATTACATCTTTTCCTCAATTACATTTCCAATGCTATCCCAAAAGTCCCCCATACCCTCCCCCCTACTTCCCTACCCACCCTTTCCCATTTTTTTGGCCCTGGTGTTCCCCTGTACTGGGGCATATAAAGTTTTTTGACTCTTGAGTGCTAGGAGTAGAGGCGTGTAACACCGTACCTGGATAGAGCGTGTGTATGGACAAATCTTGGCTGTTTGACCTCAGGCAAATCACCAAACTGAGCCTTGATTTTTTTTTTTTAACCCAGGAATTGACAGATGAATATCAAGTACATTGTTGGCATTGATGATCATGTATGATGATTACATCTTAGGCATGCTTAAAGCACTACACTGGTATTAGCTGCTCTATGAGCCAAAGTTCCTAGCATGGCCAACTCACCCTCTCCACATCTGGCAGGCAGCTGAGGAGCCCTCTGGTGCCTTCAGGACCCAGGGAAGCCCTGCTTGGGTGTCCTTGGGCCATGGCTTCCAGCACCACCTGGTAGAGGGGCTGGGTGATGAGTGGAGTAGGCAGTTCTCGAAGATAATCCTTGAGGATGCCTGTGGACAGAGGGGTTCTCTCTGGTTAAGGTACCCTGGCTTCTGAAGCCAGAGGGGGGTCACTGGGGCTGACAGTGGTAGTGAGAAGAGGGCAGGTGTATAAGAAATGAAAATAGGATCAGACAGGAGAGAGGAGGGTTCACAGGAGGCCTCCAGAGCAGCCTGGAGGTGACAACTGAAAGAAGTGAGCAGGCAGTGGAGAAATGGCGTGCTGACCTGTGATGACATTGATATCAGGGTACACATCTTCAGAGAGGCACACAGCCGCACTGTCCTGCTCAAAGGCATCTCGAAGCTCTTTCTTCACTGCTGCTGAGCCACACAGACGGTACAGCCCCACTACCTGGGGATAAAGATAAAGAACGTCTTGCTGGAGGGCCATAAGACAGCAAAGCCTGGATATTTGGACAAGGGTGACTGTGGATGTGATGGCCTGGGAGGGTAGGGCCATTCACATGCATCTTCACTGGCTGCCTTCCCACTGCTGTCACAGGGGCCCCTGAGCCAGGCCTAGTACTTCAGCACTCTGAGGCCAAGGCAGGAGGGTCACCTAGGCTATAGATTATAGTGTGTGTTCAAGGCAAGCCTGGGCAACTTGGTGAAACCCTGTCTCAAAAAAATAAAACGAAGGCTGAGGGTGTAGCTCAACAGTAAAGTGCTTGCTGAGCAAGTATGAGGGCCTATGTTCAATCCCCAGCACCAGGAATAAAACAAAACCCGAGACACATAACCTAGCTTTCTCAATTCCCCAAGGTTGGACCACTTGTCTAGAGTCTCTTTCCTCTGACTTCACAGTTCAACTCTTCCAGGAGGCCTTCTCAGACTAACCCAAGCAAGTCAGGAAGTGAGGGCCGGCTTTAAGCTGTCCTATACCCTCCCCTCCTTTCTGCTTTTTCTTTTCTTTTCTTTTCTTTTCTTTTCTTTTCTTTTCTTTTCTTTTCTTTTCTTTTCTTTTCTTTTCTTTTCTTTTCTTTTCTTTTTTCTTTTCTTTTCCTTTCCTTTCTTTTCTTTTCCTTTCTTTTTTCCTTCCTTCCTTCCTTCCTTCCTTCCTTCCTTCCTTCCTTCTTCCCTCCCTCCCTCCCTCCCTCCCTCCCTCCCTCCCTCCCTCCCTCCCTCCCTCTCTCTCTCTCTCTCTCTCTCTCTCTCTCTCTCTCTCTCTCTCTTTCTTTCTTTCTTTCTTTCTTTCTTTCTTTCTTTCTTTCTTTCTTTCTTTCTTTCTTTCTTCTTTTTTTGGACAGGTGCCACCACGCTAGGCTACCTCCTTTCTTAACTCCCCCTGGCTACCTCCTTTCTTAACTCCCCCTGCCAGCTAGTTTGACATTTATGAAAGTCCAATCATCTTTCTCACTCCAAAGACTGAGTTCCATGAGGGCTAAGCTCTTGTAATAAAAAGGACAGATGATCCGTGGGTCCTGATGCTGCGGAGGGAGTGTTGGTTAAGGGGTTCCAAGGAATATGTATGTCTAAGGCAGCAGGAGTGGGGGCAGCCGACTCACCCGCAGCCCTCGGCATTCGATCTGCCCCACACACTTTCGGATGATGAGAGGCACCTGGCCTGGGGACTGCTCACGTTCTACCAGAAGCTGCAGAGGGAGCCCGAAAACACGGGGCTCCGCTGTGGCAGGGGCTTCTTGCTGTTCTGACAATGTTAGCTTGGCATAAAGAAGTCCCTGGGGTTCGAGTCGAACGGCCAGTTGTTGCGCTTGGCACCCTATAGATGCAAGGAGGACTGAGCCAGTTTTATCCTAAAAGTTTCTGTGTCCTGACTCCCCTCATCTAGAACACCCCTCCACCATGAAGCCCAGCCACCCTGGGCACCATGGGAGAACAGGATGCCCTTAGGTGGGTCTTTGTGTCTTGCTCTTACTTCCTGGAAGTCCCAACGTCTTACCTCGAAAGATGGTTGGCAGTAGCACAGTGCCCTGGGCACAAGGCCGGTGCCGCCTCACACCAGGGTCCCATGCAAGTACCAAGGCCCGCAGCAGACGAGCAGCCTCCAGCTCTAGGTGGAAGGTGTGGTCCAGCCTCAGAAAGTCTGGTCCGCTTCGAAGTGGCCCTGTGCGGGCCCGAGCTACCCCATCCACTTGGAGAAGGCAGCAGAGATCTCGTGGAGTAGCCCCGGGAATTGGTCGCAGACCCCCTAGCCCATACAGGTGCAGGCTGAGACGCCCCCAGAGGGCAGCTGGAGGAGTCCGGGCCGATGGACCCACTTCATAGGGCCGGAAGGCAGTGGGTGATGGCAGTCCTCCAGGACGCTCAGGCGAATCACCATCGCTGAGGTACCCACCCCTTGGGCTCCTAGTCCCTCCAGCCACTGATGCCTGCCCAGGAGTCCCCACACTGCTGTCCAGGTGATAGCGGCTGATGACAGAGCCTGCTGGGGCGGTCCTCTCTCTATCCCGGCCTGTGCGAGTACTTCTTAGGCTCAGGCGGCGCCGGAGCTCTGGCAGCTTTTTCATCTTCATTGAGAGGCGCCTGGCAGGGCCTGGGGACTTGGTACGGGAGGTTTTGGTAGGGGGGCTGGTAGGGGCTGCACCTGTAGGGAGAGCAAACTTCAGAGTCCAGGGCCTGGGATTGGAGTATGAATCTTGTGGTCCTTGCGGGGCTGAGGATAATATGGCTTAGGAACACCTGGAGTATAGGGTTTGAGGCTTGTGCGTGCTTGTAGGTGAATATAACACTGTGCTTACCTTGGATGTTGGCGCCTTCTGGCTCAGAGGAAGCTAGCTGTGATCCCAAGGGCTCAGGTGCTGGTGGTCTGGGGTCTTCTTCAGGGATGGGGTTGTACCAAATCTCACCAGCAGGCTCCCCACTGCTAGGTGTCCTAGGCCCCAAAGAGATCTCCTCTGGTGGTTTAGCCCCTCCTAGCACCCATCGGCGGCTACTGGGCTCCAGGCTTTGCAGGTAGGCCCCCCGAGTGGGGCTTCGAGGTGCCTCGGGGCTAGGTGGTACCTCTGCTCCAGCCTGAGACCCTTCAAGGACACGAGGTTCTGGTTCTGGGGGTTTGGGCTCTGAGCGCTGGGCTGGGTGGCCTGGTGGAGAATGAAGATGGTAAGACCCAACTCTCGAGTTTCCAGAGGTCCAGGGCGGCAGTCTAGCTAATTGGCTTCAGCCCTCACTTCACATAACCAATTCGACAGCAAGGAAGCTCTTTGCTAGCCTGGAGCCACTGCCTCCCTTGGAACCAGCTGTTTTGTTTGGTTCTAGCAGCTAGCTAATACTTTTGCAGTCCTAGCTTCAAGGTCCCCTGCCCCAGCCCCTAGTAATGCAAAAGGGACTGTGAACCAGCCTCAAGAGCCCAGGTCAAATGTCCTTGGAACCTCAGGACATTTCGGCTCTGTCACCCCTCTCCCAGACATTCCATTAATCCTAGAATCTTATGCCTGTCCCTTCTCATTGAGTGGCCTCGAGCAAGCCATTTTCCTGATGCTCCATGTCCTGTTTATGAGGAGATTCAGTATCATCATATTCTCAACCCCCTTCCGGCTTGGAGCTCAGTGTGAGAAGCAACTTTAGACAATAGGATCTGTAGCCCTGCTCAAGGCCCTAGTAGATGCTGCTGCTGGGAAGGCAGGGCAGGGAATGCTGTAGCCCTGCTCAAGGCCCTAGTAGATGCTGCTGGGAAGGCAGGGCAGGGAACGCTGGTTTCTTTTTCATTCAGCACCCTTTTCCCATTTCCCAAATCCTGCCCACAAGTTCTCTTGGATCTTGCCCCTCAGCCCAAGCCAGATTTCTACAGTCAGTGCCCTGTTACCCTGCCCCCCTTATCTTGGCTCTATTCTTTCTCTGACATCATGGTTGATTTCCTGTGTGTGTTTATGTGTGGGCACCCGGATCCCTTCTCTGGCCCTGGGACCCTTGGGACACCCTGGGAACGGCCCGGGAGGAAGAGTCAGGTCCTTGGTATAGTGGCCTCCCTCCTTTAACTGGTTCCTTCCGAAGCCCCCTACCCATACAGCTTTCGTTCCTTTCCATTTCATTCTTGCTGTCTGTGGACCCCCAGATTTAAGGATCTTCTATTTCCACCCTTTGGCCCTCTGTTTCAGGTCTCTGTCATCAGTAGCATAGTCCAGAGAATTGTTTAAAGTCAGTTCACAGGCCCGGGACAAATCACCCAACAACCACGTGCCTCAGTTTCTCTCTGTCTTAATAAATAGGACGGTTTCTTGGGGCTGGCCACAGTAGGTGCGGCTGCAGCCTCTGGAGCGATGGTGGCATGGAATTGGGGGAAAGACTGCAATAATAAATATAACCCCGCAGACCTCTCTTTGGTACAGGAGTGTGTACCCAGGAGAGGTGCCCACCACCCAGCCATGTCGATGCCACACAGCTGTCCCCACCTCCCGCCCCTGCCCCGCCACTCTCTGGGCGCCCCTTCGAGGCCCCATTTCCTGTCAGGGGTGAGGCCCCCCTGCCGGGTCTTGCAAGTATCCCTGGGGCTGGCATCTCAGGCCAGCTGCACATAACGGTCCGTGCCCCCTCCCCCCCAGCCCCCCAGCCTTACAAAGATCCGGTGCATATTCCTCTCTTGCATCAGGGCTCGCTCCCGGCTTACCCACTAGGTCCAGCTGCGTACCCTACCGGGGACCTGGGGATCTGAGGCTGAGCGAGGCTCCCTTCTCTTACTTTCCGAGAGCCCCCGCACTCACCCCGGTCCTTGGCGTCTGACTTTTTTCGAGGAAGTTTCTCCCGACCCCGCAGGCGGGAGAAGGTCTTCCTGAGCAGCGGCTCGGCCATGCTTGGGCCGCGGCCGGCCGAGTGCGCGCCCCGGGGCTGCGGCCGCCCGCCCCGCCCGCCCCCGCCCCCCCCCCCCCCCCCCCCGGCCCGCGCCAGCAGGAAGCGCATTCCGGGAATGCTTGGCCTTAACTTTTTTTTTTTTTTTTTTCTTTTCCCTTCCCGCGGCCCGAGCAGGCGATGCTGGGAGATGTAGTCGCCTGGGGCCAGGAGGGGACATGATGGGGTGCTGGGCTGATCTAACTCTTTAACTATGAATGTCATGGCATAGGCTGGCCCCCCCATAACCATCCTCCTGTGTGATGGCATGCAGCACATTCTGTCGGCTCCCCCAAACCGCATCCAAGGCACACATCAGCTCTTGTCTTTCCTCCTGTCCATCCATCTCCACATCACCCAGTACCTCGACTATGATCTTTCCTTGGGAACCCCAAGTGCAATTTCATGCCTCTCCCACCTGACCCAATTCTCTCACTCCCCAACTCAAGTTACTATTGCTGCTTATTGATCCTCAAGCTTAGTGGTTTCAGACAGCCCGGGATGCTCACTGTCAGGAATATGGACCCGATATAGATGATACTGTCTGCTTTATCTCTACTCAGTCGAGAACACAGCAAGGATAGGTGTATCTCGAAAGTAAGTGGTGAAATCGGAGGTTGTATTATTATTTTTCTATTTAGTACTGAAATACCGGAGGCTGGACAACTTTCTAAAGTAGACTGAGTTCATGTTGATGTCCTAGCAGCACTCCTTAAGACAGGAAGAGAAAAAAAATCTTAGGTTTGGGCTGATTCTTACAACTTAACTTTACTTTTTATCATGTGTATGTGTATGCTTTTGTGTGTATGGCACATGGATCGGGGTGCCCAGAAATGGCTGGGAAACAAGCACTTTTAACTGCTCCAGCTCTCTCCAGCCCCACAAAAATAACTTTCGCAAGAACTTAATTTGGTCTCACAGAACCATCTTCTGAAGACAGGCTCCTTTTACCGCGACTAGCCTATTAACAGGGCCACATAGAGGACTAAACTTTCAACACATGAACTGTGGCACAACTAAAGTTCAGGTCTCTTAACTGGTGCGAGGCACAGGCTGGACCTCCACTGGGATAGTGGACTAAGCACCTATGTGGATACCTCTGTGTCCTTGGCTTCCTCCCAGTTCAGTAGTTTTGTGGTAATTGGTGGGTATGCAGGCGTCTAAAAGTGAAGAGTGCAGATGAGTAGAAGGAAGACCTGCGCAGCTTTGCTTATCCAGGCACACGTGGGAGGAGAGACTGTGGTGCTGCAATAGTTTGAAAAGATCTAGTACATTCTAAGAGACTGGAACTTTTGCTGGACCTCACAGCCAGAGTTAATACCACACCTGGAAGTCACCCACGACTGCTAGCCTCCTAAGTACTCCTCGAGTAAGAGAACAATGTAGCAATCAACTCTACTTGTTTTGGATTTCCCATGCAATCAACTTCTTACAACCTATAATGTAATGCATAGCTGGAATCTTAGATTAGGTACTCTTCCCGGCCCCTCACTCAGATAATGGACACGAAAGCAACACTTGCAGAAGCGACTTTCTACCAAAAAACGTCGAAAGTATCCATTTACAGAAATTAGTTGATAAACAGTGATGCTTGTTATCTGTGTCAGTTAGAGACAGATGGAGCTAGCAATTTAATCCCTTGTAAAACTCTGTTGAAGACTTCTGTAAAGTATCCCATTATGTGCTGTTCAGTCCATATAGAGTAAAACACTCCCTCCCTCTCTCTCTCTCTCTCTCTCTCTCTCTCTACACACACACACACACACACACACACACACACACACACACACACAGCTCATACCAAACAGGTGGACAGACAGGAACAGATACAGATGCAGGCATACATTTAGACTCATGCAACAGACAGAGGACAGAAACAAAGGAAGTATGACGTAGAGAATTCAAATCTGTATTCTTGGTTAAATGACTCCAAGAAGAGCATTTGGTTTTAAGGTAACATGAATGCATCATTGGTAACTCAGAGTTAATCGCTGATTAACCCAGGCAGGAAATAGTGTTGTGTCCACCTTAAGAAATAAAACCTGCTTCACACTTGTGTTCGATGCTACATTCAGTGCTCAGGGTGGACTTGGAACTAAGATCACATTAAGGCACATTTCTGAACAAAGTCTTTTCACCACCATTTGCCCCACCCACCCGGAAGGTGTAGATCATCACCACAACCTCCATGAATTCTTGGGTCCCATTGAAGTGTTGGCAGGGACTTTTCCTCATTTCCTGTGACGTTCTTGTCCCACACCCCACTAAGAGTACAGGTGGGAGGAGGTGTTTTAGTGTCCATTTGGGATTACCAACTTCAGTGAGGTTAAACTTTAAGCACTCGGGAGTTGAATGAAACAGGGTTGAACTCTCAGTAGCACCAATGAAGAGCAGCCTTTTTTTAAGAGATAGTCTGGAGTCACGGATCTCAGGTCTTGGAGGCTGGAAGCAGCTGCAGGAAAGAATTCCCTTCTGCCGCCTATGAGTGAGCCGTCTTGACATCTTGACAGCTGAGTCAGGAACAAATCTCCCTGCAGCTGGCACTGGTTGAGTCATTGAGGTTGGCTTGGGGCAGAAGCCTCAGGCATTGGAGTTGCTGACTAGCCTGTCCAGGAAAGTCTAACCTTGAAGTCTTCAGGCTTCTTCCTCTGCAAAGAGCCAGAATATCTGGGGCTGGGTTCCCAGCTCAAGCTAGGAGCTGGGCGTGAAGTCTTTCTTCTTTCCTGTCTCTACTGGATTCTGCAGCTGCTCTGGCTTCGCAGTTCCAAATATCCAAATTTCTAGAGATGTCAGCTAGGTACAAATGTGGGTATACAAAGAAGATGAAAGAAATGGGACTAGTCTATCCTGGTTGGTGAGGGGAGGAACCCTGAACTAGCTAAAAGTTGTCAGAAGTTCATGATTACATCAGCAGATCTTTATCTCTGCAGAGGCAGAGAAACTACAAAGAAAGTTTCTGCCCATCCCTGGTTAGTGCTTTGATCTTTGAAGGCAGCCTACAGCTTCCTTTAGCCAGGTATTTCCTTCTACAAGGTTAGGTGTGTGTGTGTGTGTGTGTGTGTGTGTGTGTGTGTGTGTGTGTGTGTATGTGTTAGGATGGGGGGGTGTTGGGGTAGCGTTACTGCAGATAGCAGCTCCTCTGCCCTAAAGGTTCAAGCATGCCAGCTGTCAGCTCTATATCAGGGAACCCTACCTATCTCTCTGGCCATGGGATTTACTTACTATGGTTTTAGTTTGGGTCTTCCTGTTGTGTCCCTGTTTTTTTTTTTTTTTTTTTCCAAATAAAGTTTTCCTAGAGTCAGGCTAGATAAGATTTAGGAAGTAAACACACGTCTCAGGAAGTTCTTGAAATTTACAAAATTCACCAGACCTCCTCAGGATTATATAAGTAGTGGCAATCACTAGAAAGGGGCTTCACTAGCAAGTCTTAAGGAGTTTTTCCTCCAGGGTACAACAGATATAGCTCAGTGGCAGAGTGCTTGCCTAATATAGACAAGACCCTTGGTTTGATCCTTGCACTGTGAAAAAATAAATTGTGACTCCCTCTATTGTGTCATCAAATAAGTCTTGTGGGACTTCTAAATACAGGATCACATAGATTAAAATATTTGCCCCATTCTGTGGAGTTCACAGAGAAGTGGACATTTGGCAGTTAGAACTTCCGTGAGACCCTCCACCCCCTCCAGATGAAGCTTTAGTGAGTTCTTCTCAGAGTGTGCCGGAAGTGACTTTCTGGCCACTCTCATCAGGTTGTCTATTATTTTTAGGTCTCTCCCTCCACGGGACAGCCCTGAGCTATCAGGTACAGATGTAGACCACATAAATGGCTACCAACTTCATGATGTGTTGTGTGTATGTTCACATCAACTTGAATTGGAATCCTTCATGTCTTTCTTTGTTCTGGCACGCAGTCTTGGGACAGTAAGTATATTTGAGTTCACAGATTTGGGTTTTGTTTGTTGTTTCATTTGGCTGAAAGCTCATGTTTGAATGATCTTGTTGTTCAGGCTATCTATGGTTAAGGCTTACTTGACTGGGTCACAGTCATGATGTGTATGTACGTGAGAGAGAGAAAGAGAGAGAGAGAGAGAGAGAGAGAGAGAGAGAGAGAGAGAGAGAGAGAGAGAGAGAGAGGAATCCAGAGACTGCCAAGGATCCAGACTCCTTTGTCTGTAACAACTGTGAAGTAATTTTCTCTTGTAGGCTAGCATTACTTACAAGAGTGTTGTCTCTGCAACTTAATTCTCTCCTAATAGGCTATGCCTCTTAAAGATCTCACTGTATCCCAACACAGCCTGAAGTGGAAACTTATGGTTTCTTTGGAAAGTTGGTGTGCTGGAATGTATTTTGCTGGGGCAAACACATGAAGGGGTGTTTTCCTGAAGCAGACACAGGTGAAAGGATGTTTTGCTAAAGCAGGCATGTGAGCATGATAAAGGATTCTTTGCTACTGACACACATGTATTGACTCACTTTATATTGCATAACGGAGCTCTGTTTGACATGACTCCATAGAGAGAAACACACCAAAACAAAAAACAAACAAACAAAAAACTTCTGGTGGTGAGTTGGCGGCTTCTTACTGTTTCTGCAGACTCCAGCCAATCGGCAGAGTGATGTCAGCTGATACAGACTCACATGGAGTTTTGCTAAGGCAGTCATGTGCTGAGTCAAGACCTGTGGAGGACACATGATGTTTGGAGGGAGTATAAATAGGACTCATATGGACAGTGATGGAGACTTGCTTGCATAGCTAGTTTTGTAAGGCTTCTTGGTCTTGAGTCTTTGCTGATCTTCACTTTGTTGAGAGAGGCATGGCAGAGAGCTTCTCCTGGTGTCCCTGGTGGTCCTGGTTCCTCCTGCTGACTTGTGCTGAGCTGATTCGGCTGAGGTCTGGCTGTTTCTGCTAGGTTGTACCACTACTGCTGATCCCTGTTTGCTATCCCAACACTACTGAACTTGACTGCTGATAGATTCTCAAAGTGTTTGTGAGCAGACTGGGCTGCCACTGCTGATTTCTGTGAACTGAACTGCTGATTTTCTGACAGTACAGATGTGATTTGCTCCAAAGAACAATTTCTAAACAGGTCCACACCCCACGTGCTCTGTAGCCTAATAACCTTTCTTTTTCACTACCTCTGGAGGGTGGGTGGTACGCTGGAAGGCTGGTTAAAGTATCTGAAAACCCATATTAAAAGTAGGGTTGAGAAAAATCAAAGCTACAATGGCCACACTGGGATCAAGCTTTGTAGCACATAAACAGATGATGGACACAGTCGATCCATATCCAAACCATACCCACTACAGACATCTCTGTTCCAACGTAGCCTATGTGGCATCTGGGGCTTATTGTTATCACATTGCTTCGTTCCTTCAATCCATCACCACACACACAGACATGCAGACTCTCTCTCTGTCTCTGCCTCTGCCTCTGCCTCTGCCTCTGCCTCTGCCTCTGTCTCTGTCTCTGTCTCTGTCTCTGTCTCTGTCTCTGTCTCTGTCTCTGTCTCTGTCTCTGTCTCTCTCTGTCTCTCTCTCTCTCTGGGTTCAGGGTCTCACTGTGTAATCTAAGCTAGCCATAAACTCACAGAGATCCACCTCCTCTGTCTTCTGAGTGCTGGGATTAAAGGTGTGAACCACCATGCCCAGCATTCTACACATATATTTTGAGTGAGTAGCTATTGTACTAAGCATAGAGGTACTGGTTTGGGCCTGATAAGATAACACATAAGGGCATTCACCTCAGCTACATTGGTCTGGAGAGAAAGAGAGATACCCTCTTGCCTATTGCTGCCTGTGGCAGGTAGGAGAGCTGGCCCTTGTGGCAAAGGTATAGTTGAACTGTCTCAAGGACAGGAAAAAAGGAGAGATGACTCTGACCCTTGCTGGCTGCAGCATTGGGTGAACTAGCTGGGGCAGTGCGGGAAAGCTTGCCCTGGTGTAGAAGTTTGGCCTGATTCTACCTCTAAGCCCCATGTTCCCAAACTAAGACTCAGACGGAAAATATATTTACAAGTACCTTGGCCATATTGCTAGGCTTTTCTCTGACTAGAATCATAGCTTAAGATAACTCACTTATTTTAATCTATGTTTTGCCATGTGCCTGGTTACCTATGCTCATGTACCATGTGTATATCTTTCTGGTAAATCTCCTGCCTGGCTATTTCCAGAATCCTTTCTCTCTCCAGAATGTCCCACCTTTATTTCCTTCCTAAGCTATAGGTCATAGGCCATAGGCTTTTTTCTTGACAGGTGATATATCCATACAATACACAAGATATTCTCTCTATACCCTGGTGGTATGGACACAGGAGAGTTGGTGGGCTGACAAAGTCAGCTACCTCCTAGTCCCAGATCTAGGGCTTTGAGTTGTCCCACCCCAACATCTACCCCCATCTGTGATCTGCTGGAACTTGTGAAATGACCAGTCCTTCAGATGCAACTCAGACTGATGTGACCGGAGTACTAGATGCAGGTTACAGGAAGCAGTAACTGTGTTAAGATCTTAAATTCAAGAGGGTATTAAATCTGGCAAGCAGTCGGAGGTGGAAACAGCACATACAGATGTCCTTGCATGTCCTGTGTTTGTTCCTGCCTGCTGTACTGCTGGTCTTTCCTCTACAGGTTTCTCATCTTTGGTCCTCTTTGATTTCTGCTTCTTGTCACTTCTTTCTGTTTCTTATGTAGCTATTCCTCTGAATAGAAACATTTATAGAGCCCAGGAAGTGACTGAAACATACAAGGCCCAGGAGGTGAACACAGGACTCTGGAAGCTCGATAGTTAGAAGGTTTAGGAAGCCATGCCCCTTGGTTCAACAGAGGCACTTGTTGCAGGTAGAGGGATTCTGATCAGCATTGGCACAGTTTCCTGCAACCTGTGCTGGGAGCGATAACAGGGATACCAATTTTGTGAGCGGTCACCAAGTTAGAATGGGTTTTTGAGTGATGTAACTGCCTTTGAGTCACCATGCTTTTGTGAGTAACCCTCATGAACTTATTGGTTCACTAGGCTAGACTTAGGTAGAATTGTTTCTTTGGTCTGTGGTTATGCCCTGTCTATGATGAAGAGATGCTTATGTCTCTCCAAGAGAAGTCATACATCTACCCCATGACTGACAAATGGTAGCTTTCCAGATTGTCACAGCTGTTATGTTGACAGCTAACTTTATGTTAAAAATTATAAAAATTACCGTGCTTGAGAGAACTGCAAGGCAAAATTGGACCTCCACATGTTAAAGGTTATTGTAATTGGTCTTGTATAATTTGAGCAAAACTGTTGTTTGTACAAGATAATAGGTCACAAGGTTAACCGCTGTTATTGCTTCTGTAAACAAAAGCTTGTTTTACTAGAAATAACCAGGACCTTCAAGACATCTGTGTGCAAAAAAGAATGTAGCCTTCTGGTTGCAGGATGTGTGTTTGCAAGTAAACAGGTTTTAATGCTGTCCCTTGCTTATATAAACTCCTGACGGATGTGACTTGGCATTACATTTGGGAATCCGGAGTTTGGGGTGTAGCCCTAGTGCCAATACGTGAATAACAGCCTCTTCTTTGTTGAAATACATTCATGATCAGACTGGTGAATCTCTGAATAACCCAAGACCCTTTACAAGATAAATCCAGCCCTTGAGTTAGAACAGCTTAATTAAAAAACAAACAACCCACAAACGTTTTTGGCCAGGTGGTGGTGGCGGCACATGCCTTTAATCCTAGCACTTGGGAGGCAGAGGAAGGTTGACCTATGACCATGAGGCCAGCCTAGTCTACAGAGCAAGTTCTAGGACATTCAAGGCTACACAGGAAAACTTGGTCTCCAAAACCAAAACCAAAACTAAAAAACAAACAAAAGTTTGTAACCAGACGATTACATTGTTGTGACTACAATGTTGAATAAGTCACATTTTCCTGTTGCTGTGATAAAGTACCTGCCAAGAAGGAAGGGTTCTTTTGGATCACAGTTCAAGGGTACAGCCCATCATGGTGAGAAAGTCATGACCACAGGAGCTAATGGGAAGCAGCTGGTCACAGTGCATCTGCAATCAGGAAGCAAAACATAATGAACTGGTACTCAGCTTGCTTTCTCCTTTTGTTGGAGATTGGTTGAAAAATCTGCATGTCCAGATGCTGAAGGTCCTTGTACCAGTTGGTTTTTCATCAATTAATAAAGATGCCAACAGCCAATGGCTGGGCATGGGGTGGGACACTTAAGAGTTATGTAGGCAAGAATGCAGAGAGGAACCAGACAGAATCACAATGACTCAGGGAAGTAGCGGCAGGACTTAAAACCAACCAGCCATGTGAGATTTCAGGAAGTGGCCACTCACCACTTTCCCGATTGGGCTTGGGGTAGCAGGGGAAGGTTTAGGAGTGACCAGCCTTTGAGGTAGCCAAGGCAAAAAAACCAAAAAACAAAAAAACAAAACAAAACAAAACACCCAACAACAACAACAAAAACCCTAATGTGTGTGGGTCCTTCATTCAAAGATCCAAAGATAGTTCTGGGCAGGTACGCGCGTGTGATCCACCGGTAGCCAAAGTGGTGTAGCCAAAATGCACCACTACATCTTTTTTATTCAGTCCAGCACCCCAGTCCATGGAATGCATTTACCCACACTTAGTGTGAATCTTCCCACTTTGATTAACCTGATCAAGAAAATCAGTTGCTCACAGGCTTTGGCAACATCTCCTCTTTATCTAGATAGTCTCTCGTGGGCGTGCCCAGAGACTCTTTTTCCTAGGTGATTCTAGATCCTATCAAATTGGCAATTAATATAATCCATCCCAAGTGATATGAAATTCAGGTTTCATAATTCTCACTAACCAATTCCCTGATGTATGGTTTATTGCTGCCTTAATGGTTCAGTTGCAGGGCAGGACCATTGTACCAGGAACCGTGTGGTCTGTAAGGAGACAATAATGGCCATTTCGTTTTTGGCAGAGAAATATGCTGAGGTCTAAGCTATGGTGTGGCTCACCAGTGGATTTGTTCTGAAGCCTAAGACTGTCTGTGAGTGCTGAAATCTTGTTACAATCCCCTCTGCTCTGGAGCAATCTCAGGAACAAGGGATACTATATTACAGTGCCCAGCAAACCTAGCTCCCGCATCATGTGCCACCCAATTCTCTATTACTTCTCTGGATACCTTACACTCTTTATCTACAAGGTAATTTTACTTGTGTTCCCTCCCAAAGATACATTGCAGCCAGGCAAATCAGGATTGGCCAGTGTCACTTCAAATATGGTTTGTAAATTACATCACTGCTACCTGGTAGCCACTCTGTCCAACTGCAGCTTCAGTTGAACCTAGTCTGATGAGATCAGTGGTTCTCAGCCCATGGGTCAACTAGTTTGAAGGTAGTGGGGTTGGACAACCCTTTCACAGGGGTCACCTAATTTCATTAGAAAATACAGATATTTACAGTACAATTCATAATAGTATCAAGATTGCAGTTATGAAGTAGTAACAAAAATACTTTTTAGGTTGGGGGGGGGCAGAGTTACCACAACATGAGGAACTGTATTAAAGAGTCGAAACGTTAGGAAGGTTGAGAACTACTGTGCTAGGTGGCTCAGTGGCAGAGGGTGCTTGCTGCCAACTCTGAGGACTGAACTTGATTCCTGAGAACCACACGGTGGAAGGAGAGAACAGCTTCCTAGAAGTGATCCTCTGACTTCCACATCAGTTCCTGCTCCTGTAAATACAGAGTCATGAATGCAAGCACACATACATAATAAATAAATGGAATTTTAAGGTGTAAAAAATGCCTTGAAACAAACAAACAAACAAACAAACAAACAAACAAACAAACAAACACTATTCCTGAACAGGGCACAATGGTGGCTTTGTATCCCTGTTACCTAGGAGTCAGAGATAAGGTTGAGCTTTGGAGTTCCAGGATATTTTGGGCAACATAGTGATATCTTGTCTCAAAACAAAAATAAAATCAGAAAACAAAATCAAAACCCAAGTGAGGCTTGATAGTACATTAGCATTTGGGAGGGCAAGGTAGAAGGGCCCGGAGTTTGAGGTCAGCCTGTGCTACATAGCTGGGTCCTAATTCAAAGGAGAAAAAACCCCCAAAAACCTCAAACCACAAAAAGCAATGAACCAACCAACCACCCAACCAATCCCAATCCATATCCCCACCCACAAAATATGCTTCCCAGTTTTCTACAGGAACCTCAGCAGGTCCAGTGGTACCCAAACTGTCAGGATTATTTGAATCCCTCATGGGATGTTGAAATTACGGTCCAGGGGTCTGGGCTGGAGGTTGAGCCTTTTGTCCTGACAAGCTGCCTTGATGATGCCTGGCTTGATGGACACTTTGGATTCAGGCGCTTCTTTTTCTGTTACTTTCTTTTTTCTTTCAGCATTGGGATTAAGCCCAGGGGTTTGTGCGTGCTAAGGGGTGTTGGAGAAATAGTAATCTCAGGGTCAAACAAAGGATGATTTCTTTTTGCAAAAAAGAGTTTACTAGAACCCAAACTGGGCTGAAATGGCTCTTTTATCACTGGTGTAGATGGTGACTGTATCCCATTGTCCTGATTGGAGCTCAGTTTCACAAGCTGATGAGATTGGCTAAATGGTAAAGGGGAAAGGTTAAGAAATATGGGCTTTTATTGGGTTTAATATCTCTAAGAGGAAAAAAGAACTTTCTTACAGGGAAGTGCTTTATTTCTGAGCTGTATCCAAGTTCTCTACTTTTTTTTTGTAGAATTGGCAGACTGTTCTGTGAGGCATTTCCTGGGGAGAAACACCAACACACACCAACACACCAACACACACACAGACACACACACAGACAGACAGACAGACACACACACACACACACACACACACACACACACACACACACACATTCACCAAAGATAGAGAACCCACAACAGACCAAAGTAATATTGCAGCAACTTGGAGAACTGAAGAGTTTATTAACAGGAATATAGGCGAGGGGTCACTAAGATGAGCAGGGATGACTTAAAAGCAGCTGCATTACTGAGAAGTCCACCATTTCATGAAACCACAACCCTGGGGCTTTCTGCATGATTTGCAGGCAGCTGGAGAAGGTTCCGGGCCTTCCTTGAGCAGCTCCGCTGGTAAGCATCTCCTCCCCCAGCAGCTGTGCATAGCGTGGGTGGAGAAGTCCTGGTAAATCTTGTGAACTTCTGCGTTTCAGTTCTGTGAGGTTTGTTTACTTCCAGAGTTTCAGGAGACGCTTGCAGGCAATGTTTCAGTTCCAAGGAAACTGCTGTACAACACAGAGTCCTAGGTAATCCCAAAGAGGGGAGGAGAAAGACTACCGGCCCAGATCATCATAGCCAATTTAATTAAAACAAGGTTTTTAATTTGTGTATATGGGCGGCCTCCCTCTAAGGTGGAGTTTGAGAGGCAGCATTGGCTATGAGGAAGACAGCACTTTTGTAGGTCAGGAGTATGGAATTTTCAAGTGGGGCATTTAGTAGGCAAAACAGGCAGTTTTACTGGAGCAAAACAAGTTAGTACTAATGACCTTCTAAGACAAAGACATGGTTACAAGATGGGCATAAAAAGGTGTCATAGGGCTGATGAGATGGCTCAGTGGGTAAGAGCACCTGACTGCTCTTCCGAAGGTCTGGAGTTCAAATCCCAGCAACCACATGGTGGCTCACAACCATCCGTAATGAGATCTGACTCCCTCTTCTGGAGTGTCTGAAGACAGCTACAGTATACTTACATATAATCAATAAATAAATCTTAAAAAAAAAAGAAAAAAAAAAAAAGAAAAAAAAACCCAAAAGGTGTCATAGGTCATCAGAGAACCCTTTGAAACAAAGGTAGGGTTGCAAGATAGTTATAAGCAACGCTTTAAAACAAAGACATGATTGCCATTTGTATTAGTTAGGGTTCTCTAGAGTCACAGAACTTACGGAATGTATCTAAGGGAAAGAGGATATATAGAACATATTGAATATATATAGAATATATACATATATGGAATACTGGAATGACTTACAGACTACAGTCCAAATAATCCAACAATGACTAGTTGTGAATGAAAGCCCGAGAATCTAGTAGTTGCTCAGTCCCACAAGGGTGAGTGTCTCAGCTGCTCTTCTGTATAAGCTGGAATCCTGAAGAAACAGGCTCCAATGCCAGTGAAGGAATGGATGTACTGGCAAAGCGAGGGCAAGGAGGTGTAGAACGAAGGAATCCTTATATAGACTTCCAGCAGAAGGTATGGCCCAAATTAAAGGTGTGCCTCAAGCTCGGTATTAAGGGCACGTGCCATCCCACCTCAAGATCCAAATCAAAATCCCGAGTCTTCCAGCCTCATGATCCAGATCAAAGGCATGTTGCTCACTTGCCTCAACATCCTGATCATGGTGTGCCCTCCATTTCTAGATTGTAGTTCATTCCAGATGCAGGCAAGTTGACAACTGAGAATGGCCAATCCTTGAGAAACAGAGGTTTAATCATAAACAGGAATGAACCTAACTTGTCTTTACTATAAGTAAGATGGAGGAAGGCTCATTCTTCAGTCACTAGCAAACATTTTAGACTTTGTATTTAAGACCTCTGAGACAGCTCAGTTTTGAGCTAGAAGGCTGAAGGAGGGCATGTGTAAACAAGCGGGTATGGTTGTGTTTGGGTGAAACTCTGTGGGCTTCAGAATTAGACTTTTATATAATTAGAGCAGAAATATTCTTGTTTTGATTTTTTCCTCATGATTAAAACAAAGCAAGGAAAATCAAAATATAAGAACCAGGACACAGGGCAGTGGAACACACCTGTTACCATAGCCCTTAAAAGGCAGAAGCAGGAAGATTGCAAGTTTGAGAACTGCCTAGTCTATATAGTGAGAGTTTTTTTTTTTTAAGTCGGTCTTAAATTTAATTCAAAGAAAATTGCATGTGATCTGTTCTTAGTCATTACAAATTCCACATGATTTGTGATCCAATTCTTAAAACGTTATTTCTTTGGAACAACATACAGTTCTAATGCTAATCTCTGGGAACATGGAATAAGTATCTATGAGCTATCCAGGCCGTGTATCCAGGCCATCATAAGAGAAATGGTGTACAGCTGGGTTGTATCCATGGGTTTCTGCATTAGCAAAGTTAACCCTCCAACGGGAGATGAGAGTAAAGCTGCATCTGTATTAAACACAAGTAGAACGAATCTTGTCATTAGTCTTTAACAGGAGAATATAGAAATTGTGCACGTAACACTTTAATTGTGTTAGACATTGTTTTTAGATTAGATCTATTTTATTGATTATTTGAGAAATCGGTACATGCATTCAGTGTGTTTTGAGCAATCATACCTCCCCACACCCATGCTATTCCTTACCTTTGCTCAGATCCAATTCACACCTTTCTATTCCTATTCTAAATCCATGGCTTCTTTCTTTCTTATCTCTTCTCTTCTTCTCCTTCTCCTCCTCCTCCTCCTCCTCCTTCTTCTTCTTCTTCTCCTCCTCCTCCTCCAACTTCTTCTTCTTCTTCTTCTTCTTCTTCTTCTTCTTCTTCTTCTTCTTCTTCTTCTTCTTCTTCTTCTTCTTCTTCTTCTTCTTCTTCTTCTTCTTCTCCTCCTCCTCCTCCTCCTCCTCCTCCTTCTCCTCCTCCTCCTCCTCCTCCTCCTTCTTCTTCTTTTTCTTCTTTTTCTTCTTCCTTCTATTGGATATTTTCTTAAAACAAAAAAACAAAAAACCAAAAAAAACCCAAAAAACCAAAAAACAGGGGCTGGAGAGGCAACTCAGAGGTTAAAGTGCACTTGAGGCTCTTGCAAAGGCCCAGGTTCCCCCTCCATCTTCTACATGGTGATTTATAACTCCAGGTCTGGGGTTGGAGCACCCTCTTTTGGCTGCTGTAGAGACTGCATGCATGCATCCTGGCAAAACATTCGTACAAATACAAATCTTAAAAAAAGAAAAAGAAAGAAAACAAAGGAAAAGAAAAGAAAAGAAAGAAAAGAAAATCCCACTCAGGCTTTTAATCTCAGCACTCGGGAGGCAGAGGCAAGAAGATCTCTGTGAGTTCAAGTTCAGCCTGGTCTACATAGCAAGTTCCAGGGTGACCAGGGCTATATAGTGAGACCCTGTCTTTAAAAGAAAATAAATAAGTAAACAAACACAAAATATTAAAAAGTATTTTTATGAGAGAAGAATAAAGTTTAAAAACAAACAAACAGCCCCAGGCAATGGGCGAAAAGACACCGTGGTGGCGGTGGTGTTCTTAGTCAAGGGCAGAGCAGATGGCAGTCAAGTTCATCAGAACTCGATGCCTGGTTTCATGTCTAAAGCTGTCTCATGCCTAGGACTCTTAAAGATCAAATAAAATCAAATCAAGTCTAGCACAGGAGGAGGAAGACAGAAAGAGACCTGCAGGCTGCCAAACCACTCATAGACCTGGTTTCTGGACATAGCACAGGTGGGCCATAGATACCTGCTTGCTGCCACACAGCACAAATGGAGGATGTCACCCAGGGGTCTGCTAGCCTTGTGACCAGCCTGCAGAAGGAGTGACCAAATTTTGTGAGTATATGGTGGTCAGATGGGAGAGAAACAGAAATGGGACAGCTTGAGCATTATGAAGAGAGATGGAACTGGAGATTCTAGTATGGAGAGGAGTAGCCTGCTGTGAGTGGCCAGGCCCCCTACCAGGGGCCATGGTGAGGTCCCAGCCCAAGCTGCCATTGAGGGCCATGTCTGAGTTGTAGCTACACAGTGGCAGGAGTGGTGTCGATATCCATGGCTCATACAACCTCTAGAGAACATGTGGATGTCCCTGGTCAGAGAAGCTACCGGGGACCATATGGATGACCAGGGGCTGTGTATATTGTCCCTGCTGGGGACACTGGTGAGCAGGCCCTGCACCTTACCTGAGCAGCACAGTAGAACTGGCCCTTGTAATGGAAGCAAGGGTGAGCCAGCCCTGAAGGGTAAGAGCACTTGAGAGCTGGCCCTGCCACTCATGTGTAACCAACGCAAAGCACAGGCAGGTCAAAGCAGGTTAGTGGGCCAGTGAAAAGGCAGATATACCCAGGATGGTGTGGGGTTAGCAGTCAACACCTTGTGTGCCTTTTTATATGTGCCTCTTTATAAGTGGCCAGAACTGCAGCCCAATTTTAGTTTGGATAGAGATGGGGTGTAAGTACTGGCAGAGTGCCTTGAGGCATACATATGAAGACCAGGTTTTCATGGTAGGCAAGGCAGTGTTTATATATCAAGGGGGTAGGAATAGGTCTGTGTCCTGCATAATGAGTCTCTGGGAAATAGAGCAAGCCTTCTGAGAAGACAAGGGATGGAGCCTGGCTGAGTGTGTCTCCTGTTGTATCAAAAGAGGGAGGACCCAAATGCTAGCTCCCGATGAGAGTGAAAGTAGAGCTTAAAATCCATCCAAACCCTGGGAGTGTGGCACCTAAGTAGTAGAGATAGGAGAATTTGGAGTTCAAAGCCGGTCTTGTGTATAGCAAGTGTGAGACCAGCCTGAACTAAAGGAAGCAGTGTCTCAAAAATTTTATGTCGACATCCAAAGAGCTAACTTTGGACCCTGCTGGGGAAGCCTGGAGTGCTCTGGCAGACCTTCTGAGACTTCCCTTTAGCAAAACCTGTCCTGGGGCCCAAGTGGAGTGCTTTTGATCCCACCCAGTGTGCACTTTCTAGGACAACGCTTATTAAAGTTTTGCTGTCTTTGAAGTCTGAGACATTGCTCTCTGACACTGATCCACGGCCCTGGTCAGTGCCTGTCAGTGTGACTGGAGATTTTAAGCACCTCTGGCTTCAGGGGATCCAGCTCCCTCTTCTGAATTGCAGGCACCTGCACATACTTACATTCCTGCCATCGTACACATAATTAAAAACAAATCGTCGTTGTTGTTGTTTGAGATAGGGTCTGAATATGTAGCTCTGGACATCCTGGAGCTCACTATGTAAAACAAGTTGAATTTGCACTATCAGACATCTGTATGCCTCTGCCGTCTGAGTGCTAGTATTAAAGGTGTGTGCACCACCAGTGCCTGGCAAAAAATTAAAATAAATCTTAAATAAAACAAAACCTGAAATAACAAACATAAAACCAAACTAAACACAGAGAAATGGAAAAGTCACCCCCAGCTTGCCAGTTATACAAAACCAGGATGTGGACTGGATTTGCCCTGTAAGCTGCGGCTTATAGACCCTGCTCTATAATACATTTAGAGCAAAACCGTGTCCTTGTCAAGACTAGGGGTTCAGCGTTTTGATCTCAGCTGTCCTAATAGTAGTTTCAACTTTCAAATCCCAGTTTCCCCAGCACCAGGGCAACATTATTTATCTTGTAGGATGATATGATAACTTTCCTGGCATGGTGGTTTGCACCTTTAACCTTAGCACTTCACAGGCAGAGGCAGCTAGATTTCTATGACTCAAGGCTAGCCTACTCAGCATACTGTGTTTAAATCCAGCCAGTGCTATGTAGAAAGACACTGTCTCAAAACAAGCAAACAATAAATGTAATGACTGGCAGATACAGTGGGCTTCGTACTTAGCTGATGGTGAATCCTAGCTTTTACCATAATGTTTTCTTTTCTTTCTTTCTTTTTTTAAATTAGGTATTTTCTTTATTTACATTTCAAATGTTATCCCCTTTCCGGGTTTCCCCTCTGAAAACCCCCTATCCTCTCCCCCCTCCTCTGTGCACCAACCCACCCACTCCTGCTTCCTGGCCCTGGCATTCTCCTACACTGGGGCGTAGAACCTTCACAGGACCAAGGGCCTCACCTCCCATTGATGACCTACAAGGCCATCCTCTGCTACATATGTGGCTAGAGCCATGGGTCCCTCCATGTGTTGGTGGTTTAGTCCCTGGGAGCTCTGGGGGTACTGGTTGGTTCATATTGTTGTTCTTTTTATGGGGCTGCAAACCCCTTCAGCTCCTTGGGACCTTTCTCTAGTTCCTCCATTTGGGACCCTGTGCTAAACGCAATGTTTGGCTGAGAGCATCCACCTCTTTATTTGTCAGGTACTGATAGAGTCTCTCAGGAGACAGCTATATCAGGTTCCTGTCATCAAGCACTTGTTGGCATCCATAATAGTGTCTGGGTTTGGTGACTATATGTGGGATTGATTCCCTGGTGGGGCAGTCTCTGGATGGCCTTTCCTTCAGTCTCTGCTCCACACATTGTCTCTGTAACTTCTCCCATGGGCATTTTGATCCATCTTCTAAGGAGGACCAAAGTATCCACACTTTGGTCTTCCTTCTTCTTGAGCTTCATGTGGTCTGTGAATTGTATCTTGGTTATTCTGAGCTTCTGGGCTAATATCTACTTATCAGTGAGTGAATACCATGTGTGTTCTTTTATGACTGGGTTTCCTCACACAGGATGATATTTTCTAGTTCTATCCATTTGCCTAAGAATTTCATGTATTCATTGTTTTTAATAGCTGAGTAAAGTACATTGTGTAAATGTACCACATTTTCTGTATCCATTCCTCTATTGAGGGACACGTGGGTTGTTTCTAGCTTCTGGCTATTATAAATAAGGCTGCTATGAACATAGCATAGTGGAGCATGTGTCCTTATTACATGTTGGAGCATCTTCTGGGTATATGCCCAGGAGTGGTATTGCTGGGTTCTCAAGAAGTACTTTGATCAATTTTTGAGGAACCACCAAACTGATTTCCAGAGTGGTTGCAATCCCACCAGCAGTGGAGGAGTGTTCCTCTTTCTCCACATCCTTGCCAGCATCTGCTGACAACTGAGTTTTTGATTTTAGCCATTCTGACTGGTGTGAGGTGGAATCTCAGGGTTGTTTTGATTTGCATTTCCCTGATGACAAGGACGTTGAACATTTCTTTAAGTGCTTCTCTACCTTTCGGTATTCCTCAGTTGAGAATTCTTTGTTTAGCTCTGCACCCCATTTTAAAATAGGGTTATTTGGTTCTCTGGAGTCCAATTTGTTAGCATATGTCTTTTTATTGGGGAATTGAGTTCATCTCTTTTTTTTTTTAATATTTTTATTACATATTTTCCTCAATTACATTTCCAATACTATCCCAAAAGTCCCCCATAGCGCCCCCCACTTCCCTACCCACCCATTCCCATTCTTTTGGCCCTGGCATTCCCCTATATTGGGGCATATCAAGTTTGCAAGTCCAATGGGCCTCTCTTTCTATTGATGGCCGACTAGGCCATCTTTCGATACATATGCAGCTAGAGACAAGAGCTCCAGGGTTCTGGTTAGTACATCATGTTGTTCCAACAATAGGGTTGCAGATCCCTTTAGCTCCTTGGGTACTTTCTCTAGCTTCTCCATTGGGAGCCCTGTGATACATCCAATAGCTGACTGTGAACATCCACTCCTGTGTTTGCTAGGCCCCGGCATCGTCTCACCAGAGACAGCTATATTTGGGTCCTTTCAGCAAAATCTTGCTAGTGTATGCAATGGTGTCAGCGTTTAGAAGCTGATTATGGGACGGATCCCTGGATACAGCAGTCTCTAAATGGTCCATCCTTTCATCACAGCTACGAACTTTGTCTCTGTAACTCCTTCCCTGGGTGTTTTGTTCCCAATTCTAAGAAGGTGCACAGTGTCCACACTTTGGTCTTCATTCTTCTTGAGTTTCATGCGTTTATCAAATTGTATCTTATATCTTGGGTATCCTAAGTTTTGGGCTAATATCCACTTATCAATGAATACATATTGTGTGAGTTCTTTTGTGATTGTGTTACTTCACTCAAGATGATGCCCTCCAGGTCCATCCATTTGGCTAGGAATTTCATAAATTCATTCTTTTTAATAGCTGAGTAGTACTCCATTGTGTAAATGTACCATAATTTCTGTATCCATTCCTCTGTGAGGGACATCTGGGTTCTTTCCAGCTTCTGGCTATTATAAATAGGGCTGCTATGAACATAGTGGAGCATGTGTCCTTTTTACCGGTTGGGACATCTTCTGGATATATGCCCAGGAGAGGTATTGCTGGATCCTCCGGTAGTACTATGTCCAATTTTCTGAGGAACCGCCAGACTGATTTCCAGAGTGGTTGTACAAGCTTGCAATCCCACCAACAATGGAGGAGTGTTCCTCTTTCTCCACATCCTCGCCAGCATCTGCTGTCACCTGAATTTTTGATCTTAGCCATTCTGACTGGTGTGAGGTGGAATCTCAGGGTTGTTTTGATTTGCATTTCCCTGATGATTAAGGATGTTGAACATTTTTTCAGGTGCTTCTCTGCCATTCGGTATTCCTCAGGTGAGAATTCTTTGTTCAGTTCTGAGCCCCATTTTTTAATGGGGTTATTTGACTTTCTGGAGTCCACCTTCTTGAGTTCTTTATATATATTGGATATTAGTCCCTTATCTGATTTAGGATAGGTGAAGATCCTTTCCCAATCTGTTGGTGGTTTTTTTGTCTTATTGATGGTGTCTTTAGCCTTGCAGAAGCTTTGTAGTTTCATGAGGTCCCACTTGTCAATTCTCGATCTTACAGCACAAGCCATTACTGTTCTATTCAGGAATTTTTCCCCTGTGCCCATATCTTCAAGGCTTTTCCCCACTTTCTCCTCTATAAGTTTCAGTGTCTCTGGTTTTATGTGAAGTTCCTTGATCCACTTAGACTTGACCTTAGTACAAGGAGATAGGAATGGATCGATTCGCATTCTTCTACATGTTAACAACCAGTTGTGCCAGCACCATTTGTTGAAAATGCTGTCTTTCTTCCACTGGATGTTTTTAGCTCCCTTGTCGAAGATCAAGTGACCATAGGTGTGTGGGTTCAATTCTGGGTCTTCAATTCTATTCCATTGGTCTATTTGTCTGTCACTATACCAGTACCATGCAGTTTTTATCACAATTGCTCTGTAGTAGAGCTTTAGGTCCGGCATGGTGATTCCACCAGAGGTTCTTTTATCCTTGAGAAGAGTTTTTGCTATCCTAGGTTTTTTGTTATTCCAGATGAATTTGCAGATTGCACTTTCTAATTCGTTGAAGAATTGATTTGGAATTTTGATGGGGATTGCATTGAATCTGTAGATTGCTTTTGGCAAGATAGCCATTTTTACAATGTTGATCCTGCCAATCCATGAGCATGGGAGATCTTTCCATCTTCTGAGATCTTCTATAATTTCTTTCTTCAGAGACTTGAAGTTTTTATTATACAGATCTTTCACTTCCTTAGTTAGAGTCACGCCAAGATATTTTATATTATTTGTGACTATTGAGAAGGGTGTTGTTTCCCTAATTTCTTTCTCAGCCTGTTTATTCTTTGTGTAGAGAAAGGCCATTGATTTGTTTGAGTTAATTTTATATCCAGCTACTTCACCGAAGCTGTTTATCAGGCTTAGGAGTTCTCTGGTGGAATTTTTAGGGTCACTTATATATACTATCATATCATCTGCAAAAAGTGATATTTTGACTTCATCTTTTCCAATTTGTATCCCTTTGATCTCCTTTTGTTGTCGAATTGCTCTGGCTAGGACTTCAAGTACAATGTTGAATAGGTATGGAGAAAGTGGACAGCCTTGTCTAGTCCCTGATTTTAGAGGGATTGCTTCAAGCTTCTCACCATTTACTTTGATGTTGGCTACTGGTTTGCTGTAGATTGCTTTTATCATGTTTAGGTATGGGCCTTGAATTCCTGATCTTTCCAAGACTTTTATCATGAATGGGTGTTGGATCTTGTCAAATGCTTTTTCCGCATCTAAGGAGATGACCATGTGGTTTTTGTCTTTGAGTTTGTTTATATACTGGATTACGTTGATGGATTTCCGTATATTGAACCATCCCTGCATCCCTGGGATGAAACCTACTTGGTCAGGATGGATGATTGTTTTGATGTGTTCTTGGATTCGGTTAGCAAGAACTTTATTGAGGATTTTTGCATCAATATTCATAAGGGATATTGGTCTGAAGTTTTCTATCTTTGTTGGGTCTTTTTGTGGTTTAGGTATCAGAGTAATTGTGGCTTCATAGAATGAGTTGGGTAGAGTACCTTCTGTTTCTATTTTGTGGAATAGTTTGTGAAGAACTGGGATTAGATCTTCTTTGAAGGTCTGATAGAACTCTGCACTAAACCCATCTGGTCCTGGGCTTTTTTTAGTTGGGAGACTATTAATGACTGCTTCTATTTCTTTGGGGGATATAGGGCTGTTTAGATCATTAACCTGATCTTGATTCAACTTTGGTACCTGGTATCTGTCTAGGAACTTCTCCATTTCATCCAGGTTCTCCAGTTTTGTTGAGTATAGCCTTTGGTAGAAGGATCTGATGGTGTTTTGGATGTCTTCAGGATCTGTTGTTATGTCTCCTTTTTCATTTCTGATTTTGTTAATTAGGATGCTTTCCCTGTGCCCTCTAGTGAGTCTGGCTAAGGGTTTATCTATCTTGTTGATTTTCTCAAAGAACCAGCTCCTTGATTGGTTGATTCTTTGAATAGTTTTTCTTGTTTCCACTTGGTTGATTTCACCCCTGAGTTTGATTATTTCCTGCCGTCTACTCCTCTTGGGTGAATTTGCTTCCTGTTGTTCTAGTGCTTTTAGGTGTGTTGTCAAGCTGCTAATGTGTGCTCTCTCTAGTTTCCTTTTGGAGGCACTCAGAGCTATGAGTTTTCCTCTTAGAAATGCTTTCATTGCGTCCCATAAGTTTGGGTATGTTGTGGCTTCATTTTCATTGAACTCTAAAAAGTCCTTAATTTCTTTCTTTATTCCTTCCTTGACCAAGGTATCATTGAGAAGAGTGTTGTTCAGTTTCCACGTGAAGGTTGGCTTTCTATTATTTATTTTGTTATTGAAGATCAGCCTTAGTCCATGGTGATCTGATAGGATGCATGGGGCAATTTCAATATTTTTATATCTGTTGAGGCCTGCTTTGTGACCAATTATGTGGTCAATTTTGGAGAAGGTACCATGAGGTGCTGAGAAGAAGGTATATCCTTTTGTTTTAGGATAGAATGTTCTGTAGATATCTGCCAGATCCATTTGATTCATAATTTCTCTTAGTTTCACTGTGTCCCTGTTTAGTTTCTGTTTCCATGATCTGTCCATTGGTGAAAGTGGTGTGTTGAAGTCTCCCACTATTATTGTATGAGGTGCAATGTGTGCTTTGAGCTTTACTAAAGTTTCTTTAATGAATGTGGCTGCCTTTGTATTTGGAGCATAGATATTCAGGATTGATAGTTCCTCTTGGAGGATTTTACCTTTGATGAGTATGAAGTGTCCCTCCCTGTCTTTTTTAATGACTTTGGGTTGGAAGTCAATCTTATCAGATATTAGAATGGCTACTCCAGCTTGTTTCTTCATGCCATTTGCTTGGAAAATTGTTTTCCAGCCTTTCATTCTGAGGTAGTGTCTATCCTTTTCTCTGAGATGAGTTTCCTGTAAGCAGCAAAATGTTGGGTCTTGTTTGTGTAGCCAGTTTGTTAGTCTATGTCTTTTTATCGGGGAGTTGAGTCCATTGATATTAAGAGATATTAAGGAAAAGTAATTGTTGTTTCCTGTTATTTTTGTTGTTAAAGTTGGCATTTTGTTCTTGTGGCTGTCTTCTTTTAGGTTTGTTGAGGGATTACCTTCTTGTTGTTTCTAGGGCGTGGTTCCTGTCCTTGTATTGGTTTTTTTCTGTTATTATCCTTTGAAGGGCTGGATTCGTGGAGAGATAATGTGTGAATTTGGTTTTGTCGTGGAATACTTTGGTTTCTCCATCTATGTTAATTGAGAGTTTGGCTGGGTATAGTAGCCTGGGCTGGAATTTGTGTTCTTTTAGTGTCTGTATAACATCCGTCCAGGATCTTCTGGCTTTCATAGTCTCTGGTGAAAAATCTGGTGTAATTCTGATAGGCTTGCCTTTATATGTTACTTGGCCTTTTTCTCTTACTGCTTTTAGTATTCTATCTTTATTTAGAGCATTTGTTGCTCTGATTATTATGTGTCGGGAGGTATTTCTTTTCTGGTCCAGTCTATTTGGAGTTCTGTAGGCTTCTTGTATGTTCATGGGCATCTCTTTCTTTAGATTTGGGAAGTTTTCTTCTATAATTTTGTTGAAGATGTTTGCTGGTCCTTTGAGTTGAAAATCTTCATTCTCATCCACTCCTATTATCCGTAGGTTTGGTCTTCTCATTGCGTCCTGTATTTCTTGGATGTTTTGAGTTAGGATCTTTTTGCATTTTACATTTTCCTTGATTGTTGTGCCGATGTTCTCTATGGAATCTTCTGCACCTGAGATTCTCTCTTCCATCTCTTGTATTCTGTTGCTGATGCTCGTATCTATGGTTCCAGATTTCTTTCCTAGGGTTTCTATCTCCAGTGTTGCCTCATTTTGGGTTTTCTTTATTGTGTCTACTTCCCTTTTTAGGTCTAGTATGGTTTTGTTCATTTCCATCATCTGTTTGGATGTGTTTTCCTGTTTTTCTGTAAGGACTTCTACCTGTTTGATTATGTTATCCTGTTTTTCTTTAAGGATTTGTAACTCTTTAGCAGTGTTCTCCTGCAATTCTTTAAGGGATTTTTGTGCTTCCTCTTTATTGTCTTCTGCCTGTTTAGCAGTGTTCTCCTGCATTTCTTTAAGTGTGTTATTAAAGTCCTTCTTGAAGTCCTCTATCATCATCAGGAGATATGCTTTTAAATCCGTGTCTAGCTTTTCCTGTGTGTTGGGGTGCCCTGGACTGGGCGAAGTGGGGGTGCTGGGTTCTGATGATGGTGAGTGGTCTTGGTTTCTGTTAGTAAGATTATTACGTTTACCTTTCGCCATCTGGTAATCTCTGGGGTTAGTTGTTATCGTTGTCACTGTTTAAAGATTGGAGCAGAAGCTGTGTTCCACTCACCAGCAGTCTCTAAATCCTGTGGCGGGGGTCGTGGGTAGCTGACGGTACCCCGGCGCTGGTCCAGCCGGAAGAGGCCTGTGGTCCTACTCAGGCCGGTTTCTGCTTCCCTAACTAATGCAGTCTCTGGCCCCGCGTGCAATTGGATTGGAGCAGAAGCTGTGTTCCACTCTCCAGAAGTCTTAAGATCCTGTGGTGGGTGTTGTGGGTAGCTGGTGAGTGTCAGCCGACCCTGCGCCCCAGCTGCCCCGGTGCTTTTCTGACCGGAAGAGGGTTGTGGCCCTATGTAGGCCGGATTTCTCTCTCCCCAACCAGAGCAGTCTCAGGTCCCGCGTGATTGGACTGGAGCAGAAGCTGTGTTCCACTCACCAGCAGTCCCAAAATCCTGCAGCGGGGGTCGTGGGTAGCTGGCGGGTGTCAGGCAACCCTGCGCTCCCGCTACCCCTGCGCTGATCCAGCCGGATGAGGCCTGTGGTCCTACTCAGGCCGGTTTCTGCTTCCCTAACTAATGCAGTCTCAGGTCCCGTGCAATTGGATTGGAGCAGAAGCTGTGTTCCACTCACCAGCAGTCCCAAAATCCTGCAGCGGGGGTCGTGGGTAGCTGGCGGGTGTCAGGCAACCCTGCGCTCCTGCTACCCCGGCGCTGATCCAGCAGGATGAGGCCTGTGGTCCTACTCAGGCCGGTTTCTGCTTCCCTAACTAATGCAGTCTCAGGTCCCGTGCAATTGGATTGGAGCAGAAGCTGTGCTCCACTCACCAGAAGTCTTAGGATCCTGTGGTGGGTGTTGTGGGTAGCTGGCGAGTGTCAGCAGACCCTGCGCCCCAGCTGCCCCGGTGCTTTTCTGACCGGAAGAGGGTTGTGGCCCTATGTAGGCCGGATTTCTCTCTCCCCAACCAGAGCAGTCTCAGGTCCCACGTGATTGGACTGGAGCAGAAGCTGTGTTCCACTCACCAGCAGTCCCAAAATCCTGCGGCGGGGGTCGTGGGTAGCTGGCGGGTGTCAGGCAACCCTGCGCTCCCGCTACCCCGGCGCTGATCCGGCCGGATGAGGCCTGTGGCCCTACTCAGGCCGGTTTCTGCTTCCCTAACTAATGCAGTCTCAGGTCCCGCGCAATTGGATTGGAGCAGAAGCTGTGTTCCACTCACCAGCAGTCCCAAAATCCTGCGGCGGGGGTCGTGGGTAGCTGGCGGGTGTCAGGCAACCCTGCGCTCCCGCTACCCCGGCGCTGATCCGGCTGGATCTGAGTTCATCTCTTAAGAGATATTAAGGAATAGTGATTGTTGCTCCCTGTTATTATTAATGTTATTTTTATGTTTGTGTGGTTATCTTCTTTTGGGTTTGTTGAAAGAAGATTACTTTCTTTCTTTTTCTAGGGTGTAGTTTCCCTCCCTGTGTTGGTGGTTTCCATCTATTATCCTTTGTAGGGCTGGATTTGTGGAAAGATATTGTGTAAATTTGGTTTTGTTATGGAATATTTTGGTTTCTCCATCTATGGTGATTGAGAGTTTTGCTGGGTATAGTAATCTGGGCTGGCATTTGTATTCTCTTAGGGTCTGTATGACATCTGCCCAGGATCTTCTACCTTTCATAGTCTCTGGTGAGAAGTCTGGTGCAATTCTGATAGGTCTGCCTTTATATGTTACTTGACCTTTTTCCCTTACTGCTTTTAATATTCTTTGTTTAGTGTGTTTGGTGTTTTGATTATTATGTGATGGGAGGAACTTCTTTTCTGGTCCAATCTATTTGGAGTTCTGTAAGCTTCTAGTATGTTCATGGGCATCTCTCCTCTCTCTCTCTCTCTCTCTCTCTCTCTCTCTCTCTCTCTCTCTCTCTCTCTCTCTAGGTTATGTTTTTTTTCTATAATTTGTTGAAGATATTTACTGGTCCTTTAAGTTGGGAATCTCCACTCTCTTCTATATCTATTATGCTTAGGTTTGGTCTTCTCATTGTGTTCTGGATTTCCTGGGTGTTTTGGGTTAGGAGCTTTTTTGCTTTTTGCATTTTCTTTCACTGTTGTGTCAATGTTTTCTATGGTATCTTCTGCACCTGAGATTCTCTCTTCTATTCTTTGTAATCTGTTGGTGATGCTTGCTTCTATGACTCCTGATCTCTTTTCTAGGTTTTCTATCTCCAGGGTTGTCTCCCTTTGTGATATCTTTATTGTTTTTAGTTCCATTTTTAGATCCTGGATGGTTTAGTTCAGTTCCTTCACCTGTTGGTTGTGTTTTCCTGTAATTCTTTAAGGGATTTTGTGTTTCCTCCTTAAGGACTTCTACCTGTTTATCTATGTTCTCTTATATTTCTTTAAGGGAGTTATTTATGTCCTTCTTAAAGTCCTCTATCATCATTATGAGATGTGATTTTAAATCAGAGTCTTGCTTTTCTGGTGTGTTGGGGTAACCAGGGTTCACTGTGGTGAGTGAACTGGGTTCTTATAATGCCAAGTATTGTTATTTTCTATTGCTTATGTACTTGTGCTTGCCTTTTGACATATGGTTATCTCTGTTGTTAACTAGTCTTGCTGTCTCTGACTTTGGCTTGTCTCTTCTGCAAGCCTATGCTCACAGGTGTGTAGACACTCCTGGGACACCAACTCTCTCCTGGCAGTATTTGTGTATGTAGCTCTGTGGCACACAATCAGCTCTGGGTGCAGACGGAGACCAGAAGACTCCTGTCTCAGGCAGCTCCTCAGTTCCTGTGTCCTGAGGGTTCTGAGTGGGTTCCTCTGAGCATCAGTGGTGATCCTACCTGCACTCACAGGCGAGTCCGGCATCCTGGGAGGCTTGTTTCCTCCTGGCATTATTTGGATATCATGTTTTCTTGTTATTTGTTTTTATGCTGATACCCATCAAGCATATTGGTGAAAAATTTTTAAATAATTTATTCTTTTATCTTAAATACATCCTGACTGCATTTCTTGTTCCCTCCACTCCTCCTCCTTCATTCTTCCCCCAGATCCATTGTTTCTTAGTTTTCCTTAAGAAAAGAACAGGCCTCGCAGGGATATCAACCAAACATAGCATAACAAGATACAGTAAGACTAGGTACAACCCCCCATATCAGGGTGGGTGAGGCCTCCCATAGGAGGAAAGCAGTTCCAAGAGCAGGCAAAAGAATTTCTAATCCTTCATGTGTTTTTTCTGGATATAGGAAGGGTCACTAACCTGACATATTTAAGCATGGTCTTTGCAAGTCATTAACTCTTCCCAAATGACCCACAGGGGTTTTCTAGTACTGCCACAGTAACCAACCAACCAACCAACCAACCAACCATAAACTTTCCCAACCAGGTGGTGCACACCTGTCATCCCAGCACTCAGGAGGCTGAGACACCAAACTCAGGTCCTCTGTAATATCATCAAGTACTTTTAAACCCAGCTACAGAAATCATCTATTCCTTTGTGACACATTTACCACACTCTACTGTATGGTGAATTAGGTTTTATTAGGTTGTTCTATTCCTTGCTAGATTTTGTACAACTTGGGGTTCACCTCTGTATCCCAAGCGCCTAGCAGTAGTCTTAAAAATCAGTGGCCACACAGCTCCTGCTCTGCACTAGGACTGGAATGAGACTGCTTTGCTGCCAAGCTTCCTCAGGGCTGCCTTCATGTCCTTGTTCCTTAGGCTGTAGATAAAGGGGTTTAGTGTAGGGATAACCACCCCAAACATTAACGCAGCTGCCTTGTCTTTCTGGGAGGAGCTGGGGGATGCTGGCAGTAAGTATCCAGTAAAGATGGTCCCATAGAACAGTGACACCACAGTGAGGTGTGAGCCACAAGTAGAGAAGGCTTTCCACTTGCCCTGAGCAGAAGGGATCCGGAAAACTGCCCTGAAAATGCAGATATAGGAGACAAGGATGCAGGACAGTGGGCTGAGGCCCATGACGATGCCAAAAGCAAAGATCACCAGCTCATTGATGTGTGTATCTGAGCACGAGAGTTTTAGGAGGGGCATAAGGTCACAGAAGAAGTGAGGGATTTCTGATCTTGCACAGAAGGTTAGTCGAGCCATGAGACAAGTGTGTACCAAGGACTGGAGATTAGTAATAACCCATGTCCCACCCACCAGTAGTGCGCAGACATGTGGGCTCATGAGCACTGAGTAGCGGAGTGGGTAGGCAATGGCTACCAGCCGGTCAATGGCCATCACTGCCAGGAGGAAGCTGTCTATAGTCCCAAAGAGGTGAAAGGCATACATTTGGACAAGACAGCCTGTGAAAGAGATAGCTCTGCTCTGGGTCTGGATGTTCACTAGCATCTTGGGGACAGTAGTGGAGCAAAAAAAGATGTCAACCAGGGACAGGTTGCAGAGGAAGAAGTACATGGGTGTGTGCAGGTGAGAGTCTGATATGATGGCTAGGATGATGAGCAGGTTTCCAAAGACAGTGACCAGATACATGGACAGGAACAGTCCAAAGAGGATGGTCTGTAAGTCTGGATCCTCTGAGAGTCCCATGAGATGGAATTCCAAGACTGTTGTTTGGTTTTCTGGTGCCATAGAAGAGTTTGTGTCTATTGAAACAGAAGGAGATGGAAGCAACATAGAGCTGGAGTTAGAGACAGAGCTCTAGTCTTGTAGAAGCCTTTAAGATTATGTGAAAATCCATTTACTCCTTTGAATAAATTTCTTTAAGCTATCTCCAGTGGTTTTCATGTTCTCCAAGCTATCTGTCTGATTATCAAATTCCTAACTTAGGTTCAACTTGGATGTTGACCTTTGCCTATGGTTCAGATCTGGAAAGTTACACAAATACCCATGTGGTAAAAGCTCAGACAGGCAGCCTGTTGGAGGTGGTAGAAGGTGGTTTCTGGGGGCTGGAGAGATGGCTTAACAGTTGATAAGACTTGCTGTTCTTGCAGCAGACCTGTATTTGACTTCTAGCACTCACATTAGGTGGCTGTCTGATCACTGAACAGACCTCTACCATGCTATTCTGCTATGATGGAACAGAGCCAATGGACCACAACCTGAGACCTTTGAAACATTGAACCAGAATAAATCTTTTCTCCTTTTAAATTACCTATATTCAGATATTTTGGGTTAGTGACTGAAAACTGATATACATCAAATCTCAACTCTAAACATCTACAGTAAAAGAAACTTGGCATCTTTTTTTGTTTTTTGTTTTCCCCCCCAGAACTCTCACCCTCTTCCTTCATCCTCATCTTTGAACTTTGCACCAACAAGAAATAATTTGAAAGCTGGAGAAGTGTCTGTTAAGAGTACCTGTTTTCAGTCAGGTGTGGTTGCACATACCTTTAATCACAGCACTTGGGATGCAGAGTAAGGTAGATAGATCTCTAAGTTCAAGGTCAGATTGGTCTATAGAACAAGTTATCAGACAGCCAAATCTACACTGAGAAACCTTGTCTGGAAAAAACAAAACAAAACAAAACAAGAAACTAGGGGAAAGTGCTGTGGTGGTTTCAACAGAAATAAGAACCCTTAGGTTCATATATTAGAATGCTTGGTCATTAGGGAGTAGGAATACTTGACCTGGATTAGGAGGCGTGCCATTTTTGGAGTAGGTGTGGAGATTGGCCTTATTGGAGGAAGTGTGTCACAGGGTGTGGGCTTTGAGGTTTCAAATGTTCAAGCCAGGTCCAGTGTCTCTCTCTTGCTGATCCCTGCAGATCCAGGATGTAGAATTCTCAGCTCCTTCTCAGAACCATATCTACAATGCTTTCCGTCATGTTATAATGAACTAGACCCCTGAAACTGCAAACAAGCCCTAATTAAATGCTTTCCTTTCTAAGAGTTGCTGTGGTCATGGTATCTCTTCATAACACTACAACACTGATTAAGACAAGGTTTAGCTATTCTTATAGAGAACACAAGTTAGGTTCCTAGCCACCCACACTGAGGAAGCTAACAACTGTCAATAATTCTAGCTCCAGAGGATCTGACCCTCTTTTTTTGGCCTCTGTATTCACATGTACAAACACATAGGCACACACACACGCACACACACACACACACCACATAAAAAGTGAAATAAAATCTTTAAAGAGGAACAATTTGATTATCAATTTTAGGTTTAGAATACAAAAATGAATAGAGAATTGACAACATATAGAGGACTGAGGGTGTAGTTCAGTGGTATAGTGTGTGTCTCTTATGCAAGAAGATTTGACCTTCAGCATCACAAAAAAGTGTGCATAAAAATTGTGTGTATGCAGGTATGTGGTGGAACACTATTCAACTGTTAAAATGAAGGAAATTTTGTCATTAAACCACAATATATGCAAACCCAGAAAAGGTTATGCTCATGAAACAGAAATGCCACATAATCTTAATTATATATGGTGTTCAATAGAAGCAGACAGTAGAATGGTGATTAACAGAGTTTGGCAAAAGGGTATAGGTTGCAAGTGGTCAAAAGATTTAAATTTTGAGTCAGATCCATAAATTCAAGAGATCTATTATATAACATGGTAACTGCAGTTAATGGCACAAATCTTATTCTTAAAAGTTGCTGGGGCTAGAGAGATGGCTTGATGGTTAAGACCTTCTGCTACTTTTGCAGAGGAGTAGAGTTTAGTTCCCTCAACCATGTGAGGTGGCTTACAACTGTAATTCCATCTCCAGGAATTTTGATACCCTCTTCCGGCCTCTGCTGGTACCTGCATTCACACACACACACACACACACACACACACACACACACACACACACACACCAAGAAATAAAAGCAAAACAGGACCTTTCCCAGAAGCTGTGTTGAATCCTGCGATTCCATCTCACACTAGTCAGAATGGCTAAGATGAAAAATTCAGGTGACAGCAGATGCTGGCGAGGATATGGAGAAAGAGGAACACTCCTCCATTGTTGGTGGGATTGCAAGCTTGTACAATCACTCTGGAAATCAGTCTGGTGGTTCCTCAGAAAATTGGACATAGTACTACCGGAGGATCCAGCAACACCTCTCCTAGGCATATATCCAGAAGATGTCCCAACTGGTAAGAAGGACACATGCTCCACTATGTTCATAGCAGCCTTATTTATAATAGCCAGAAGCTGGAAAGAACCCAGCTGCCCCTCAACAGAGGAATGGATACAGAAAATGTGGTACATTTACACAATGGAGTACTACTCAGCTATTAAAAAGAATGAATTTATGAAATTCCTAGCCAAATGGATGGACCTGGAGGGCATCATCCTGAGTGAGGTAACCCAATCACAAAGGAACTCACACAATATGTACTCACTGATAAGTGGATATTAGCCCAGAAACTTAGGATACCCAAGATATAAGATACAATTTGCTAAACGCATGAAACTCAAGAAGAATGAAGACCAAAGTGTGGACACTTTAGACCTTCTTAGAATTGGGAACAAAACACCCATGGAAGGAGTTACAGAGACAAAATTTGGAGCTGTGACAAAAGGATGGACCATCTAGTGATTGCCATATCCAGGGATCCATCCCATAATCAGCTTCCAAACGCTGACACCATTGCATACACTAGCAAGATTTTGCTGAAAGGACCCAAATATAGCTGTCTCTTGTGAGACTATGCCGGGGCCTAGCAAACACAGAAGTGGATGCTCACAGTCAGCTATTGAATGGATCACAGGGCCCCCAATGTAGGAGCTAGAGAAAGTACCCAAGGAACTAAAGGGAACTGCAACCCTATAGGTGGAACAACAATATGAACTAACCAGTACCCTGGAGCTCTTGACTCTAGCTGCATATGTATCAAAAGATGGCCTAGTTGGCCATCACTGGAAAGAGAGGCCCATTGGACTTGCAAACTTTATATGCCTCAGTGTAGGGGAATGCCAGGGCCAAAAAGGGGGAGTGGGTGGGTAGGGGAGTGGGGGACTTTTGGGATAGCATTGGAAATGTAAATGAGGAAAATACCTAATTAAAAAAAAAGAAATAAAAGCAAATTTTAAAAGGAAAAATGCATAGAAAGTATTGATGTTGTGCATTAGTTACTTAGCTTAGTCACTCTAAAGAATGCATAGATTTAAAAATATCATGTGCATAATTTTAAGAATTGTGTTCAGGGCTGGAGGAATAGCTCAGTGGTGGAGCCCCTGTTTAGCTTATATCTGACTCTGGGTTTCATCCTCATTACTGTGAAAGAGAACTACTGTTTGCTTGCAAAAAATATTTAATTAAACAGTACAAATACAGTCACAAGTACGATCAGCAAAATCAGGTTTGAGAATAATTAAAGTGATGCCATTCAGTTGATGAAAGCAGAACCAGGTAGGCAAGCATAGGAGACCATTTAGCTTGGGTTCTCCATCTGATTTTGGGTTATGTACCCCATCAACCATGCACTCAACAGCTGAAGCCCTTCCCCTGCATGCATTATGCACACACATCCCTCTCCAAACTGCACCAAACAACCTCAGCATCTCCTCAAGCCCCCACCCACACCAGTACACATATCCTCCCATCTTTGGACAATACTGTAAGTTTCCAGGCTCCTGCTAACAATTAAGGTTATTCCCACCATTTCTGGCTTTGAGTAATAGAAGGGCCAATCCATACTGAACTGGTTTTGGGCACATTCACATTAAGGCAAAACCATATCCTCAAGTAAAGTTTAAGAGACTCTGTGTTTACCATGTAATGCATATGCATACTTGGACACACATTAAAATCAAATGTAGTATAGGATGGGACATGTGCACTAGAGACGTGACTCTATAACATGATCTGTCAATCAAAATAGAGAACTGCCCAAACTACTCCCCTTATTAAACAGACTCCCCTTGAAGTCCATAGAAGGAAGCCCTGACACAGTATTCTCAATAGTGTGGCTCACTGTCAGTCTTCTCTCTGAATAGTTTTCTTGATTCTTCTGCAAGTCTGTGTGAACCCTTATTATCAACTCTTGGGAAAGAAGCCAAGAATATGCAAGCATCTGATTCTAACCCAAACCACCAATAACCACCTTATCTTTGTTGGTAGAGCACTTGGCAAGTATGCCTGCATTCAGTCCTGAGCCATGCAGAGACTGCCCATGCTCGTGCAATCCTGTAATCACAGAACTCAGGAGGTCGAGGCAGGAAGTTAAGGAACTCAAGATCATGCTTGGCTACATGAGAGTTCCAGGCTAGTCTCAGGAAGACTGCCTCTGTACAAAGCAAAGCAAAGCAAACAAGTAAACAACCAAACAACAAGCAATTCTTTCTTGCAGCTGTACACTACCAATAAATTCTGACTGTTATTTGCTTCTTTTTTCTCAGTGGCCAAATTCAAGGTTTTTAATAAACATTTACCCAGAGTGTTAGGTGTCACATTCCCGCTACTTCTCTTGCAGTAAGTATATAAAACCCAGAGTGATGCTAAACACTCATAATTCCACAGCTAGAGTCTAGTTCAGGAGCATTATGAGTTGCTGGTCAACTTGGGCTACAAAGGAGGACCATACCTCAAAACAAGACACCCTTTACCATGCTCTCCCAAAACTTTAATATCATCTCTTTCCAATGAGGATAGACATTTTGCTGTACCCTCTTCTACTCAGTTAGGCATCTTTTTGTCTCATTTATAATTTTTATTTCCCCTCCTTCAAAGAACATTATTTTTAGAAAGATGTAGGGATTGCTGAAGTGGGGTTAGAATGTAAATGGTAGAAGACAAGATGGGAGGAAATGTGGGAAGTTGAGGAAAGTAGAAAGCTGCCCATATGGGCAGGCAGGAAGGCTCAGTGGGTAAAGGTGTTTGGTGCCAAGTCTGAGGACCTGCGTTTAATTCATATCTTTGAGGGAGAGAACTGACTCTCACAGGTTGTCCTCTACTGCCCCCCCCATAAATAAATATGTAAATGAAGGGAGCCACTGTGACTGAGGAAAAAGGCTCTAAGGGAGGAGGGGTGGGAATAACAATAAAACAGAGTGGAAGGGGGAGGGGAAGCAAAGGTGAGGGGAAAGTAGCCTGGGAAAGAGGGAGTGAAATGAGGGAAGAGGAGGAGGTGGAGAAGGAGAGGGAGAGGTAGCAGGAGTGGGAACAGGAGGGGGAGGAGGAAGATGAGGAGGAAGAGGAGGAGGAGGAGGAAGAGGAGAGGAGGAAGAAGAGGAAGAAGAGGAAGAAGAAGAAGAAGAAGAAGAAGAAGAAGAAGAAGAAGAAGAAGAAGAAGAAGAAGACGACTAACTGCAATGAAATATGTAGGAAAAATACCATATAGGAAGCTATTATAAGTTAACTTTAAAAATTAAAATTAAAATTAAAGGCAGAAAAAGGAAGTGTTTGGTTAGGAGTATGGTTCAGTGGCAGCATGTACACTATCTGCAGGCCCTGGAGAAGCTCAAGGCCTTCCTGGGCTACATGAGACCCTGCCTCCAGAAGGAGAAAGAAAAGCAAACAAGTGCCCAAACCCAATTGCCCAAACAAAGAAACAACAGAGGAGGAGGAAGAACATGAACAGATGAAACCTAACATCCCAAGGTATAGTGAGAGCAATGGAGAGGTTAAGGTAGCTGCTACAAGAGCAAGCTCCTTGGAGGTGCAAGAGATGCTGAAAGGAAGTTCAGGAAGGTTATCAGAATTCCTAGGTCCCCAAGCCCAAGATAGGTCCAGCCGTCTTGTTACTCTGCTGTCTTTCAGAGTCTGGGTTTGGGTTGGAGGTTTTTTGCAGTGCAATATAAGATTCCTCTGGGCTGCTGGGTGAAACCCAATGCTCTGTCACACATTTGCAACTGTCTTTAGTTGGTGACTTTCGTTTGTCCTATAGTAGTTCCTGGAACATCACCTGTCACTTAGAGGGCTTCTGAAAGCAGAGAGAGCTGGCCTGGGGACATGTTTGGAGCACCCTTTTCTGTGACACTGCCATTTGCACAAGTGTCCTCCAACTGCAGACCCTAAATATTGTACGTATGTCCTGACATAGAGTTTGATCCTCACCTCTTCCCCCATCCTATCTACAGTTGGTCTCCCCCTCCCATTCACCATTCAGGAAGGAAATATGTTTTCTTTCTCCAGCCTCTTCCAGATCAGTATTCTCTGTCTGACTCTCACTCACCAGAATGGCACCAACAACGAGGGGTTCTCAGAAACCTTCCTATTCCATTATCCAGAACAACCAGAAGTCAGTGCTCAGTCCCCAGGAAGGGCACAGGAGGTCATTTACTGTGAAAGATGGGATACCTGCTGTCCTTGAGAGAAACTCATATGTCCCTGAGCCAGGGCAGATAAGCAGACTGCCAAAGGCTCTAGCAGATATTTACAGTTGGGAGCCCTGGGGACTCCATTCCCAGGCTCCTTGTTAAGAAAGAGAATGCTAATTATTTTGTTCCTGCTCTTTCCCCATGTGACCTGTTCTCTGAGGTGGTTTGCAATCATCAGATCTGTGAGAAGCTGGAGCAGGTATTAGCAATTTACCCCCTTGTGTTCCTTTTTAGCTCAGACTGAGTCTCTTGGAGGCTCCTAAACAAGGTGGTCCTGGGAGGAGCCAAGTCTTCAACAAGGTGTCCAGATTAACCTGAGATGGGCCTTTCTCCCATCACAGTGGAGACTCTGTGGACATTTGTGGCATTTGGGTGACCAAGGAAAATTCCTGAAAAATAATAAGCAACTGATCAATACACATTGAATAAATAAACTATCAGGTATTCAATTTTTAATGGTGCTGGAGTCACAGGGAGGTCAGGTGCTAGAGTTCCCATGTTATTGTACCTTTTCACAAGGAATTATACAGTGATACATGGATAATGTGGGGAACAACCCTCTGTATTATTCTGTAATAAGCACAAGAGACTAACAGAAGGAAGGCAGGTTTGAATACACCTTTCTGCAGAGGGGGTGCAGGCAAAAAGCAAACAACTCATAATCCAAAACATCCAGGAAATCCAGGACACAATGAGAAGACCAAACCTAAGGATAATAGGTATAGAAGAGAGTAAAGATTCCCAACTTAAAGGGCCAGTAAATATATTAAACAAAATTATAGAAGAAAACTTTCCTAACCTAAGGAAAGAGACACCTATGAACATACAAGAAGCCTACAGAACTCCTAATAGACTGGACCAAATGCACTAAACAAAGAAAGAATATTAAAAGCAGCAAGGGAAAAAGGTCAAGTAACATGTAAAGGCAGACCTATCAAAATTACCAGACTTCTCACTAGAAGCTATAAAATCCAGAACATCCTGGGCAGATGTCATACAGACCCTAAGAGAACTCAGATGCCAGCTCAGGCTACTATATCCAGCAAAACTCTCAATTACCATACATGGAGAAACCAAGATATTCCATAACAAAACCAAATTTACACAATATCTTTCTACAAATCCAGCCTACAAAGAATAATAGATGGAAAATAGCAAAGCAAGGAGGGAAACTGTGTCCTAGAAAAAGAAAGAAAGTAATCTTTCAATAAACCCAAAAGAAGATAGCCACAGAAACATAGTTCCACCTCTGTCTTAGTCAAGGTTTCTATTCCTGCACAAACATCATGACCAAGAATCAAGTTGGGGAGGAAAGGGTTTATTTGGCTTACACTTCCATACTGCTGTTCATCACCAAGGAAGTCAGGACTGGAACTCAAGCAGGTCAGGAAGCAGGAGCTGATGCAGAGGCCATAGAGGGATGTTCTTTACTGGCTTGCTCAGCCTGCTCTCTTATAGAACCAAGACTACCAGCCCAGAGATGGTCCCACCCACAAGGGGTCTTTCCCCCTTGATCACTAATTGAGAAAATGCCTTACAGTTGGATCTCATGGAGGCATTTCCTCAACTGAAGCTCCTTTCTCTGTGATAACCCCAGCTGTGTCAAGTTGACACATAAAACCAGCCAGTATATACCTCTAACAACAAAAATAACAGGAAGCAGCAACCACTTTTCCTTAATATCTCTTAACATCAATGGACTCAATTCCCCAATAAAAAGACATAGACTAACAGTCCAGATACCTAAATAGGACCCAGCATTTTGCTGCATACAGGAAACACACTTCAGTGACAAAGACAGAAAGTACCTCAGAGTCAAAGGCTGGAAAAAAAATTTCCAAGCAGGCGGGACCTGAGACTGCATTAGTTAGGGAAGCAGAAACCGGCCTGAGTAGGGCCACAGGCCTCATCCGGCCGGATCAGCGCCGGGGTAGCGGGAGAGCAGGGTTGCCTGACACCCGCCAGCTACCCACGACCCCCGCCGCAGGATTTTGGGACTGCTGGTGAGTGGAACACAGCTTCTGCTCCAGTCCAATCACGCGGGACCTGAGACTGCTCTGGTTGGGGAGAGAGAAATCCGGCCTACATAGGGACACAAGCCTCTTCCGGTCAGAAAAGCACAGGGGCAGCTGGGGCGCAGGGTCGGCTGACACTCGCCAGCTACCCACAACACCCGCCACAGGATCTTAAGACTTCTGGTGAGTGGAGCACAGCTTCTGCTCCAATCCAATTGCGCTGGACCTGAGACTGCATTAGTTAGGGAAGCAGAAACCGGCCTGAGTAGGGCCACAGGCCTCATCCGGCTGGATCAGCGCCGGGGTAGCGGGAGAGCAGGGTTGCCTGACACCCGCCAGCTACCCACGACCCCCGCCGCAGGATTTTGGGACTGCTGGTGAGTGGAACACAGCTTCTGCTCCAATCTTTAAACAGTGACAACGATAACAACTAACCCCAGAGATTACCAGATGGCGAAAGGTAAACGTAATAATCTTACTAACAGAAACCAAGACCACTCACCATCATCAGAACCCAGCACCCCCACTTCGCCCAGTCCAGGGCACCCCAACACACCGGAAAAGCTAGACACGGATTTAAAAGCATATCTCCTGATGATGATAGAGGACTTCAAGAAGGACTTTAATAACACACTTAAAGAAATGCAGGAGAACACTGCTAAACAGGCAGAAGACAATAAAGAGGAAGCACAAAAATCCCTTAAAGAATTGCAGGAGAACACTGCTAAAGAGTTACAAATCCTTAAAGAAAAACAGGATAACATAATCAAACAGGTAGAAGTCCTTACAGAAAAACAGGAAAACACATCCAAACAGATGATGGAAATGAACAAAACCATACTAGACCTAAAAAGGGAAGTAGACACAATAAAGAAAACCCAAAATGAGGCAACACTGGAGATAGAAACCCTAGGAAAGAAATCTGGAACCATAGATACGAGCATCAGCAACAGAATACAAGAGATGGAAGAGAGAATCTCAGGTGCAGAAGATTCCATAGAGAACATCGGCACAACAATCAAGGAAAATGTAAAATGCAAAAAGCTCCTAACTCAAAACATCCAAGAAATACAGGACACAATGAGAAGACCAAACCTACGGATAATAGGAGTGGATGAGAATGAAGATTTTCAACTCAAAGGACCAGCAAACATCTTCAACAAAATTATAGAAGAAAACTTCCCAAATCTAAAGAAAGAGATGCCCATGAACATACAAGAAGCCTACAGAACTCCAAATAGACTGGACCAGAAAAGAAATACCTCCCGACACATTATAATCAGAACAACAAATGCTCTAAATAAAGATAGAATACTAAAAGCAGTAAGAGAAAAAGGCCAAGTGACATATAAAGGCAAGCCTATCAGAATTACACCAGATTTTTCACCAGAGACTATGAAAACCAGAAGATCCTGGACGGATGTTATACAGACACTAAAAGAACACAAATTCCAGCCCAGGCTACTATACCCAGCCAAACTCTCAATTAACATAGATGGAGAAACCAAAGTATTCCACGACAAAACCAAATTCACACATTATCTCTCCACGAATCCAGCCCTTCAAAGGATAATAACAGAAAAAAACCAATACAAGGACAGGAACCACACCCTAGAAACAACAAGAAGGTAATCCCTCAACAAACCTAAAAGAAGACAGCCACAAGAACAAAATGCCAACTTTAACAACAAAAATAACAGGAAACAACAATTACTTTTCCTTAATATCTCTTAATATCAATGGACTCAACTCCCCGATAAAAAGACATAGACTAACAAACTGGCTACACAAACAAGACCCAACATTTTGCTGCTTACAGGAAACTCATCTCAGAGAAAAGGATAGACACTACCTCAGAATGAAAGGCTGGAAAACAATTTTCCAAGCAAATGGCATGAAGAAACAAGCTGGAGTAGCCATTCTAATATCTGATAAGATTGACTTCCAACCCAAAGTCATTAAAAAAGACAGGGAGGGACACTTCATACTCATCAAAGGTAAAATCCTCCAAGAGGAACTATCAATCCTGAATATCTATGCTCCAAATACAAAGGCAGCCACATTCATTAAAGAAACTTTAGTAAATCTCAAAGCACACATTGCACCTCATACAATAATAGTGGGAGACTTCAAAACACCACTTTCACCAATGGACAGATCATGGAAACAGAAACTAAACAGGGACACAGTGAAACTAAGAGAAATTATGAATCAAATGGATCTGGCAGATATCTACAGAACATTCTATCCTAAAACAAAAGGATATACCTTCTTCTCAGCATCTCATGGTACCTTCTCCAAAATTGACCACATAATTGGTCACAAAGCAGGCCTCAACAGATACAAAAATATTGAAATTGTCCCATGCATCCTATCAGATCACCATGGACTAAGGCTGATCTTCAATAACAAAATAAATAATAGAAAGCCAACCTTCACGTGGAAACTGAACAACACTCTTCTCAATGATACCTTGGTCAAGGAAGGAATAAAGAAAGAAATTAAGGACTTTTTAGAGTTCAATGAAAATGAAGCCACAACATACCCAAACTTATGGGACGCAATGAAAGCATTTCTAAGAGGAAAACTCATAGCTCTGAGTGCCTCCAAAAGGAAACTAGAGAGAGCACACATTAGCAGCTTGACAACACACCTAAAAGCACTAGAACAAAAGGAAGCAAATTCACCCAAGAGGAGTAGATGGCAGGAAATAATCAAACTCAGGGGTGAAATCAACCAAGTGGAAACAAGAAAAACTATTCAAAGAATCAACCAATCAAGGAGCTGGTTCTTTGAGAAAATCAACAAGATAGATAAACCCTTAGCCAGACTCACTAGAGGGCACAGGGAAAGCATCCTAATTAACAAAATCAGAAATGAAAAAGGAGACATAACAACAGATCCTGAAGACATCCAAAACACCATCAGATCCTTTTACCAAAGGCTATACTCAACAAAACTGGAGAACCTGGATGAAATGGAGAAGTTCCTAGACAGATACCAGGTACCAAAGTTGAATCAAGATCAGGTTAATGATCTAAACAGCCCTATATCCCCCAAAGAAATAGAAGCAGTCATTAATAGTCTCCCAACTAAAAAAAGCCCAGGACCAGATGGGTTTAGTGCAGAGTTCTATCAGACCTTCAAAGAAGATCTAATCCCAGTTCTTCACAAACTATTCCACAAAATAGAAACAGAAGGTACTCTACCCAACTCATTCTATGAAGCCACAATTACTCTGATACCTAAACCACAAAAAGACCCAACAAAGATAGAAAACTTCAGACCAATATCCCTTATGAATATTGATGCAAAAATCCTCAATAAAGTTCTTGCTAACCGAATCCAAGAACACATCAAAACAATCATCCATCCTGACCAAGTAGGTTTCATCCCAGGGATGCAGGGATGGTTCAATATACGGAAATCCATCAACGTAATCCAGTATATAAACAAACTCAAAGACAAAAACCACATGGTCATCTCCTTAGATGCGGAAAAAGCATTGGACAAGATCCAACACCCATTCATGATAAAAGTCTTGGAAAGATCAGGAATTCAAGGCCCATACCTAAACATGATAAAAGCAATCTACAGCAAACCAGTAGCCAACATCAAAGTAAATGGTGAGAAGCTTGAAGCAATCCCTCTAAAATCAGGGACTAGACAAGGCTGTCCACTTTCTCCATACCTATTCAACATTGTACTTGAAGTCCTAGCCAGAGCAATTCGACAACAAAAGGAGATCAAAGGGATACAAATTGGAAAAGATGAAGTCAAAATATCACTTTTTGCAGATGATATGATAGTATATATAAGTGACCCTAAAAATTCCACCAGAGAACTCCTAAGCCTGATAAACAGCTTCGGTGAAGTAGCTGGATATAAAATTAACTCAAACAAATCAATGGCCTTTCTCTACACAAAGAATAAACAGGCTGAGAAAGAAATTAGGGAAACAACACCCTTCTCAATAGTCACAAATAATATAAAATATCTTGGCGTGACTCTAACTAAGGAAGTGAAAGATCTGTATAATAAAAACTTCAAGTCTCTGAAGAAAGAAATTATAGAAGATCTCAGAAGATGGAAAGATCTCCCATGCTCATGGATTGGCAGGATCAACATTGTAAAAATGGCTATCTTGCCAAAAGCAATCTACAGATTCAATGCAATCCCCATCAAAATTCCAAATCAATTCTTCAACGAATTAGAAAGTGCAATCTGCAAATTCATCTGGAATAACAAAAAACCTAGGATAGCAAAAACTCTTCTCAAGGATAAAAGAACCTCTGGTGGAATCACCATGCCGGACCTAAAGCTCTACTACAGAGCAATTGTGATAAAAACTGCATGGTACTGGTATAGTGACAGACAAATAGACCAATGGAATAGAATTGAAGACCCAGAATTGAACCCACACACCTATGGTCACTTGATCTTCGACAAGGGAGCTAAAAACATCCAGTGGAAGAAAGACAGCATTTTCAACAAATGGTGTTGGCACAACTGGTTGTTAACATGTAGAAGAATGCGAATCGATCCATTCCTATCTCCTTGTACTAAGGTCAAGTCTAAGTGGATCAAGGAACTTCACATAAAACCAGAGACACTGAAACTTATAGAGGAGAAAGTGGGGAAAAGCCTTGAAGATATGGGCACAGGGGAAAAATTCCTGAATAGAACAGTAATGGCTTGTGCTGTAAGATCGAGAATTGACAAGTGGGACCTCATGAAACTACAAAGCTTCTGCAAGGCTAAAGACACCATCAATAAGACAAAAAAACCACCAACAGATTGGGAAAGGATCTTCACCTATCCTAAATCAGATAAGGGACTAATATCCAATATATATAAAGAACTCAAGAAGGTGGACTCCAGAAAGTCAAATAACCCCATTAAAAAATGGGGCTCAGAACTGAACAAAGAATTCTCACCTGAGGAATACCGAATGGCAGAGAAACACCTGAAAAAATGTTCAACATCCTTAATCATCAGGGAAATGCAAATCAAAACAACCCTGAGATTCCACCTCACACCAGTCAGAATGGCTAAGATCAAAAATTCAGGTGACAGCAGATGCTGGCGAGGATGTGGAGAAAGAGGAACACTCCTCCATTGTTGGTGGGATTGCAAGCTTGTACAACCACTCTGGAAATCAGTCTGGCGGTTCCTCAGAAAATTGGACATAGTACTACCGGAGGATCCAGCAATACCTCTCCTGGGCATATATCCAGAAGATGTCCCAACCGGTAAAAAGGACACATGCTCCACTATGTTCATAGCAGCCCTATTTATAATAGCCAGAAGCTGGAAAGAACCCAGATGTCCCTCAACAGAGGAATGGATACAGAAATTACGGTACATTTACAGAATGGAGTACTACTCAGCTATTAAAAAGAATGAATTTATGAAATTCCTAGCCAAATGGATGGACCTAGAGGGCATCATCTTGAGTGAAGTAACACAATCACAAAAGAACTCACACAATATGTATTCATTGATAAGTGGATATTAGCCCAAAACTTAGGATACCCAAGATATAAGATACAATTTGATAAACACATGAAACTCAAGAAGAATGAAGACCAAAGTGTGGACACTGTGCACCTTCTTAGAATTGGGAACAAAACACCCAGGGAAGGAGTTACAGAGACAAAGTTCGTAGCTGTGATGAAAGGATGGACCATTTAGAGACTGCCGTATCCAGGGATCCATCCCATAATCAGCTTCTAAACGCTGACACCATTGCATACACTAGCAAGATTTTGCTGAAAGGACCCAAATATAGCTGTCTCTTGTGAGACGATGCTGGGGCCTAGCAAACACAGGAGTGGATGTTCACAGTCAGCTATTGGATGTATCACAGGGCTCCCAATGGAGAAGCTAGAGAAAGTACCCAAGGAGCTAAAGGGATCTGCAACCCTATTGTTGGAACAACATGATGTACTAACCAGAACCCCGGAGCTCTTTTCTCTAGCTGCATATGTATCGAAACATGGCCTAGTCGGTCATCAATGGAAAGAGAGGCCCATTGGACTTGCAAACTTTATATGCCCCAATATAGGGGAATGCCAGGGCCAAAAGAATGGGAATGGGTGGGTAGGGAAGTGGGGGGCGCTATGGGGGACTTTTGGGATAGCATTGGAAATGTAATTGAGGAAAATATGTAATAAAAATAAAAAAAAAATTTCCAAGCAAATGGTTCCAAGAAACAAGCTGGAGTAGTCATTCTAATATTGAATAAAATAGACTTTCAACCAAAAGTTATCAAAAAAGATAAGGAAGGACACTTCATACTCATTAAAGGAAAAATCTACCAAGATGAACGCTCAATTCTGAAAATCTATGCTCCAAATGCAAGGGGACCCACATCCATAAAAGAAACTTTACTAAAGGTCAAAGCACACATTGCACCTCACACAGTAATAGTGGGATACTTTAACACCCCACTCTTAGCAATGGATAGATCATGGAAACAGAAACTAATCAGAGACACAGTGAAACTAACGGAAGTTATGAACCAAATGGATCTAACAGATATTTACAGAACATTTCACCCTAAAACAAAAGAATATACCTTCTTCTCAGCACCTCATGGTACCTTCTCCAAAATTGACTATATAATTGGTCACAAAACAGGCCTCAACAGGTACAAGAGTATTGAAATAATCCCATGCATCCTACTAGATTACCACAGACTAAGGCTGGTCTTTAATACCAACAGAAATAGTGGAAAGCCCACGTACACATGGAAGCTGAACAACACTCTATTCAATGATAACTTGGTCAAGGAAGAAATAAAGAAAGAAATTAAAGATTTTCTAGAATTTAATGAAAATGAAGCCACATCATGCCAAAATTTATGGGACACAATGAAAGCAGTGCCAAGAGGAAAACTCATAGCTCTAAGTGCCTCCAAGAAACTGGAGAGAGCATATACCAGCAGCTTGACCGCACACCTGAAAGCTCTAGAGGAAAAAGAAGCAAATACACCCAAGAGGAGTAGATCCAGGAAATAATCAAACTTAGGGCTGAAATAAACCAAGTAGAAACAAAAAGAACTATATAAAGAATCAACCAAACCAGGAGCTGCTTCTTTGAGAAAATCAACAAGATAGACAAACCCTTAGCCAGACTTAATAGAGGGCACAGAGACAGCATTCAAATTAATAAAATCAGAAATGAAAAGGGAGACATAACAAGGGAAACTGAAGAAATTAAAAACAATCATCAGATGCTACAACAAAAGCCTATACTCAACAAAATTGGAAAATCTGGATTAAATGGCCAATTTTCTAGACACATACAAGGTGCCAAAGTTAAATTAGGATCAGATGAACCATCTAACCAGTCCCATAATCCCTAAAAAAGTAGAAGCAGTCATTAAAAGTCTCCCAACCAAAAAACAAAACAAAACAAAAACAAACAAACAAACAAACAAACAAACAAAGAAACAAACACCTCAGCACCAGATGGGTTTAGTGAGAATTCTATCAGACCTTCAAAGAAGACTTAATACCAATACTCCTCAAACTATTCCCAAAATAGAAACAGCAAGGACCTCTACCCAATTCGTTATATGAAGCCTCAGTTACACTGATACCAAAACACACAAAGACCCAACAATGAAAGAGAATTTCAGATCAATTTCCCTTATGAAAATCAATGTGAAAGTACTCAATAAAATTCTCACAAACGGAATCCAAGAACACATCAAAATGATCATTCACCACGATCAAGTAGGCTTCATTGCAGGAATGTAAGGATGGTTAAACATATGAAAATTCATCAATGTAATCCACTACATTAAAAAAAAAACTCAAAGAACAAAACCAACATGATCATTTTATTAGATGCTGAAAAAGCATTTGACAAAATTTAATATCCCTTCATGTTAAAAAGTCTTTGAAAGATCAGGAATTCAATGTCCATACCTAAATGTAGTAAAAACAATATACAGCAAACCAGTAGCCAACATCAAACTAAATGGAGAGAAACTTGAAGCAATCCCACTAAAATCAGGGACGAGACCAGGATGTCCCCTCTCTCTGTCTATTCAATATAGTACTTGAAGTTCTAGCTAGAGGAATTAGATAACAAAAGGAGGTATAAGGGATACAAATTGGAAAGAAAGAAGCCAAAATATCACTATTTGCAGATGATATAATAGTATACTTAACTTACCCCTAAAATTTCACCAGAGAACTCCTAAACCTGATAAACAACTTCAGCAAAGTGGCCGGATATAAAATTAACTCAAGGAAATCAGTAGCCTTCCTATACCCAAACTATAAATGGGCTGAGAAAGAAATTGGGAAATGACACCCTTCACAATAGTCACAAACAATATAAAATATCTTGGTGTGACTCTAGCCAAACAAGTAAAAGATCTGTATAAGAACTTCAAGTCTCTGAAGAAAGAAAATGAAGAAGATCTCAGAAGATGGAAAGATCTCCCATCTTCTTTGCATCATCTTGCTTTGAATCTATAATTGCTTGCCGAAAACAATTACAGATTCAATGTAATCCCCATCAAAATTCCAACTTAATTCTTCTTGGGGTTAGAAAGAGCAATTTGAAAATTCATTTGGAATAACAAAAAACCCAGGGTTGTGAAAACTGTTCTCAATAATAAAAGAACTTCTGGGGGAATCACCATCCCTGACCTCAAGCTTTATTACAGAACAATAGTGATAAAAAACTGTATGGTATTGGTACAGCGACAGACAGGTAGATCAATGGAATAGAATTGAAGACTCAGAAATGAACCCACACACCTATGGTCACTTAATCTTTGACAAAGGAGCTAAAGCCATTCAGTGGAAAAAATACAGCATTTTCAACAAATGGTGTTGGTTAAACTGGTGGTCAGCATGTAGAAGAATGCAAATCGACCCATTCTTATCTCCTTGTACAAAGTTCAAGTCTAAGTGGATCAAGGATATCTACATAAAACCAGATACTCTGAAACTAATAGAGGAAAAGGTAGGGAAGGACCTTGAACACATGGGCACAGGGGAAATTTTCCTGAACAGAACACCAATGGCATATGCTCTAAGGTCAAGATTCGGCAAATGGGACCTTAATAAAATTACAAAGGTTCTGTAAGGCAAAGGGCACTGTCAATAGGACAAAACATCAACCAACAGATTGGGAAAAGATCTTTACCACTCCTACATCCAATAGATGGCCAATATCCAATATACACAAAGAATTCAAGAAGTTAGACTCCAGAGAATCAAATAACACCATTAAAAGTGGGGTATAGAGCTAAGCAAAGAATTTTCAACTGAGGAATATCGAATGGCAGAGAAGCAGTTAAAGAAATGTTCAACATCCTTAGTTATCAGGGAAATGCAAATCAAAACAATCCTGAGATTCTAGCTCACACAAGTCAGAATGGCTAAGATCAAAAACTCAAGTGACGGTAAAAGCTATGCTAGGGAGGCGGCGCGGAGCTTGATTCACCTTCACCTGCTCTGGGCACCCGCTGACCCCGGGTTTCCGCCCGGAGAGCAGTCAGATATGAACGGACGGGTGGATTATTTAGTCACGGAGGAAGAGATCAACCTGACGAGAGGACCTTCGGGTAAATGGCCAAGATCTGAAGAACCTGCTGCACCAAGATGCTGTAGACCTCTTCCGTAATGCGGGATGTGCTGTGTCCCTGAGAGTACAGCACAGGTTACCAGTGCAGAACGGACCTATAGTACATCGAGGTGAAGGAGAGCCAAGTGGAGTTCCTGTAGCTATGGTGCTGCTACCAGTGTTTGCCCTCACCATGGTAGCAGTTTGGGCCTTCGTGAGATACCGAAAGCAGCTTTGAAATGCTTGCTGTCTTCCAGTGTGTCCAATGAACTATCTCTCTCTCACTCACCATCTCTGACATCCTCCCATATTCTTTCTCCTCCACATAGCCAATACATGATTTAAAGTGACTGCTTATCACCCAAAACCCTGCTATTCAAAATCTCCAATTCTAATGGAAGAGTACAGGGGTTATTTGAAGAAAAGCTGTGGTGGTGGTGGTGCGGGGGAAGCCTTGCTTAGAATGAATGAGAAGTTACATATTTTACTAGGACTGCCAATAAAAACTCAGCTATCATCCAAAGAGGAAAAGCTCAGCCTTCCTGTCTCCATGGACGACACCTTTCTCTTAGCTGGCGTGCTTTGATGGCTAGCTGTGCTATGTGAAAGGGGGAGCTGATTTTTTTTTTTATTTAAACGCTTTTTCTTGGGAAGTATTTGTGGCCTTTAATTTGTAACTATATACCTAGATGCCTATATTGGACATAGGCGAATGAAGTTTTTTTTTTCTTTCTTTTTTATTTTTTTAAATTACAAAAGAATTGAATGTATACAGTAATACACACACACACACACACACACACACACACACACACACACACACAGAGTAGCATAAAATTGATGCCTTATGGAGAATTAAAGAGGTAAGAAAGCTACTGGTTCTTGGGTTTCTAATGGACAATTTTTGGGGACTAGGGGATCATATTCCCTCATATATAATCAAGACTCATATTGAAAAATGAGTTCTGGATTGTAAAGAGAACTTACTTTTTCCACTTGCCTGTAAGTCTTTGTCCACAAGTTAAAAACATACACCATGCTAAGGAATGATCATAACTGAAACATTTCAAGAACTCTTAGCAGAGCATGTATATTGAGAATGGGGAAGTTAGCTTTAAAAGAGAATGCTCAGTCAGTGACATTAGGAAAATAATGACTGAAGCAATTAGTTAAAAATTGTAGAGCAACTGGTGTTACCCAGTAGCTACAGTGCTGTGGGAAATTGTAGTAAGGCAGCTCTACTCAAGTCAATTTGTTCAAAAGGCTTTGGGGTATAGATGAGTCCCACCAGTCTCTGAACTGCCTTAGTTGCTATTTTACAGTACTGTTAAAGGATCCATTGGCATGGGATGGGAAGCAGCAGGGCCCAATCAACCATCAAGACAGCTGAAAAAGATCATGTCTCAAGGTGGCACTTGAGCCTTCAAAGCTGCTTAACAATTCTCAGTTTCTAGTGTCAGACAAAAAGCCTAAGGGAAGGAACTGCCCTGCTGGCAGGATGGACCTGAATCAGCCTGCTTCTGACTGAGTTAGGATGAGAAGGCATTGGTATGGGTTTTCTTTTTGAAAAAAAAAAAAGTGTTTTTTGAAAAAGGTATTTTCCCCCAAAGCTATAAACACTAGTTTTGGTTTTAATAAGGTTAATGGACTATTTTTCAAAAAAGGAGAAGGAATAAGTTTTGTTTGTTTGTAGAGGGTGCAAGGAAATTTGGTGAGCATTGCTGAGGAAAGCCTGAGTCCACAGTGTAGATGAAGAGATGCTGGAGATGCAGGGATATTGGCGAGGTGGGAGCTGTCCTGTTCGTGTAGCATCTAAGTTGGTTTTAGAGTACTGAGGATAGTTGAACCAAGCCTATTTTTTTTTTCACTTTAACAAAATAATTTCCTTCTTTTCAATACATTGGCCAGACTATTATTTTGACATACGATTATGAAGAGTTTTCCTGACAGTCTAGCAGACACTTAACAGATGTTGATTGCACATTAGTTTTGTCAGGACACCTTTATAAAAAGAGAAATGCACATATTTCATCCAAAGGGACATTGTGGTTACAGTTAGGAAGAAAACCCTTAAAATGGAGTTAGTTATCTAAGTATAAGTTGTTTATATTACAGACAGCAAAAGAAAATAGCTCCTGAGATCTGGGCACTGAGGATTTCATAGAAGAGGGAATCGTTAGGTGTCCAATCATCTAGTAAGAGCATGCATAAATAGAGGAAAAGTTAAGAATCTTATCAGGGTGAGTAATAAACACAGCCAGTAAGAAAAATATTGCCATGCAAAACAGAGCACAGTGCAGCAACATAGAAGATAAGCAGACAACCAGCAAGTATTTTAAGGAACTCAGAAAAGGAAAGCCATCCTGTAGTGGCATCAGGGGAGAATGGAAAGCAAAGTCTTGAACAGTCCAGTGAGACTTTGCCTCTGGGTAAACTCTTGATGCAGGGAGACATTTGCTTTAAACAATCTTCACATAACTAAGCCATTCAGTTCTTTTTGAAACTGACTTAGTAACAGGAGCCATTGTAAGCTCCATAGAAGGCAAGACGTATTCCAGATCTTGTCTTGACCAGCAGCACTCTGGAGGCCCAGTGTCTGCTACCCTTCTTGTATCTGATGGCATGGGTAACAGCTCTGCCATGGGCCTGCTTACTTCTAGTATTCACCTCAGGGCTTGGAAATTGATTTTGAAAGGCCTTCAGACATAGAAAGTAAAACTAATGGCAAGGAGGATAAAACACTGCTGTGTGTTGTATTGTTGATCTAAATAAAAAATATCATTGGTAAAAAAAAAAAAAAAACTCAAGTGACAGCAGATGCTGGTGAGGATGTGGAGAAAGGAACACTCCTCCATTGCTGGTGGGATTGCAAGCTGGTACAACCACTCTGGAAATCAGTATGGCAGTTCCTCAGAAAATTGGATATAGTACTACCTGAGGACCCAGCTATATCACTCCTGGGCATATATACCCAAAACATTCTCCAACATATAACAAGGACACATGCTACACTATGTTCATAGCAGCCTTATTTATAATAGCCAGAAGCTGGAAAGAACCCAGATGTCCTTCAACAGAGGAATGGATACAGAAAATGTGGTACATTTATACAATGGAATACTACTCAACTATAAAAAATAATGAGTGCATGAAATTTTTAGGCAAATGGATGGAACTAGAAAATATCATCCTGAGTGAGGTAACCCAATCCCAAAAGAACACACATGGTATGCACTCACTGATAAGAGGATATTAGCACAGAAGCTCAGAATACACAAGATAAAATTCACAGACTACATGAAGCTCAAGAAGAAGGAAGACCAACGTGTGGGTGCTTCGGTTCTTCTTAGAAAGTGGAAGAAAATATTCACAGGAGCAAATATGGAGACAATGAGACAGAAGAAGAGTGGAGACTGAAGGAAAGGCCATCCAGAGACTGTCCCACCTGGGGATCCATTGTATACACTCATCAAACTCAGACACTATTGTGGATGCCAAGAAGTGCATGCTGAAAGGAGCCTGATATGGCTGTCTCCTGAGAGGCTTTGTCAGAGTCTGACAGATACAGAGGAGGATGCAGCCAACCATTGGACTGAGCATGGTGTCCCCAATGAAGGAGTTGGAGAAAGGACTGAAGGAGCTGAAGGGGTTTGCAACCCTATAGGAAGAACAGCAATATCAACCAACCAGGCCCCCCAGAGCTCCCAGGGACTAAGCCACCAGCCAAGGAGTATACATGGAGTGACCCATGGCTCTAGCTGCATATGTAGCAGAGGATGGCCTTCTCAGTCATCAATGGGAGGAGAGGCCCTTGGTCCTGTGAATGCTGGAGCCCCCAGTGTAGGGGAATTCGAGGGCAGGGAGTTTACAGTGGGTGGGTGGGTGGGGGAACATCCTCATAGAAGCAGGGGCAGGGGGTATGTGTTGACAGGGAGTCTCTGAGGGTGGGGAGAACCTGGAAAGAGGATAACATTTGAAATGTAAATAAAATATTTACATAAAGTAAAACAAACAAACAAATAAACAAACAAACAAAAAACAGGCTGGTATCAGAAACAGACAGCCATCACACTGTTTCTAGCATAATCCCATCTCAAACTCCCTGTCGTATAGGCACAGGACTAAGGAATAGGGGGCCTGAGACGGCCCCCTTCTCTGTCACTTTCTAACTCTTAGAGTTTTTACCAGCAGGTGCCATCTGCTCTGTGAGGGAAGAATGAGTATCTCGTCCTTACCTGTGACTCTTTGATGCACTCACTTCACGCTGAAAATGGACTGTGTAATTTTGCTCTTACAACTCTGTATTGTTTAATTACTTAATCTGCTGGAGAATGTGAATTCAAGTTTTCTGAGAGTCTCTACCGTGCTGGATGATGGAAAACAGGCCTGAGCATGGCAGACAGGGCACTGGCCTAGCAAGTTTTGCGTTTTGCCCTTCTCCCTCTTGCTAAAAACCTTTAGAGTACATGCCTAAAGCTAGCCATCAAGCTCCATTCCCTTATTTGGCCAGTGAGTCATTCCTGAGGCTGATCATCAAGGTCCATCTATCACAACACCAAGGTCCAGTAATCCAAAGTCATTCTTTCTACTAACCTAATTAAAATACCCAACAGGAGCTTTCCAGCATATCTTAGCTCATTTTAACACAGACCTCTAATAACGAATCACTTTATATTTGGTTTGTGCTTGGCAGTTGGTGCTTAGGTGTGATCTGTGCTTAATCTGTGGTCCAGAGGGGAGGATTCCTTAGTTCAAGGTTCCCCTCCCCTTTGTTCTATGCTTAGGGGCTACTTAGGTTCTCCACTCCCTACCATCTCTAGCTCTCATGGCCCCCTCTTCTCTCCCTCCCCCACATTCTCTCCCACCCCTTTCTATCTATGCCTCTCTGCGTCTTCCTCTCTCCCTCTTTTACCCCCTCTCCCTCTTAACTTCTATCTTCCTCCTCTTTCCCCTTGTTCTCTCTCTCTCTCTCTCTCCCCCCCCCCCCGATTTCCCTCCACTCTCTTTTGAAAGAGAATTCGAGGTGGTTCTTAACCAGGAACAATTCACCCTCAGGACAAACCTAGTCACCTAGCAGACATTTTAAAAATTACACTTTTTTTTCATGTGTGTGTGTGTGTGAGATGGTGCATCCCTAGTTAGAAGGCAAGTTGTAGACATGTAGAGTCAGTTCTCTCTACCATGTGGTAGTTCTCTCTTCCTACATCTAACTCAGAGCATCAGGCTTGGCAGCAAGCATCTCGTGCACAGATCCATCTCACCAGACCATGTGTAGACAGTTCTGGCTGTCAGAACTCTGAGAACTACCAACCTGTTCAAGGATGCCACCTAATGTGGTCTGGAACACAGCACTATCCTCTGCCCCCAGCAGACGGTCAGTGTGAATCAACAATGCCAATGCTGACACAAACGGAAAGATTTGAGAGGTGACTTGACCTTCTGCTTACCTCTGGCATCTAGATTGGGAAGGTGAACTCAGTGGTATTCTTCAGGTAAATATGAACTCTTCCAGATAGTTAAACTCAATAAATCATCTGTAAAATCTCCAGATGAGAAGATGAAATAAAGGACCTGTATATGAAAGGCAAGCACTGTTCTACAGAGTTACTTCTCAGCTTGCTCTCCCTCTCCCTCCCCTCCCCTCCCCTCCCCTCCCCTCCCCTCCCCTCCCCTCCCCTCCCCTCCCCTCCCCTCCCCTCCCCTCCCCTCCCCTCCCCTCCCCTCCCCTCCCCTCCCCTCCCCTCCCCTCCCCTCTCTCATTCTTTCTCCTTTGAGACAGGGTTTTCTATAATTCCAGAATGGACTTGAACTTGATATGTAGAACCAGAGACAGTGAAACTTATAGAGGAGAAAGTGGGGAAAAGCCTCGAAGATATGGGCACAGGGGAAAAATTCCTGAATAGAACAGCAATGGCTTGTGCTGTAAGATCAAGAATCGACAAGTGGGACCTCATAAAACTGCAAAGCTTCTGTAAGGCAAAAGACACCGTCAATAAGACAAGAAGGCCACCAACAGATTGGGAAAGGATCTTTACCTATCCTAAATCAGATAGGGAACTAATATCCAATATATATATAAAGGACTCAAGGTGGACTCCAGAAAATCAAATAACCCCATTAAAAATGGGGCTCATAGCTAAACAAAGAATTCTCACCTGAGGAATACCGAATGGCTGAGAAGCACCTGAAAAAATGTTCAGTAACCTTAATCATCAGGGAAATGCAAATCAAAGCAACCCTGAGATTCCACCTCACACCAGTCAGAATGGCTAAGATAAAAAATTCAGGTGACAGCAGATGCTGGTGAGGATGTCGAGAAAGAGGAACACTCCTCCATTGTTGGTGGGATTGCAAGCTTGTTCAACCACTCTGGAAATCAGTCTGGCGGTTCCTCAGAAAATTGGGCATAGTACTACCGGAGGATCCCGCAATACCTCTTCTGGGCATATATCCAGAAGATGTTCCAACTGGTAAGAAGGACACATGCTCTACTATGTTCATAGAAGCTTTATTTATAATAGCCAGACATCTGGAAAGAACCCAGATGTCCCTTAACAGAGGAATGGATACAGAAAATATGGTACATTTACACAATGGAGCTATTAAAAAGAATGAATTTATGAAATTCCTAGGCAAATGGATGGACCTGGAGGGCATCATCCTGAGTGAGGTAACCCAATCACAAAAGAACTCACTTGATATGTATTCACTGATAAGTGGATATTAGCCCAGAAACTTAGAATACCCAAGATACAATTTGCAAAACACATGAAACTCAAGAAGAATGAAGACCAAAGTTTGGACACTTTGCCCCTTCTTAGAATTGGGAACAAAACACCCATGGAAGGAGTTACAGAGACAAAGTTTGGAGCTGAGACGAAAGGATAGACCATCTAGAGACTGCCATACCCGGGGATCCATCCCATAATCAGCTTCCAAATGCTGACACCATTGCATACATTAGCAAGATTTTGCTGAAAGGACCCAGATATAGCTGTCTCTTGTGAGGCTATGCTGGGGCCTAGCAAACACAGAAGTGGATGCTCACAGTCAGCTATTGAATGGATCACAGAACCCCCAATGGAGGAGCTGAGAAAGTACCCAAGGAGCTAAAGGGGTCAGCAACCCTATAGGTGAAACAACAATATGAACTAACCAGTACCCCGGAGCTCTTGACTCTAGCTGCATATGTATCAAAAGATGGCCTAGTCGGCCATCACTGGAAAGAGAGGCCCGTTGGACTTGCAAACTTTATATGCCCCAGTACAGGGGAGCGCCAGGGCCAAGAAGTGGGTGGGAGTGGGTGGGTAGGGGAGTGGAGGGGAGGGTATGGGGGACTTTTGGGATAGCATTGGAAATGTAAATGAAGAAAATACCTAATAAAAAAGAATAAAACAAAACAAAACAAAACAAAAAAACCAACTTCTGATCATCCTGCCTGTATTTCCTAAAGTGCTGGGATTAGCGGTGTATATCACCATGCCCAGTTTGAAATTTCTTTTTTACATTTATTAATTTAATGTGTGTGTGTGTTTGTGTGTGTGTGTGTTTGTGTGTGTGTGGTGCAGATGGGCCAAGGCACACGAGAGCCACTGCCTGAGCATGAAGGTCAGAGAAGGGTAGTTAGTTCCTTCCTTTCCTTCTGGGGATCCTGAGAATCAGACTCAGGCTGTCAGTTTTTGTGGTAAGAACCTTTGCCTGCTGAGTCTCCTGCTGGTCCTTCTGTCTTGGTTGTTTTGCTTGTCAACTCGACACAGTTAATTATATGAGTAGAGAAAACTCAGTTGGGAAAATGCATCCATCAGATTGGCCTGTAGACAACCGGGTAGGCATTTCTCTTGATGAATGGTTGATGTGGGAGGGCTTAGCCAATGGTGGGTGGTGGTGGTTGGGGGTTGAGAGGGTAGGAGAACACTGCTATGCCCCAGCAGGTGGTTCTGAGTTATCTGAGAAAGCAGACTGAGTCAGTCATGAGAAGTAAAGCAGTAAGTAGCATTCCTCTCTGGCCTTTGCTTCAGGTCCTGCATCCCTCAGGGGTGAACTGTTACCTGGAAGTATAAACAAAATGAATGTTTTTTTGGTCACTGTGTTTTATCATAGCAATAGAAACCCTAATTAAGTGTTTTAACCCTACCAGGTGTTTTAAGATACTGGGCATCAGACCTACAGTTTTGTTATACCAGACAAATATTTTTCCAATTGAATTGCATCCCCAGACTCCTAACTTGTATCCTTTAAAGATGAGTGAGGTAGCATGATAGACTGTTTGACAATCATGCTTGTTCTGCATGTACTGTGCTACCATTTAAGTGGCAAAGCATGAGTTCTGCATGAGCAGGTGTGGGCGAAGTGACAGATAAGTGACATAAGAGCAGACGGGAGCTTGACTCACTATGAAGAGTGCCAAAGAGAGAATAAAAGCAGCAAACATGGGATAGGTATTGTCACCGTGACCCGGTGTTGATGCTGACATCACCTAAGTTGTCTTCACAGTAATCCCAGGGGACTGACAGATAGAACATGGAGCACCATGTAGCCTCATGGTTGCTTTTAAGTCGTGAGAAAAAGATTGTGGCTTAAAAATCCACAAGAAGACTGTTTAACTATGAAAGGCCAACTAAGGATTAAT